>NC_134861.1:88744328-89047661 GCF_049852395.1 Peromyscus maniculatus bairdii
TTTCTTCCATTGGAAAACTCCCTGAGGGGCCTCACACAGGCACCCACATCAAATTCAGTTCAGGCCTTTCCTGCCATCAGTGAAGAAACCACTTCTGAGAGCAATTAAAAAACCAAATGCCTATTGGAATCAACCAGGCTGTTTGGGGTGATAGAACAGTGGTAGCAGAGAGAACAGGAAGTTCGGGAGAAACCAAAAAGCAAATGTTTTTACAAACTTTTATAAATGAACAAAACCAAAATTAAAAATAGAATAAATGATGTTCTCTTGGAAGATCTGGTAGACAAAGGTGCAGATGTTACAATAACTGCACCAGAATTTTGGCCTTCAAATTGGCCCCTTTTAGAAGTAACTGTTCAGCTGTTAGGTATTGGAACATTATCTCAAGTGAAACAGAGTGCAAGATGGCTTGAATGTAGAGGGTCAGAAGGACAGAGAGGAAAAGCCATATGTGGTTAATATAGTTATGAATTTACGGGGCCGTGATCCATTACAACAATGGAATATCAGATTAACATTCCTTCAACCCCAGAAAGAAACCATGAACTAACACATGTTTCTGAAAGAAATAGTAGGAGATATTATAAAGAGCAGTCACTGGCCATCTATATTGTACAAGAACAGGGCACAACAATTGCTGATCTTTCAAAGACACCAACAGCTCTACCTTTAAAACAATGAATAGAAAAGTCTGTAATGGTTCAGCAATGGCCTTTAACAGCAGAGAAGCTGCAGGCTTTAGAAGGGCTGGTATAAGAACAGTTAAATGCTCATAATATTGGACATCCAACCAGACCTTGGAATTCTCCTGTATTTGTTATTAAAAAGAAATCTGATAAATGGAGAATGGTAACAGATCTAAGAGCAATTAACAAAGTAATTCAGCCAAGGAGCTGTCCACAATGTGAAAATCCTTTGCCTACTTTATTACCTAAAAGACGAAGCCTTATAGTTATCAATTTAAAAGACGGTTTCTTTTCAATACCTTTACCAGAAAAAGACAGAGAAAGATTTGCCTTCACAGTGCCTACTTATAATAATTCTAAGCTGGTTAAGATTTATCAATGGAGGATTCTTGTGGTATGGTATTTCCCCCAAATATTGTGCATGCCAATAAACTTGTCTGGGGTCAGAGACAGGGCAGCCACAATATTAAATATAAAGGATAGGCAGTGGTAGCACATGCCCTTAATCCTATCATTCCAGAGGCAGAAATGCAGACAGGCATGGTGTCTCATCACACCATTAATCCAGAAAGCAAGCCTTTAATCCCAGGGAGTGGTGGTAGAAAGTAGAAAGGTATATAAGGCGTGAGGATCAGAAACTAGAAGCATTTGGCCTGGTTAAGCATTTGGCTCATTAAGTTTTCGGGCTTTGGAGCACAGTTCAGCTGAGACCCAGTCTGGATGAGGATTCAGAGGCCTCCAGTCTGAGGAAACAAGACCAGCTGAGGATCCAGCGAGGTGAGGTAGCTATGGCTTGTTCTGTCTCTCTGATCTACCAGCATTGACCCCAATAACTGGCCTCAGGTTTGATTTTATTAATAAGACTCTTTAACATTCCTGCTACAGATTCTCTTACAGGAAATGTGAAATAGCCCAACCCTGTGTCAATATTTTTTATGACAACCAATGGAAATAATGTGTAAACAATTTCTGAAACTATAATTTATCATTGCATGGATGATATTTTACTAGCTGATTCAAATACAGATACTTTAGAAAGAAGGTTAGAAGAAAATGTTGCCTTGTTGGGGATTGCAAATTCCTCCTGAAAAGACACAAAGAGGAGACTCTATTAATTATTTAGGATATAAAATAGGTCTACCAAAAGTTTACCGCAAAAGGTGCAAATTAGGAGAGATCAATTACGGACTCTTAATGACTTTCAAAGATTATTCGGAGACATTTCCCATCTATGAACTGTTGTTGAGGTACAACATGATGAACTCAGCAATTTGTTCAAAACCTGAGAAGGTGACAGGGACTTAAATAGTCCAATAGAATTATCAGCTGAAGATGAGAAAGAATTGGCCTTTGTGGAATAGAAAGTACAGGAAGCATATGTGGATTGTGTGGATCCAAAGCTTGGTTGCATTTTGGTTATTTTACCTTCTAGGCATTCTCACACAAAAATTTTAATGCAGAGGGAAGATATTACATTGAAACAGATATTTTTACCAAATAAACAGAGTAAAAATTATAAACTTATGTGGATAAGATCTCTGACTCGATTTCCAAATAATAACTGAGACTTTGTCAATTAGCTGGAATAGTCCCAGCAGAAACTGTAGTACCTTTAAGGATGATATTGACAAATTATGGGTAGAAAGTGAACCTTGGGAAAGTGTGTTTGATATATTGTGCACCCCAATAAACTTACCAGGTGGTCAGAAAACAGAACAGTCACTAAATTAAACACAGAGGTTAGACAGTGGTAGCATATGCCTTTGATCACATAATTCCAGAGACAGAGATCTCTGTGAATTCAAGGCCACACTGAAAACAGCCAGGCATGGTGACACACACCTTTCATCCCAGCACTTGAGATCTCATGTCTTGCTTGGGAAAGACACATGCCTTCAATCAGAGGAAGAGATGGCAGGAAGCAGAAAGGTATGTAAGACATGAGGACCAGGAACTAGAGGCTTTTTAAGCTTTTAGGCTTTTAGCAGCAGTTCAGATGAGATCCATTAGGTGAGAACTCAGAGTCTTCCAGTTTTAAGAAATAAGATGAGCTGAGAAGTTGGCAAGACCTTTTAAGATTTGTGTTATAGCAAAGAGCTTGCAGTAAGTTTTTGGGAGAGATTAGCAGCAAACATCCCAAAAGAGATATAATTCAACTTATAAAGAGAGGCGATTGTATTCTGCCTCGCACTGTATGGGAAACACCCATATCTGGAGCCCATACATTTTATACAGATGCAAACAAACAAGGAAAGGCAGGTTACAAGTCAGAAAATTTAAGTAAAGTGGTTCAAAGTTCTTGGAACTGTATGCTATTCTGTTGATATTAATGGATTTTTCAGAACCTTTCAACATAGTTACTGACTCTCAGTATGCTGAAAGAGTGGTATTACATATTGACTACAGAATTTATCCATGATGAATCAGAATTACCTTCACTACTTAGTCATTTACAATACATAATCAGAAATAGCAAGCATCCCTTATGTATAGCTCATATGTGGTGGTATTGTGTTCCCCAAAATATTGTGTACGTTAATAAATTTATCTGGCGTCAGAGAACAGAAAAGCCACTAGTTAGGCAGTGATAGCACACACCTTTAATCCTAGCATTCCAGAGGCAGAAATCCATCTAAGATCTCTGTGAGTTCAAGGCCACATTGGAAACAGCCAGGCATGGTGACTCACGCCTTTAATCCCAGAAAGCAAGCCTTTAATCCTAGGGAGTGGTGGTAGAAAGCAGAAAGGTATATAAGGCGTGAGGACCAGAAACTAGAAGCATTTGGCTGGTTAAGCATGTGGCTGGTTAAGCTTCAGGCTTTCAAGCAGCAGTTCAGCTGACACCCATTCCGGATGAGGACTCAGAGGCCTCCAGTCTGAGGAGACAAGACCAGCTGAGGATCCGGCGAGGTGAGATAGCTGTGGCTTGTTCTGTTTCTCTGACCTTCCAGTATTCACCCCAATAACTGGCCTCGGGTTTGATTTTATCGATAAGAACTTTTAAGAATCCTGCTACACGCATATCCAATCCCATATGTGTCTGCCAGGCCCTCTAGCACAAGGTAATGATGAGATTGATAAACTATTGATAGGGAATGTGCTTAAGGCCTCAGAATTTCATAAAAACCATCATGCCAATAGTAAAGGTTTAAAAAACGATTTTTCCATAACCTGGCAACAAGCCAAAGAAATTATAAGAAAATGTCCTACTTGTTCTTTTTAACAATCAGACTCTGCTACCAGCAGGATGTAACCCAAAGGGTACTCAGAGGAATGAAATCGGGAAGATGGATGTGTTTCAGTTGCAGAATTTGTAAAACTGAAATATGTAAACCACAATATTGATACTTACTCAGGATTTCTGAAAAGGTTTATTTGGTAATCACACATTTGCTAGAACTTATGGCCATCATGGGTATACCTGTACAAATTAAAACGGACAATGCTCCAGAACACCTCTCTGGTAAATTGAAACAATTTTTTGCTTATTACAATATAAAGCATATTACAGGTATACCACATAATCCTACAGGCCAAGAAGTCATAGGAAGATCAAACCTAACTCAAAATGATATGCTAAATAAACAGAAAGGGGTAACAACCCCCCCAGAAATAGATTACATAATGCTCTATTAACTTTAATTTTTGTCAAAGCTAATGAGAAAGACACAACAGCTGTGGAGAGACATAGAGAGATAATAGAAAAAAACTACAGAATTCAATTAGCCAATATACTTTAAGGATGTGCTGACCTCAGAATGGAAACCAGGATATGTGTTACGTTGGGGATGAAGTTTTGCCTTTGTTTCTACCGGAGAAGAACAGCTATGGATACTATCAAAATTGGTAGAGGTTTGATTTGAACAAGAGAGACCTCTTAATTAGAAGAGGTGATAGTTTATCAATCAACATGACCATCCAATTTAAACTAACTTATACCACTAACAAATGCTTATCATTCAACCAGGTATAACTTGCCAAAAGGAAACCTCCCCAAAGTTAGGCTTGGGAAAAAGTTTTTGTTTCTGTCCTTCAGGAGAATGGAAGCTAAGGAATCTGAAGAACACTTGACAAATGAGACATCTGAAAAAAAGGACAAATCATCCTGAAAAAAAAGTCTCAAGAATAAAAAAGTAAATTGGCCTATTGGTATATCACATATATAATTTTGTAAGTCTTCATAAATGTTTGTTTCTGCTCTTCTCTACAGATACTTAACACAAATGATCTTTATGTAGTCTGAGTTCAATTAAAAATTAAAGCTGGCTTTGGAGTTAGAGAATGGTTCTCTCCTTCTCTAAACCCAAGCATTTTTGTTAAAAGGAAAATGCAAAATCTCTCTATCATGTCAGAAGATCCATCTGATATGGGACAGAAGTAAACCAAAATTAAAGGTAGATTTTATTGTCACTAATTTCTCAATTCTTTGGTTCTATTTTGATTCTTTAAACTTTCCTTAAGGTATGAATATATCAAAATTTATAATATATATATTAAACTTTTGTGATGGTATTATTGGTCATATAGAGTACTAACTAATTCTAGAAAAAAATGGCTTCATTTAGCTGCCTATATTTTTTGTGTTGGAGTCTCTATCAGGTTTCTGCAGGGAATCATGACCAGGCCTAACAGTGAATTTGAAGTCTCCAGAAAGATGATAGAGCCCACAATGAAGATTCCGTGTAGACAATGGTAATACCACTAAGCTGACAAATATCACCCAAAGATCAGTTTTGGACTACAAACTGCTCAGGACAATTTCAAGATGGCTAGCTGAGATGATGCCATCTGATAGATTATTGGTGCAAGGACTTGAGATAAGCCCTGAACTTTTTTTTAAAGATGGGGTCTGTGTAGATTTCAAGCCTGTCCTGGAACTCACTCTATAGGCCAGGCTGGCCTTGAACTCACAGAGATCCACCTACCTCTGCCTCCCAAGTGCTGCAATTAAAGGCGTGCACCACCACCACACAGCAAGCCCTGAACTTTTGCGTAATGCGGACCCTGGACAACAAATGATACAGCTACCTCTTCCAGGAATTGACTATTAACCCATAATTTTTCTATATAGGATCCCCTAAAGATGCCTTTGCCCACAAAAAGCAGGAAGCAATTTTAAGAACACAAGGCCCATATTCCCAAGAGGTAGGGTGGGTAGATTTTGGTCTTTCAATGGGTTTTGGATAATTGTCATTGTTTAGGATGATGGTTACAAGTTATTTTTGTTAATTGTCAGGAAAGAGGCTAAACAAAGGAGATTAGATTTAAGGTTCTTGTTTGATAAGTGGTAGATAATTAAATCTACTCTGAAAGAAAAAAGGTATAGAAATGATAGAATAAAAGGCAGAGTATGGAATCTACTCTGAAAGAAAAAAGAGAGGATATAGATATGATATAGATTAAAAGGTAGATTACTGAATCTACTTTTAAAAGACAACTGCTAGTTTTAAATATTTTACATTGGATTGGATTTTTATGTATTGTATACAAGTTATATATATTAATACAAATTTGAGATTGATTTTGTTAGAAAATGCTGTATATATATTGCTAATCTTCTTCAGGACATTGTACCCATATAGTCCATTTAACAATGTAATATAATTTGCTAATCCTTGAAAGTTATTATTACCAACTAATTAGGATATAAAGAAATGAAAGTTAGTAGTTAGACATTACAATCAGCTTTGTAGTCATATTAGGTATGTTTTTAAGGTCAAGCAGAGATATATTTTAGATAGACAGGTCATCTTCAAACCCTTCAGAGATCAATAGAATATGACATTTAAGATGATTTATTAACATAATTTTTTTCCTTTTTTTATGACTATGACTCATGTCTGCTCCTGGCAACACCAATCTATTATAGAGAAGATATGGGCATTGAAGAAACTCCATATGGAGTTAACTTTCATTGTGGCAAATGTTAGCCACTAGGCAAGAAATGCCCCTACATCAACTGCTTTGACAGTATGCTATCCAAATGGACAAGCAGGACAAAAAACAAAGGACTACTGATCCTTGCCATGTCAAGTGTCGTTGCAGCTTTGGCAACAGGTGTCCTCTGAGGCCAGGACAATATGGCACCATCACTGAAGGGGCTTTGCAATCTGGAATAGATAATGTCTCTTTCCTTCAAAGGCAGCTGAATAGGCAGTGGACTGATGGTTCCTGGTGTGCAGTGAACAGTAGCTGGAACAGCTATTATTGGATGAGCAACTTGGCTGATGGAGTCTGACCTCTCAGTGGTAGGCTGGCATTTAATAAAGAAGATGAAGCTACCCATAGGACGAAAAGAAGGGGAAGTCAAACTCCAAACACACCAGCTAGTTGGAGAATTTAAAATCCTGAATTGTAACCTGACACTGGTGGAATTCAAATTTATCTGGTACATGGAATACTCACACTGAATGTGGGATTGAGTTGTAGGTCTTGTGTACATCCTGATTCATAAATGAGTCTTTCAGATATACTAAGCCAGTAGGCCAAAGATGATGCCACAATGTCGCAGGGAAACCTCGGGTGACAGTCTAGGAAGCTGGCTTTTTCTGTCATAACCCACACTCCATGGAATTTGCTTTTTTGTACTTCCTGTTTTATGAGGTAATATTATTTCCTTCTCGGTCTCTGAGGAAGTTGAAGATGAGATGGTTATAGTTATAGATGTCCCTGCTAAGAAATTCAGAAAAGAAACTTACTAAGAGGTATTAAGTGTGGAAGTGTGAAAGGCATCATAAGATAGTTTGCTGTTGGTAATACAAGAGTGGATAGAAAGTGAATTAGGTACATTTTGGACTCACCAAAATATGATAGATAATGGAATATTTTCTCTGAATTTGTCAAATAAAAATGAACTAGACACCATTAATGTTATTGCTTGTATGTATTGTATAAAGTTATCGTACTTATTGTATATAGTTTTTCTCATATTAGTTATAACTTTTTTATTTTTATTAGACAAAAAGGGGGAAATGTAGTGATATTTTATTTGTGCTTTAATAAATAAAGCTTGCCTGGAGATCATAGGAAAATGCAAGCCATTATAAGTAAACTAAGAAGTCAGGCAACAGTAGCACATGCCTTTATTCCTATCACTTGGCGGGCAGGGATCTGTCTGGATCTCTGTGATTTCAAGGCCACACTGAAAACAGAGCCAGGTGTGTTGGCTGTCTCCTTCTCCAAACCCAATCATATTGCTGAAAGAAAAAAAATAGGAGATTCTGTCTCATATCAGAAGAGGCACCTGGTGGGGACAAAGGAAAAAAAATCTAGGGATCATTGTTGTCGAGATTCTATTTCTCTCCATGCTTAGTCTTGATGCCTCAGAATCCTTCCTCACATGTCATGTCTACTTCAGATTCAAACTTTCCATTTTGATATTAATAATGTTCAAGTTTTCCACAGTGAAAAATAAGTCTTTCCAATCCATGAAGTCTCCAAAAGGAAGATGGGGCCCCCAACAACGATTCTACCAGTTCCATAATAATGCCATTGAACCAAAAAGAACACCACTCAATGATCAGCTTTATACTGCAGATCCTTAGGACAGTTCCAAGATGAGATGGTCCATCATATTACGTTTGTAGCCAGAACATCAGATAAACTTTGCTCACTTCTGTGTGACTGGCTACAATAGTTATGGCGCTCCTCTTGAGACTTAATCATTTAGCTTTCTTACAGGAGCCCACAGAGATATTGTCATCCACTAGACAGCAGGAAGCAATTTTAAGAAAATAACATTCCTTCTCCCAAAAGGTTTTATTTTCTCAGGGTTATAGATAAATGTAATAGATGGAGGGGAGTGAGAAACAATAATATTTAGACTCAAGATTCTCTTTTGGAAAAGAAAAAAGAAGAATAGATAGAATTGGATATTAAGGTAGTTATTATATCTACTGGTAAACTATTAGCAACCTATCAGTCTAAGATAATTAGCAATGATATGGATTCTTGTATATTGATACAAATATAAACTATTTTTCTATTCCTATTGAAGACAACTTGTATATTGATACAAATTCAAAACAATACAACTACATAGCTTTGGGTTTTTTGTAAAAAAAAAAGTTTGCTTTTTTAAATTTTAGTGTCTTCATTTTTCAAAACAAGTTCCTTTTTTAAGGTTTAGCATACATTCTCTTTTATTATGAGGAAGTGAGTCCTAAAGTCGAGTACTTAAGAATGAACCTGAGCACTCCAATTGTTATCAGGTGAAGTCACCAAGCCTGACAACTTGAGTTGAGTCCCCAGAACCTACACAGTAAAAGGAGAGAGCTGTCCCTGATCTTCACCTGCCTGCCTTGGCATGCACACACACACACACACACACACACACACACACACGCGCTCGCGCACGCGCACGCACACGCACACGCACACACAAATGTAACAGATTTTTTCAAACTGAATATTTTAAACAAATATTTGCTTGTGCTTTCTATGTGTCAAGCACTATTGAGAATGGAGCAGTAAATAAAACAGACAGAGCTGCCCTCACCCAGCTAATGTCCTAGGTTCATTGACATCAGCTTTTAGCTCCAACAGGACCCTTGTCATAGAAATATAAACCTTCAACCTCACTAAATATAATGCATACATAAGATACCATGGTTGTGATGGTTAATCTTCATTGTCAATGCAGCTACGTTTAGAATCACCTCTGGACGTTCAGGGCGTTGCCAGAGAAGTTGGACAGAGCAGGGAGGCCACCCCATGACTTGGTGTCCTGGACTGAAGAAAAAGAAATGAGAAAGCCAGCTGAGTGCTTGCATCATTTCTCTCTGAGCTCTGACCAGCCATGTGACCCCCTGTCCTGTCACCAGCCTTTCCTGCTGTGAAGGGTTGATTGCATTTTCTCAAACCATGAACCAGATGAATCCTTCCCTCCTTAAGTGGCTTTTATGTGAAATGTCAGGACAAGTTCTTAGCCTATGTAGGTAGGATGACCTTGAATGTCTGTTCCTGTTTCTACCGACAGAATGGTGGGATAACAAGGGAGTACCATGTGCCCCGTTTAATGGACTTCACAGGTCCAGTTGAGGTTTTGTGTATAGTAGGAAAGCATTGTCAAGTGAGGTACGTCCCAGGGAGCTAGGAACCCAGGAATGCTATGGGAAGGCTATATAGTGACATGTTCTCTGAAAAAGAAAGAAAGAAAGGAAGGAAGGAAGGAAGGAAGGAAGGAAGGAAGGAAGGAAGAAAGAAAGAAAGAAAGAAAGAAAGAAAGAAAGAAAGAAAGAAAGAAAGAAAGAAAGAAAGGAAAAACAAAACAATATGTATGAAACCTAAAACTTCAAAAATAACAGTTAAAGAAAATTATATTTATGTGAAATACACACCTGGTCACCCCTGATTGTATATCTACTTTATATGTCAAAGCCCCTTATAACCTCTAATTTTTCCGTGGTGCCAGAGATCAAACCAAGCTGTGCATGTGCCCAACACTGGTTGCACCCCACACCTGAAACTCCATGTGCTCTTTATACCCTGTAAAGCTGAAGATGGAGCCCAGGGCATCATAGGCACTGGGCAAGCACCCTGCCACTGAGTATATCTCCATTTTAACTAATAAGTGAGTTTTTCTTTTTTTTAACTTGTAAAATTTGGGTTTTTTAAGGTATAGGCACATGTACCCATGTATTGTGTGGAGTAATGCACATGAATGCAGGTATCCACACAGATTCCTTCACCAGGAGCTGGAGCTCCAGGCAGAAGAGAGCCACCTGATATGGGTACAGGAACCTGAACTTGAGCCTTTGAATGAGCCCTAGCCTGTTTTTGCTTTTAAGTCATCTCTCTGCCTCCAGGGTCTTTGGATAGAGAGTCTTACTCCGTATCCCAGGCTGGCCTGGATATTTAGTCCACTGTAGTGCCTAGCCATTCCAGTTTTGAGCTGGAAATTCCAACCACCATCGCGATTTCGGCAACTGTCACGCCTACAAGGTGGGGCCAAAGGAGGTGCCTGGAGACCCAAGATCTTCATGGGCCAGTGTGCTCTTTGTTCGGGGACCCTGAATGGTGGAGGTGGACTGAACAGAGCTCCAGAGAACACTGCTGGACTTTGATACAACTTCCCCAGACCCTGTGACCTACCTATCCCTTAATTTGTAAGTTACACCATTAAATGAATATCATTTTAACTACGTGGAGTAGCCTTAATAATTTCACCGATATCTGGCGCACAGCGTGGGGCACGAACCCACAACCCTGCAATTAAGAGTCTCATGCTCTATTGTACAGGATTCTTTTGGTTATCCTGGGTTTTTTGTTTTTCCATATGAAGTTGAGTATTATTCTTTCTAGGACCATGAAGAATTGTGTTGGTATTTTGATGGGGATTGCATTGAATCTGTAGATTGCTTTTGGTAAGATTGCCATTTTTACTATGTTAACCCTGCCTATCCATGAGCATGGAGATCTTTCCAGTTTCTGACATCTTCTTCAATTTCTTTTTTCAGGGACTTAAAGTTCTTGTCATATAGGTACTTCACTTGCTTGGTTAGTTTTACCCCAAGGTATTTTATGTCATTTGTGGCTTGTAAAGGGTGATGTATCTCTAATTGCCTTCTCAGCTTCTTTGTCCATTGTATATAGGAGGGCTAATGATTTTTTTGAGTTGACCATGGTAAATGAAGACCACATGAGAAAAGGAAGAAACAAAGAGCTAAAGAGACCCACAGAAATCCACAAAGATACCCCCACAAAAGACTGCTGGCAATGGTTGAGAGACAGCCGGGACTGACCTACTCTGGTGATGGGATGGCCAAACACCCAAATAATTGTGCCATAAACCCCATCCAAAGACTGAGGAATCTGGATGCAGACATCCACGGCTAGACCCCTGGTGGAGCGCTGGGAGTCTAATTAGTAAGAAAGAGGAGGGTGTATATGAGCGAGAATTGTTGAAACCAAGGTTGGATAAAGCACAGGGACAAATAACCAAATGAATGGAAACACATGAACTATGAATCAAAGGCTGAGGGGCCCCCAACTGGATCAGGCCCTCTGAATAGGTGAGACAGTCGATTGGCTTGATCTGTTTGGGAGGCATCTAGGCAGTGGTACCAGGTCCTGGGCTCATTGCATGAATTAGCTGTTTGAAATTGGGACTTATGCAGGGACGCTTGGCTCAGTCTGGGAGGAGGGGACTGGACCTGCATGGACTGAGTCTATCAGGTCGATCCCAGTCCTCAGGGGAGACCTTGATGTGGAGGAGGTGGGAATGGGGGGTGGACTGGGGGGGTAGGGAAGGGGGCAGGAAGGGAGAGAACAAGGGAATCTGTGGCTATTTTGTAGAACTGAATAGTATTGTAAAATAAATAAAAAAATATGATAAAAAAATAATTAGTCTTCTATGATAATCACACTTGTAGTCATTTTAGTTAAGTTTTCTAGATATACATAAATATATTTCAATTAGATAAATAATCTTCAAACACTTCAAAGACCTACAAAATAAGGCATTTAAAATGTTTCAAAAACTTAGACTTTTCTGGACTATGAGACACATCTGTTCCTGGCAATATCATTTACTTCAGAGAGAAAAATGGGCATTGAAGACACTCTATATAGAATTTATCTTCTTCTTGGCCAAAATAGCCATTTGAGCAAGAAACTGTTCTTGCCTGGACTGCTTGACAAAATGATGTATCGAATGGACATGCAGGACCCACAGGAAGGTGACCACTGAACTTTGCAAGGTGAGATGGTCCTTCAGGTTCTTGCTTCACAGAAGAAACTGCCAGACATTCTACAGGACTCCCAGTAAAAGTGACTGAGATACTCTAGACCTATAGGCTAAAGACAGATGCCCCAACACTGCAGATGAACTTTGGGTGACTGTCCAGGCAGCCAGCTGTCTCTCTATCATTCTAGATTTTTGGAAGTTGCTTATAATGCTCTTCCTGTTTACTTAGATAATATTGTTTCCTTCTGGGGTCTTTGATGTAGTTGAAGACTAGATAGTTATAATTATGGTTTTCCTTGGTTATGATAAAATATAAGGTAGATATGAAATTTAGACTCACAAATATAGGATAGACAGAATATTTTCTTTAATTTTTCCAAATACAAATACACTAGATATTATAACTGTAATTCTTGTAAGGCAATGGTGATGCACGCCTTTAATCCCAACACTCGGGAGGCAGAGGCAGGCAGATCTCTGTGAGTTCGAGGCCATCCTGGTCTACAGAGCTAGTCCAGGACAGACTCCAAAGCTACAGAGAAACACTGTCTCAAAAAAAACAAAATGAATAATTAAATAAATAAATAATAAGTAAAATAACTGTAATTCTTGATTGATTACTGTTTTGTTATATGTAACTTTACTATGTTAAAGTTAAACCCTTCCTTTTTGATTAGACAGAAAAGAGGAGGTACTGTGGGATGTTCTCTATGCTTTGAATGTGTTGCTCTGATTGTTTTCTAAATAAAATGCTGATTGGCCAGTAGCCGGGCAGGAAATATAGACAGGATATGCAGACAAGGAGAATTCTGGGAAAAGGAAAGCTGAGTCAGGAGACACCAGCCAGACACAGAGGAAGCAAGATGTGAAGGCAGAACTCAGAAAAGGTACTAAGCCACGTGGCTAAACATAAATAAGAGTTATGGGTTAGTTTAAATGTAACAGCTAGTCAGTAGTAGGCCTGAGCTAATGGCCAAGAAGTTTTAATTAATATAAGCCTCTGTGTGTTTACTTGGGTCTGAGTGGCTGCAGACCAGATGGAACACAGAAAAACTTCAACTACACAAAACAATACATATGAAACATAAAACTACAAAAATGACACTTAGAGAAAATTATGTTTACATGAAATACACACGTGGTCACTTCTGATTCTATATCTACTTTATATGTCAAAACCCCTTATAACCTTTAATTATTCCACGGTACTGGAGATCAAACCAAGGGGCAAAATGCAAGCTGTGCAAGTATTCACTGAGCTGAACCCCGCACCTCAGACTCCATGCATTCTTTTCACAGTGTAAAGCTGAAGATGGAGCCCAGGGCATCATAGGCACTGGGCAAGCAACCCGCCACTGAGTATATCTCCATTTTAACTACTAAGTTAGTTTTTTTTTATTGTATAATTAGTTTTTTTTAATAAATTTTTTATTTAGGAACATGCATATGCACACAGATTGTTGTGTGGGTTAATGCACATGAATGCAGATTTCGACACAAATTCCATCACCTGGAGCTGGAGTTACAGGCAGTTGTGAGTCACCTGATATAGGTACAAGAAACTGAATTTGAGCCCTCCAAAAGACCTCCATGTATAGATGAATTTCTAAATGGTATTATTAAATAAAAGTCACAGAGCCACATTTAGGGATTAAAGCCTGAGAGAGACCAGAGGAATAGGACAGCAATAAGCTAACCTCACCTCACCCACTCCTCAGCTTCCAATGCCAGATACTTCCTGTCTGTCCATGCCTATATGCCATGATGCTCTGTTATCTGATTTGATGTTCTCTCCAGCCACATCACTTCCTTTTCCTGCCCAGCTCTGTGACTTCCTGTCTGCCTGCACAGAACTCCAGACCTCTATGGTTAACTAGTGAGGGAATTTAGGGCTTGTGCCACCACACCTGGCTCTGTTTTCAGTGTGGCCTTGAAATCACAGAGATCCAGACAGATCCCTGCCCGCCAAGTGATAGGAATAAAGGCATGTGCTACTGTTGCCTGACTTCTTAGATTTCTTATAATGGCTTGCATTTTCCTCTGATCTCCAGGCAAGCTTTATTAAAGCACAAAGAAAATATCACTACATTTCCCCCTTTTTGTCTAATTAAAAAATAAGAAAGTTATAACTAGTATAAGAAAAACTATATATAATAAGAACAATAACTATATACAATATATACATGCAATAACATCAATAATGTCTAGTCCATTTGCATTTAACAAATTGAGCCGGCAGTGGTGGCACATTCCTTTAATCCCAACACTCGGGAGGCAGAGGCAGGTGGATCTCTGTGAGTTTGAGGCCAGCCTGGTCTCCAAAGCGAGTTCCAGGAAAGGCACAAAGATACACATAGAAACCCTGTCTCAAAAAAAATAAAATAAAATATAAATAAAAATTAAAAAAATAAAATAAAAATTCAGAGAAAATATTCCATTATCTATCCTATCTTGGTGAGTCCAAAATGTACCAAATTCACTTTCTATTCTATCTTTTATTACCAACAGACAACTATCTTATGATGTCTTTCAAATTTCCACACTTAATATCTCCTAGTGAATTTCCTTTCTGAATTTTTTTAACAAGGAAAACTATAACTATTTAATCTTCAACTCCCTCAGAGACCTGAGAAGGAAATAATACCTAGTAAAATAGGAAGTGCAAACAAGCAACTTCCAAAAAGTGTGATTTATAACAGAAACAGCCAGCTTCCTGGACAGTCACCCGAGCTTGCCCTGTGACATTGGGGCATCGTCTTCGGCCTGCTGGTTTAGCATATCTGACAGACTCATTTATGAAGCAGGATGTACGCAAGGCCTACAGCTCAAGTCCACATTGAGTGTGAGTATTCCATGTACCAGATGAACTTGAATTTCACCAGTGTCATGTCATAATTCAGGATTTTAAATTCTGGAAATTGCTGGTGTTTTTGGAGTTTGGCTTCCCATTCTTCTCAGCTTGTAGGTAGCTTCATCTTGGCATCCCATTCTTCTCTGCATCCTATTCTTCCCAGCTTGTGGGTAGCTTCATCTCTTTTATTAAATGCCAGTCTACCACTGAGAGGCCAGAATCCATCAGCCTAGTTACTCCTCCAAGAATAACTGTTCCAGCTACTGTTCCACTGCATACCAGGAGCCATGGGCCCACTGCCGTTTCAGCTGCTTTTGAAGGAAGGGGCACTATACCTTTTCCAGACTGCAAAGCCATCTCAGCAATTGGGCCATATTGCCCTGACCTTAGAGGACACCTGTTGCCAAAGTTGTAACCACACTTGTCATGACAAGGATCAGTAGTCCTATGATTTGTGTCCTGCTTGTGATTTTTGAATAGCACACTCTCAGCACTTGATGTGAGGGTACTTTCTTGCCTAGTGGCTAACTTTTGCCACAATGAAAGTTAACTCCATATGCAGTCTCTTCAATGCCCATATCTTCTCTGTAGTAGATTGGTGCTACCAAGAGCAGACATGTCGTATAGTCATTTAAAAAAAAAAAGAAAAAGATTTATGTTATTAAATCACCTTAAATGCCATATTATGTAGATCTCTGAAGGGATTCAAGATGACATGTCTATCTAAAAAAATCTCTGTTTAACCTTGAAAACATACCTAGTATGTCTACAAGTTTGATTGTAATGTCTAACTACTAACTTTCGTTTCTTTATATCCTAATTAACAAATTGAATTACATTGTTAAATGAACTGTATAGGTACAATATACTGAACATAATTAGAACTATATGTACAGTATTTTCTAACAAAATCAATCTCAAATTTGTATCAATATATATAACTTGTATACAATATACAAAAATCCAATTCAATGTAAAATATTTAAAACTAGTAGTTGTCTTGTAAAAGTAGATTCAATAATCTACCTTTTATCTCAACATATCTCATCATATTTATATCATCATATCTCATCATATCTATATTCTCTCTTTTTGCTTTTCAGAGTAGATTCAATAATCTACTTCTTATCAATATCTTATTTTTTTTTCAAACAAGAACCTTAAATCTAATCTTCTTTGTTTAGCCTCTTTCCTGACCGTTACCAAAAATAACTTGTAACCATCTTCCTAAACAATGACAATTATCCAAAACCCATTGAAAAACCAAAAACTACCCGCCCCACCTCTTGGGAATATGGGCCTCATGTTCTTAAAATTGCTTCCTGCTGTTAGTGAGCAAAGGCATCTGTAGGGGTTCCTGAAAACAAAAAATTGGGGTCAAGTCCTGGGAGAGGTAGGTGTATCATTTGTTGTCCATTCTCTGCATAATGCAAAAGTGCAGGGCTTATCTCAAGTCCTTGCTCCAATAGTCTATGAGACTGGATCATCTCAGCTAGCCATCTTGAAATTGTCCTGAGCAGTTTGTAGTCCAAAGCTGATCATTGGATGATGTTTGTCAGCTTAGTGTTATTACTATTGTCCATGTGGAATCATCGTTGTGGGTCCCTATCATCTTTCTAGAGACTTCAAATTCACTGTTAGGCCTGGTTATGATTCCCTGCAGAAAACTGATAGAGACTCCAACACAAAAAAATATGTGTAGGCAGTTAAATGAAGCTTTTTTTCTAGAATTAGTTAGTATTCTATATGAACAATAATACCATAACAAAAGTTTAAAGTATGTACATATGAATCTTATAAATTTTGATATAAATTCTTACCTTAAGGAAAGTTTAAAGAATCAAAATACCAAAGAATTGAGAGGGGCTGGAGAGATGTCTCAGAAGTTAAGAGCACTGCTTGTACTTCCAGAGGTCCTGAGTTCAATTCCCAGCAACCACATGGTTGCTCACAACCATCTGTAATGAGATCTGTTGTCCTCTTCTGGTCTGCGGGTGTACATGCACACAGAACACTGTATACTTAATAAAATAAATAAATCTTTAAAAAAAGAATTGAGAGATTAGGGACCATAAAATAGACCCTTATTTTTGGTTTTATTCTGTCCCATATCAGTTGAATCTTCTGACTTGATACAGAGATTTTGCATTTTCCTTTTAACAAACATGCTTGGGTTTAGAGAAGGAGAGAGCCATTCTCTAACTCCAAAGCCAGCTTTAATTTTTAATTGAAATGGGACTGCCAAAAGACCATTTGTGTTAAGTGTCTGTAGAGAAGAACAAAAACAAACATTTATGAAGACTTACAAAATTATATATGTGATATACCAATAGGCCAATTTACTCATTTTCTTGGGACATGTTTTTCTGGATGATTTGTCCTTTTTCTTCAGGTGTCTCATTTGTCCAGTGTTCTTCAGACTCCTTAGCCTATCTGCTCCTGAAGGACAGAAACAAAACCCTTCCCCAAGCCTAACCTTGATGAGGTTCCCTGTTGGCAAGTTATAGCAGGTTTCTATTCTGAGGTTAGTACATCCTTAAAGTATATTGGCTGATTTAATTCTGTAGTTTTTTCGTATTATCTCTCTATGTCTCTCCACAGCTGTTGTGTCTTTCTCATTTGCTTTGACAAAATTTAAAGTTAATAGAGCATTATGTAATCTATTTCTGGGAGGTTTTGTTACCCCTTTCAGTTTATTTAGCATATCATTTTGAGTTAGATTTGATCTTCCTATGACTTCTTGGCCTGTAGGATTATGTGGTATACCTGTAATATGCTTTATACTGCAATAAACAAAAAAATTGTTTCAATTTATCAGAGAGGTGTTCTGGAGCATTGTCAGTTTTAATTTGTACAGGTATACTCATGATGGCCACAACTTCTAGCAAATGTGTGATTACCAAATCAGCCTTTTCAGAACTTAGAGCAGTTGTCCATTGAAATCCTGAACAAGAATCAATATTGTGGTTTACATATTTCAGTTTTACAAATTCTGCAACTGAAACACATCCATCTTCCAGATTTCATTCCTCTGAGTACCCATTGGGTTACATCCTGCTGGTAGTGGAGTCTGATTGTTAAAAGAACAATTTCTTATAATTTCCTTGGCTTGTTGCCAGATTATGGAAAAAATTCTTTTTTAAACCTTTACTATTCACAGGATGATTTTTATGAAATTCTGAGGCCTTAAGCACATTTCCTATCAATAGTTTATCAATCTCATCATTACCTTGTGCTAGAGGGCCTGGCAGACCCATGAAGGATTGGATGTGAGTTATATATATGGGATACTTCCTATTCCTGACTATATCTTTTAACTGAATAAATAATAAAGTTAATTCTGACTCATCATGGATAAATTCTGCAGTCTCAATATTTAAGAACACTCTTTCAGCATACTGAGAGTCAGTAATTATGTTGAGTTTCTGAAAAATCCATTAATACCAACAGAATAACATACAATTCTGATATTTGAACTGAATTATAAGGTTTTTGAAGTACTTTACTTAAATTTTCTGACTTGTAACCTATAGATGAAATTCTAAACAGTCTTATTAAAGAAGAAACACAGGGCCAAATGCTGACTTAAAAGCCCAAAAGTTCAGAGCACTAGCAAAGCCTTTAGGTTACCGGTCACTGCCATCCTTCCCCTACGAAAGAGAGACCTTCTCCTCTGTGACCCATCTTTTGATTGCGTTTCTGTTCTACATTCTCATTGGCTTTAAACCCAACCACATGATTTCCTCATC
The DNA here is from genome assembly GCF_049852395.1 of Peromyscus maniculatus bairdii. Lineage (NCBI taxonomy): Eukaryota > Metazoa > Chordata > Mammalia > Rodentia > Cricetidae > Peromyscus > Peromyscus maniculatus. The sequence continues at coordinate 88,763,301 of NC_134861.1, forward strand.
ACTGCCTGTCTATATAGAACTCCAGGTCCCTATGGTTTGGACTGAGATTAAAGGTTCGGAGAGACTCTGCCTGCCATGTAATTGGATTAAGGGCATGTGCCACCACCATGGACTTCCTGTAAATTGCTTGCTTTTAGCTCTGACCCCCAGGCAACTTTATTTATTCTAATAAAAACAAAAAAGGAAACAAGTTATAACTAATATAAGAAAACTATATACAATAAGTACAATAACTATATACAATATATACAAGCAATAAATACTTAAACAATGTCTAGTCCATTTGCATTTGACAAACTCAGAGGAAATAATTCCATTATCTATCCTATTTCGGTAAGTCCAAAATGTACCTGGTACTCTTCCTATCTTAACTTGTATTACTAACAGAACTATCTTATAATGTCTTTCAGATTTATTCACTTCAACCTCTTTACTGAGTTTCTTTTTTGAAATTCTTAACAAGGAAAACTATAACTATAACTATCTAATCTGTAACTATAACTATGTAATCTTCAACTCCCTCAGAGACCCAAGAAGGAAATAATATTACAAAAAATAAACAAACAAACAAACAACAGTAAGTGCACACAAGTGGCTACCAAAAAAATTGTGAGTTGACAGAAACAGCCAGCTGCCTAGACAGTCACCCAAGGTTTCTCTGCAACGTTGGGGCATCATCTTCAGCCCATAGGCTTAGCTTATCTGACAGACTCATTTGTGAACTAGGATTTACACAAGGCCAACAGTTCAGCCTCACATTTGGTGAGAGCAGTCCATGTACCAGAAACACCTGAATTCCACTAGTGTCCTGTCATGATTCAGGGTTTTAAATACTGGAAATTGTTGATGTGTTTTGAATTCAGCTGTCCATTCTTCTTAGCTTGTGGGTTGCTTCATTTCGGCATCCGGTTTTTATCTGCATCCTATTCTTCTTGGCTTGTGGGTAACTACATCTCTTTTATTAAATGCCACTCAACCATTGAAAAGTTAGACTCTGTCAGCTTAGTTATTCTTTCAAGAATAACTGTTTCAGTTACTGTTCCACTGCACATCAGAAGCCATTGGTCTGCCTTTCCTTGTTTGCATCTCTATTAAATATATGGGCTCCAGATATGGGTGTTTCCCGTACAATGCAAGGCAGAGTCCAATCTCCTCTCTTTATAAGTTAAACTCTATCACTTTGGGGATATTTGCTGTTAATCTCTCCCAAAAACTTACTGCAAGCTCTTTGCTGTAACAGGAATCTTAAAAGGTCTTGTCACCTTCTCAGCTGACCTTATTTGCTCAAACTGAAATCCCCTGAGTCCTCACCCAAATAGACCTCAGCTAAAAGAACCACTTGCCCAAAGCTGAAAATGAAGCTCCATGTTCAGCAAGATCACCAAGCAAGCCTCCCTGCTGCACACCAGCCGCAGCCTTTCTTCCCTTAACCGCTCCTTGTCATCAGGAGAGAGTGGTCCAGGCTCTCCCACACACAGCCATAGCCTCTCTCTCCGATTTCCTCCTCAGGGCTACCGGGCAGCCCCTGATGCTGTGCACTCGGTGGGAGGGAATTCATCACAGAGCAGCTCTCCCAGCTCCAGTGTGCCCAGTTCCCCTGCTGGCTCTGGACATACACGGCCCAGCTCCCTCCATGGTCTGGCACCCAAGCTCCAACGCCAATACTGCTCTCCACGGCGCAAGTCGGCAGGTAGCATCCCACTGTCACCCTTGGCCCACAGCCGTTCTCCACCAGCAGCAGCAGCTTCTTCGCCTCAGCATTCCCCATCTCCTTTGTCTGGACACAGGAGCCCAGACTTTTCCTACCAAACTTCACTTGTCTCCTCCACTAGGTAGGCAGCTCTCACGGCCCAAGAGTGCAGAGCCACCCCGCTCCCCACTGCTTAAAAGGGTGCAGTCTGCTGAGAAGCTGGCAGCCGCACTGGCAGCTTCTGAGAAGAAGTTAGCCCCTTCCCGCAAGCATCGTCTTGACCTGCCCCATGGTGAGCTGAAGAAGGAGCTGCCACCCAGGGAAGCCAGCCCTCTGGAGGTAGTTGGAACCAGAAGTGTGCTCTCCGGGAAAGGACCACTTCCAGGAAAAGGGGTGCTGCAGCCCGCTCCTTCACGGGCCCTTGGGACCCTCCGGCAGGATCGAGCTGAACGCCGAGAGTCACTGCAAAAGTAAGAAGCTATCAGGGAAGTAGACTCCTCAGAAGATGACACTGATGAGGAGCCTGAGAACGGCCAGGCCACACAAGAGCCAAGACTGGTCCCCCAACCAGAAGCAGGCAAGAATCTACCCCCTAAAGGTTCAGGAGAGGATAGGGAAGAGGATGCTCTCTTACACAGGGATCTAAAGAACCAGGCTCCTTTACGCTCTGGGCTGTTGACAGGGGACATACTAGGTTCCCCCCGCATAGAAGTTCCTGGACTCTTCCAGAGGAGGCTCTGGAGGCCACAAGCCTTTGAGGAAGCTACCAGTTCTTTAGAAGCCCCCAGCCTGAATAGGTGTGGGCCCACAAGCCCCAACCCCTCTGAAGGCTGCTGGAAGGCCCCGCACCTCCACACATAAGCACTAGCTGCACTTTGTCCCAGATCTTCAGAACTTACCCCCACCAGGTGCTCTGCCACCTCCACCTCTGGAACGCCAGGAACATGGTCCTGGAAATTCCTTATTGAGGGTCCAGACAGGGCATTCCTAAACAAGAAGATAACAAGGACAGGAGAACCAACTAACTCCCAAGATTTGGAAGCCACAGCTCCAACTCTTCCTAAGAACCTGTCTCCTGAGCAAGAGAAGCCAGAGTCACCTGGGCTGACCTATCCACTTCATGAGGTCCCCAGCCAAAACTGGCTATGGGAGTCTGAATGTGAACAAATGGAGAAAGAGGAGCCAGTCCTGAGCATCATGGAATTGCCTGATACCTCAGGCGACAGGAGGCAGGACATTCCATGCAGAGCCTACCCCCTCAGCCCAGAAACTGGGCCCAACCTGCTCTGGAGAAACCAAGAACCTAGGGGCCAGCAAAAACATCCAGACATGGCCCTGGCATCAGATGAGCTTCGAAAGCAAACATAGCAGTTGGGCTTGCTTCCCTTTCACTCACCTGTGTAATACACCCTCCTGGAAACCAAAAAAAAAAAAAAAAAGAACCACTTGCCCAAATGAACCGCTGCTAAAAGCCTAAAAGCGTTTAAAAAGCCTCTAGTTCCTGGTCCTCATGCCTTATATACTTTTCTGCTTCCTGACATCACTTCTGGTATTAAAGGCATGTGTCTTTTCCAAGCAAGACATGAGATCTCAAGTGCTGGGATAAAAGGCTGTTTCCAGTGTGGCCTTGAACTCTCAGAGGTCTCTGTCTCTGTAATTCTAGGATAAAGGTGTGTGCTACCACTGCCTAACCTCTATGTTTAATGTAGTGGTTGTTCTGTTCTCTGACCCCCAGATAGGTTTATTGGGGTGCACAATATATCAAACACACTTTACCAAGGTTCACTTTCTGCCCATAATTTGTCTTTGTCATCCTTAGTTAAAAGACTACAATTTCTGCCAAGTCCACTTCTGATAATTGACAAAGTCTTAGTTTTCCTTTGAAAATCAAGTTAGAGATTTTTTCCACATAAGTTTTTAATTTTTTACTCTGTATATTTGGTAGAAATATTGATTCCAATACAATATCTCCCCTCTGCATTAAAATTTTGGTAGGAGAATGCTTAAAGGGTAAAATAACCAAAATGCAATCAAGCTTTGGATCCACACTATATGTACTTCCTATACTTGCTTTTCCACCAAGGCCAATTTTCTCTCAGCTTCGGCTGATAATTCTCTTGGACTATAAATAGAAGGGCCTTGTCACCTTCTAAGGTTTTAAACAAATTACTCAGTTCATCATTTTTTATCCCAAAAACAGTTCATAGATGGAAAATGTCTCCACATAATTTTTGGAAGTCATTAAGAGTCCATAAGAGATCCTAATATGCACCTTATAGGTTTAATTTTGTTGTAGACCTATTTGATATCCTAAATATTTAGTAGAATCTTTTCTTTGTATCTTTTCAGGGCAATCCCCAACTAGGCAAAATTTTCTTTACTTCTTCAAACATTCTTTCTAGAGTATCTGTATTTGAATCAAACAGTAAAATATCATCCATGTAATGATAAATTATAGATTAAGGAAATTGTTTACATATTATTTCCAATGGCTGTAGTAGAAAATATTGGCACAGGGTGGGGTTATTTAATATTCCCTGTGGGAGAACCCTCCATTGATATCTTTTAACCTGCTGAGAATTATTGTAAGTAAGCACCATGAAGGCAAATCTTTCTCTATCTTTGTTTTGTAAATGAATTGAGAAGAAACACTCTTTTGAATTGATAAGTATAAGAGGCCATTGTTTAGGTAATAAGTAGGCAAAAAAATTCCAGATTGTGAAGAGCCCATTGGCTGAATTACTTTGTTAATTGCTCTTAGATCTGTTACCCTTCTCCTTTTATCAGATTTCTATTTAATATCAAATACAAGAGAATTCCAAGGTCTGGTTGGTTCTTCAATATGCTGAGCATTTAACTGTTCTTATACCAGCTCAGTGTCTTTGAAAGATCAGCAATTGTTGTGCCCTGTTCTTGTACAATCTAGATGGCCAGTGACTGCTCTTTATAATATCTCCTACTATTTCTTTCAGAAACATGTGTTAGTTCATGGTTTGTTTCTGAGGTTGAAGGAATGTTAATCTGAGTATTCCATTGTTGTAATGGATCACGGCCCCGTAAATTCATAACTATATTAACCACATATGGCTTTTCCTCTCTGTCCTTCTGACCCTCTACATTCAAGCCATCTTGCACTCTGTTTCACTTGAGATAATGTTCCAATACCTAACAGCTGAACAGTTACTTCTTGAAGGGGCCAATTTGAAGGCCAAAATTCTGGTGCAGTTATTGTAACATCTGCACCTTTGTCTACCAGACCTTCCAAGAGAATATCATTTATTCTATTTTTAATTTTGGTTTTGTTCATTTATAAAAGTTTGTAAAACATTTGCTTTTTGATTTCTCCCAAATTTCCTGTTCTCTCTGCTACCACTGTTCTATCACCCCAAACAGCCTGGTTGATTCCAATAGGCATTTGGTTTTTTAATTGCTCTCAGAAGTAGTTTCTTCACTCATGGCAGGAAAGGCCTGAACTGAATTTGATGTGGGTGCCTGTGTGAGGCCCCTCAGGGAGTTTTCCAATGGAAGAAAAAAAGGATTACCTTGTCTGTTCCTTCTGGATCTGCATTTGTTAGTCCAATGTTTACCTTGGGCAAAGTCCAGAAGGGAGGGGCATTCCCCTGCCATTGTTACTTGAATAAACATTGTTTCTATTAATTCCCTGTTTAGACTCCCTTTTCAAATGACCTTGTTTACTGTAATTAAAACATCTGACCTTCTTATTCTTCCTCAAAGCTCTTGATATCACCCCTCCTATCCACATATCATCATGGTCATGAGAATCAATACTAATTGTGTCCCTGATCCAGTCCTCCCAGGGTGCTGATCTTGCCTTCAATAGCCTGATTATTCCTTGATATGGTGCATTTGCATTCTCAAAAGCCAAAGATTCCATTCTTATCAGTCTAGCTTCTGAATTTGGTATCACTCTATTTACTGCAGGAGACAGCACTTTGTAAGAAATCCATGAAGAAATCTCTGGGCCCATGTATAACTTTCAGAAATGATTCAATTTTTTTTCTGCCTCCTCAATTCTGTTCCATGCATTCATGTCTGCCATGTGGCATAGAATTAAGGTTTGGTTATCCTATCAATATTGATTTTGTGGATCAGCATAATCACCTTCTCCAAGAAGCTGATCCTGGGAAATTTCCACACCTCTAGTTCTATATCATTAGTCTATTGATTTACCTTCTCTTTAAACCATGTTCCCCACTATAACTGTGAATTGGCCTCTAGGACACCTATAATTAACTCTTTTTAGGCCTGAGGAATAATTTTATTACAAGTTGACCACGAGTTTAACATCTGCTTTACAAATCAAGAATGCATGCCATATGATACTATACCTTCTTTATATCTCCTTAAATCTAACATTTCTACTGGAGTCCAGTTAGCTTGTTCACACTGTGAGCATTTGGCAATTCCTCTAAGATTATTGGGTAGATTTAAATTAGCTGATTTAAATTAGATGTCAGGAAACCTGAGGCTGTATCTCTGTAGCCATATAATTCAATCCTGAGATAATTTCACCTTCACCTTCTGTCCAGGTCTGGATTTCTCTATAACTCATTTAAACAGGTTTTTCTAAAGTCAATCCTGAGAAATGTCCACCTTTAAATGCTTTTGTCTGGACCTGAATTCCTCTGTGATTCATTTTAACAGATTTTTCTAAAGCTTTTAGGTTGGCACTTAAACTGACTAACCATTTTAATGCTAAAATAAAAATGATCAAACAAATAATATTTATAATTGATGCTATGTACATCTCATACATATTAATTTTCCTCTCATTTAATTGTTCTGCTTTCAAATAGCCTAATGTATTATCAAACAGAGAGCCAATTCCTTCCATAGTAAAAATGTTTCTCATTTTTTAATGTGGTGAAAAAATTCTCTTTAAACTAATTTTACCCTTTAAGACATCTGAATTAACTTACCAAGTCTGTTGACTGTGTAGAACAGTAGAATTCTGAGGGAAATTCAAATCAGCTAACTAGTGTGTGGGAGCAGTCTGAGATAGGAATCCAGAGAGAGCCCACACCTACCACAAGAGAAGAAACGAAAGAAACTCTGGCCACGTGCAGCTCGGCCTGAGTCTTCTAGCTCAGACCTGAGAAAGGGGGCCTGGAACAAGCAGCTTTTCAGTGAATTCTTGCCACAATCACTGGTCACCAATTGTAGATGACCTTCTAATGGTCTCATTAAATAAAAGTCATGGAGCCAGACATAGGGATTAAAGCCTGAGAGAGATCAGAGGAATAGGACAGCCACAAGCTAACATCACCTCACCAACTCTGCAGCTCCCAAATGAGAGATACTTCCTGTCCACCGACACCTATATGCCTTGCTGTTCTGCCAATTTGCTCTCTCTGTCCAGTTGCATCACTTCCTCTTTAATGCCCAGCTCTCTCAATTCCTGTCAGTCTGTACAGAGATCCATGGTTAACTAGTGTTGGAATTTAAGGCAAGTGCTACCACACCTGGCTCTGTTTCCAGTGTGGCTTTGAACACACAGAGATCCAGACAGATGCCTGCCTTCCAATTGTTAGGATTAAGGCAGGTGCTACAGTTGCCTGACTTCCTTGTTTACTTATAATGGCTTGCCTTTTCCTCGACTCTCCAGGCAAGCTTTATTTATTAAAACACTAATAAAATCCCACCACATTTGAGCACAAATGAAATATCACCACAGCCATGCCTGTGCTTTTAAGCTTGGAGCCATCTCTCTGGCTCCAAGGTCTTTGGATAGAGGGTCTCACTCTGTATCTCAGGCTAGCCTGGATATGTAGTCCACCCTAGCTGATGACTGTATCTACCTGCCCCAATATGCAATGTTGTCATTAGAGTCATCTATCTGTTCACTTTTTTATTTTTATCCAGAGTTCTTACATTTAGTTGGTGTATTGGAGCCAGAAATAATAATAGCACTTAAGAAAAACCAAAACAAACTATCCATCACTCTACGTGTTTAGTAAAGATGTCAGTGAAGAGCAAAACTCATACTGAGTTATTTTATTGCTGTCTTATTATGTTAAAAAGGGAGAATGTAATGGGTAGGCATAGGGACTTTTTTTTAAAAAATGTAATTAATCAAGAGATCGCAACAGAAGACTTCAAAAACAATTCCTTGGTTCAATAGATGCTTGAAGCCAGTTGAGAGTCTTTCCGGACCCTGAAGCTAGCAGGGAGGCTAATGACTGAGGAAGACCCCGGAGGGAGAGCACCCACATCCAGAAGTCATATTCCCTATTTACCGCTGGCAAGGACAAAGTCTAGGCCCAAGGTCATAGACACAGCGCTCACCACATTCATGGCAGGGATATGTGGAAAACAAGATCCTCTTGGGCTGCCTTAAGGCTCTGAGTGTATCCATGAGCTCAAGACAATGTTGGGCAAATCTCTCTACCAAGATGTAACCGTAATTGTCATAACATTGAATAGGGGCCGGGTACTGCTCCACATTCATCTTGGTCAAGTTGGCTGTGTGTCCCAAAAGGTCCTTCAGGGTGGGCATGGAAAAGTCATTATCTAATAGATTAAACTCGGTGAGCTTGGAGCACTTGCTGAGGGCAGGGATGAGGTCAGTGAGCTGAGAGTCCTGGATCCTACAACCCTGCAAGTCCAGAGACTGCAGAGATTCAGCTACATTTTCTAGCAGCAGTCCAAGAGGCTTGAGACATGAAGCAAATAACAAGATTCCTCTCAAGACCAGATGTTTTAGCTGACGCAGGTTGTGGCTCAGGGGGAAATAATTCAAGTCCGACTGGCACAGGTGGCGTCCTGTGATGGAGAGAGTTGCCAAGGGGTTCCTCAGGCACCTATGGGTAGACAATGGGATTGGTTCAGACAAAAGGTTCTGGAGAGTGTGTATACTGGGATTTAAGAAGAGGAAGATGGGGCACGTGTCTCAATGTCAGTTTGACTATATGAACAATCAGAGTACCAGGGTGCTGCCTCTTGGAGTCTACTAAATCAAGTCACACCCACAACTCTCACCATAATTGTTCCCAGTCACTGGCAGGCCCCATGCACATGCTAATCCTTAGAGTAAACTGGAAAGGTTTGCTCTGGTAGCTGAGCCACCTCCGCATCCTTGCTTACCAGAGTATTTGTTTCATGTGGTCTTTGAGAAAGAAGATGCCATTTATGGAGAGATGCTGCAGACAGTGGAGTTTGGAGAACTGAGCAATGACCTTACTGATGCACCTCTCTTCTCTGTCTGCTGTCCTGGTTCCAGTCCCGAAAGTGTTCCTACAGATGCGTGCCAGGGAGAATTTGCGAAGACTCCGCATCTGTCCAATGCAGGGAGCAAATCGTGCCAGTGTGGACACATCCCACCCCGTGTTCAGTTCCAGCTCCTCAATGCGTCCTGGGTGGAAAACACTCAAGATCTCTTTGACAGTGCACATAGGCACAGCCCAGATCTTCATGTTTATACAGTGCAGCTGTAGAGAGTCTTTTCTCTGCTGGACCCACTGCAAGAAGCATGTTTGCTCTTCATTCATAGGGAGCCTGAGGCAGAGGTCAGTTACCACCTTCAGATGCCGCCACCTCAGTGCATATCTGGGAAGGACCTTCACTACAGGCCTCTCATCCACAGTCTCTGCTGAACAGGCCCCATCCTCTCTTCCAGTCCATATGTTCCAGAACTCATGTGGAACATTCCTCAGGTCAAGCACCTGAAGTTTCTCGATCCTGTGGGTAAAACGTGTAAAGTGTCAGCAGACATGACAGGCCCCAACACCCAGCAAGTTTCCACTACACATCCCTAATGTCATCTCTTTCCTCCTGCCAAGGTCTCTTCAGCACCAAGTGTCCAACGTAGCAACTCACGTGTGTCATGGCATCTCCCCGTGAGCTGCATGTGTACAGCTGATCACTTTCCTTCCACTAAGTTACTCTCCATTTCTACCTAGTCCCATGTTAGTGGTTGTTGGAAAGCCAGGGATAGGCTCCTTCCTCTCTGGCTACCTCTACTCTGTCCTCTAATCCATACTCAACTGTCCTTACTACAGGAAACAATAGGTTTCAAGGCCCCTGCATTCCAGCACCATGACCCCATCAGAAGCCTCTGACCCACCTACAAAGCCATTCTCCCTGACCCACGGTCTCTCCCACGTGCTCCTTAGTGCTCAGTCTACAGTACTTGGTTGTTGCTTACCCGGGGTGAAACACTCTTTTCAGATGCATGTCTACTGCATCGAGCACAGCCTGGAAGATTTCCAAGTTGGGAGTCTTCATCAACGTCCCCACAGGGAGACAGGGGAAAGGCCAGGCTGCCACCATTGCCTTCACAATCCTAGTGTGTCTGCCATTGAAGGCGTCCTTGAACAGTGCTGGGAAGAGTGTCCAGGGTAGTTTCTCCAGAGCAGAGATGACCAAGGCTTCATTTCTCAGCAGCGCCTGTCTGCCCAGCTCCTCCAGTGTGGGTGGGGTTTGAAAACTCATCATGAAAGGTCTTCAGTCAGAAGGTTCCTGGGGAAGCATTCAGGTGAGAATATATCTTCAAGATAAAGTTTAGAAAACTTCCTCCCCCAGAACAGTAACCACTCAAGGTCTGAGTCAATTGCTCTGGCAATGGTAGAGTCCTCAACTTAAGCCATTGTCCTAACTCGGAATGTAAATCTACAGTTCCTCACTGACATCATGTGAGCCTCTCTATACCACTACTGGGTACATGATTTCCAGGACACCTTACGAGTGACCATTTCTCAAAAAAAAAAAAAAAAAAAAAGCCTTTTGTCATCAATGTTTCGTTAAGTTGATATAGAAAAGATGCAGGCTAAAGCCTGAGTCAAGATAGAACTACAAGCAATTCCAGCTACTGTGAGTCTGAAGCAGAGGAACTGCCAAAGAGGCTAAGATAAGTGGTCTACAATTCCACAAGAGCCCTTGTTCCACAAAACAAATAAAAACAGTAGTGTGAATGTACCACAGTACAAGGGGATATACTAATAACCTCAGCACCCAGAGTCAGGAGGATCTTGATTTCCAGCCTCCCCATAACTCCAGGGCCAGTTCTAGGACAGCTTGAACAACATAGAAACCCTTGTCTCAAAACAACAACCATAATGAAATCACAAACTTTTATACAAAGACATTTGAGATGGAGGTGAAACTTCATTTAGACATTTACTCATTGTCTTCAATGTGTTCATCTGAAGAGACAGAAATGATAATTTCCTGATCCATCTTGGTCTAAAGGTCCCTATATCAAACCACATGACCCACGAGAGGACAACTACTCACCAGTTCTGAGCACCGACCACAGTCTCTTTATCCCAGCTGAGCCAGGTGCTTCCTCCAGGCTCCAGGTCTCTCAGTATCTTCATGGCTCTCCTGAAGCCTTTATATACCTTCCTGCTCACCCTCCCTATTGCGGTCCCATCTTTCAACCCCAAGCTGCAATTTAATTGGACGACTCAGTCTCCACCCCTTTAATTCTACAGACAACATTCAATCATTTCGTTGATTGAATCAGAACTCCTTGGGAAAACAACCTCACTGCCCCTCAAATGTCTTGGGTCAATATAAATATTCTACTTGTTAATTTACTACAAACATTGAGTTTGTGGATTTGTTCTTATATTTGCTTATTTATTACTTGGTATTGAATGTGTTACCGGGCCTGGGTCTCGCTCTGAAGCTAAGGTTATTTTGGGATTCTAACTCTTAGGAATCCTCCTGCCTCAACATCCTTCTTGCTTGGATTACTCTTATGAATCATCATGGTTCACTGAACTTGATTAATGTGACAAAGGCCGGATGAGTTTGGGTCAGTTTGTGATTTAATCTGTTACTGATACTAGACACAAAAATAATTCAAAAATATTTCGTCAATGGATCCTGGGCAAAACATCAAGTCAGTCGGGAATATGCTTTGGAGCTCAAGGCCTAAACTGGATACTCTGTCAATACACTCAAGTAGCAGCTACTCAAAGGGGTGAGGCCGAGAATGGCTTGATTCCTTTACTATGGAGGTTGGGGTGTTGGGGATGCACTCAGTTTGTAGAGAACTATCTACCCAGCATCCACTGCATCCTCTTCCCAGCACTCACTGCAGCAGAAAAGCCGGAGCTTGCCTGTAAGCTCAGACTTCCAGAGTGGGAGGCAGTCGGTCAGTTATCTTCAGCCTAGGTGTCAACTCAAGGACAGCCTGAGCCATGTAAGACCTGCCTTCCACCCACTGAACAGAACAGAACAGAACAAAAGAGGTGGCTTGGAGGAAAGCCACCCTTGGTTCCCCAGGAAAGAGTCAGTGCTTCAGGAAGGTCAGGGTGGCACACTTGCTCAAAGACATGAAATCAAGAGTGAAACCTGGGAGCTGAGAATGGCTCAGCACTAAAGAGCACCCATTAATCTTCCACTCACAGCACCCACATCGTGTCTTGAAATGATGTGTAACTCCGGTCCCGGGAGATCTGAAGCCCCCCTCTGGCCATCTTGTGCTGCAGTTATAAAGTGTTGCATATTCATACATGTAGGCAAAACACTCCTACACCTAGAATGAATCTTAAAAAAAGTTTGTGTAAGTACCAGGAATGGCAGCAAATGCCTTTAATCCTCACACTGGGAGGCAGAGGTAGGTGGGTCTCAGTGAGTTCAGTACCAACCTGTTCTAAGTAGGAACCAGTCAGGCATACAGAGTGAGCATCTGTCTTAAAAATTGTTTAAAGCTGCGTGGTGGTGGTGGCACATGCCTTTAATCCCAGCACAAGGGAGGCAGAGGCAGGTAGATCTCTGTGAGTTCCAAAAGAGCCAGTCTATAAAGTGAGTTTTGAATCATCAAGCTATTACAGGAAGAAACCCAAAAAGCAAACCAAATAAAGTAAAATAAAACAAAAACACATTGGGTTAGGAAAAAATAAATAATAAATGGAGGAAAAAGACCTAAACACAAAGTATGAAGAAGACATATGGATGCACGACATGTTCAAACACAGAGGAATCCGATGGAAACAAAAAGTTGTTAACCATAATATATAAGCAAAGGACCTGTAGTGTAGTGTAGTGTAGTGTGTGTGTGTGTGTGTGTGTGTGTGTGTGTGGTGGTATTGTTTTCCCCAAAATATTGTGTACCTTAATAAACTTATCTGGGGTCAGAGAACAGAAAAGCCACTAGGTAGGTGGTGATAGCACACACCTTTAATCCTGGCATTCCAGAGATAGAAATCCCTCTGGATCTCTGTGAGTTCAAGGCCACATTGGAAATAGCCAAGCATTGTGACACACACCTTTAATCCCAGTAAGCCAGCCTTTAATCCCAGGGAGTGGTGGTAGAAAACAAAGATATATAAGGCGTGAGGACCAGAAACTAGAGGCATTTTGGCTGGTTAATCATGTGGCCTGGTTAAGCTTTCAGGCTATGGAGCAACACAGTACAGCTGAGATTCATTCGGGATGAGGACACAGAAGCTTCCAGTCTGAGGAAACAGGACCAGCTGAGGATCCGGCGAGGTGAGATAGCTGTGGTTTGTTCTGTCTCTCTAATCTACCAGCATTGACCCCAATAACTCGGCTCGGGTTTGATTTTATTAATAAGAACTTTTAAGATTCCTGCTACATGTGTGTGTGTAAATGACCTAAGAAAACATTATGAAACAAAGAACCATCAAAGATTCCAGGAGTTTCTTTTGTGTTGGCTGTCTACTACTGGTCATTGAATCTGTCCTTAAGAGTTCTTTGTATCTCCAGGGAGACTGCATTTGAGAGAACTATTTGTCAATGGCAAGTCCTTATCAACTGGAGACAGAGTCTGGGTTAGGGAGGGGATCTTGTGTCCACTTCTCTCATCACCAGCACCCCATGTGGTGCAGACGCATGCAGGCCCTGTTCATGCTGCCACAGTCTCTCTGAGTTCATAAGTGCAGCAGTTCTGCTGTGTTTAAGATGGGTTCCTGGGTTGGAGAGATGGCTCAGAGTTTAAGAGCACTGGTTGCTCTTTCAGAAGCCCTGAATTCAGTCCCAGCAATTACATGATGAGATCCAGTGCTCTCTTCTGGCCTGAGGGAATACATGAAGGTAGAATACTGTATACATAATAAATAAATTCTTGTTAAAAAAAATAACTGTTCCTGGTATTCTCTGTCCCCCTCTGGCTTTACACTCTTTCTGCTTACTCTTCCATAGGGTTCCCTGAGCCCTAAGAGGAGAGAATTGATGGTGACATCCCATTTAGGAATTAGTGTTCCAAGGTCTCTCACTCTATATCCAGACTCATTATTTTCTCTCTCTTTCTTTCTCTGGCTCTGTATCTGTCTCCAGATTCCTGAGAATCAAGTATTTTATCTCCCTCCCTGACATGTTTTTATAATTGTTTTGAAAAATGGTTTAGTGTAGCCCACAGTGGTCTCAAAACAGCAAAGAAGACAGTGAATTTCTGAGACTTTCACCCAAACCCTCACATTCTGGAAACAGAAGCATGTCCCAATATGTCTAGATGGACACAAGCAATTCTCCTGCTTCACCCTTTCGAGTAGCTGCTACTTGAGTGTATTGACAGAGTATCCAGTTTAGGCCTTGAGCTCCAAAGCATATTCCCGACTGACTTGATGTTTTGCCCAGGATCCATTGACGAAATATTTTTGAATTATTTTTGTGTCTATTATCAGTAACAGATTAAATCACAAACTGACCCAAACTCATCCGGCCTTTGTCACATTAATCAAGTTCAGTGAACCATGATGTTTCATAAGAGTAATCCAAGCAAGAAGGATGTTGAGGCAGGAGGATTCAATCAACGAAAAGATTGAATGTTGTCTGTAGAATTAAAGGGGTGGAGACTGAGTCATCCAATTAAATTGCAGCTTGGTGTTGGAAGGTGGGACTGCAATAGGGAGGGTGAGCAGGAAGGAATATAAAGGCTTCAGGAGAGCCATGAAGATACTGAGAGACCTGGAGCCTGGAGGAAGTGCCTGGCTCAGCTGGGATAGAGAGACTGTGGTCAGTGCTCAGAACTGGTGAGTAGTTGTCCTCTCGTGGGTCATGTGGTTTGATATAGGGACCATTAGACCAAGATGGATCAGGAGATGTTGAGTTCTATCTTGACTCAGGATTTAGCCTGCATCTTTTTTATATCAACTTAATGAAACATTGACGACAAAAGGCTTTTTTTTCTTTTTTCTTTTCTTTTTTTTCTTTTTTCTTTTCTTTTTTTTCTTTTTTCTTTTCTTTTTCTTTTTTTTTTTTTTTTTTTTTTTTTTTTTTTGAGCAACGGTCACTCATAAAGTGTGCTGGAAATCATGTATCCAGTAGTGGTATAGAGAGGCTCACATGATGTCAGTGAGGAACTGTAGATTTACATTCCGAGTGAGGACAATGGCTTAAGTTGAGGACTCTACCATTGCCAGAGCAATTGACTCAGACCTTGAGTGGTTACTGTTCTGGGGGAGGAAGTTTTCTAAACTTTATCTTGAAGATATATTCTCACCTGAATGCTTCCCCAGGAACCTTCTGACTGAAGACCATTCATGATGAGTGTTCAAACCCCACCCACACTGGAGGAGCTGGGCAGGCAGGTGCTGCTGAGAAATGGAGCCTTGGCCATCTCTGCTCTGGAGAAACTGACCTGGACACTCTTCCCAGCACTGTTCAAGGACGCCTTCAATGGCAGACACACTAGGATTGTGAAGGCAATGGTGGCAGCCTGGCCTTTCCCCTGTCTCCCTGTGGGGACGTTGATGAAGACTCCCAACTTGGAAATCTTCCAGGCTGTGCTCGATGCAGTAGACATGCATCTGAAAAGAGTGTTTCACCCCGGGTAAGCAACAAACAAGTACTGTAGACTGAGCACAAGGGGTCCGTGGGAGAGACCGTGGGTCAGGGAGAATGGCTTTGTAGGTGGTTCAGAGGCTTCTGATGGGGTCATGGTGCTGGAATGCAGGGGCCTTGAAACCTATTGTTTCCTGTAGTAAGGACGGTTGAGTATGGATTAGAGGACAGAGTAGAGGTAGCCAGAGAGGAAGGAGCCTATCCCTGGCTTTCCAACAACCACTAACATGGGACTAGGTAGAAATGGAGAGTAACTTAGTGGAAGGAAAGCAGTCAGCTGTACACATGCTGCTTACGGGGAGAGGCCATGACACACATGAGTTGCTACGTTGGACACTTGGTGCTGAAGAGACCTTGGCAGGAGGAAAGAGATGACATTAGAGATGTGTAGTGGAAACTTGCTGGGTGTTGGGGCCTGTCATGTCTGCTGACACTTTACACGTTTTATCCACAGGAGCGAGAAACTTCAGGTGCTCGACCTGAGGAATGTTCACCATGAGTTCTGGAACATATGGACTGGAAGAGAGGATGGGGCCTGTTCAGCAGAGACTGTGGATGAGAGGCCTGTAGTGAAGGTCCTTCCCAGATATGCACTGAGGTGGCGGCATCTGAAGGTGGTAACTGACCTCTACCTCAGGCTCCCTCTGAATGAAGAGCAAACATGCTTCTTGCAGTGGGTCCAGCAGAGAAAAGACTTTCTACAGCGGCACTGTATAAACATGAAGATCTGGACTGTGCCTATGTGCACTGTCAAAGAGATCTTGAGTGTTTTCCACCCAGGACGCATTGAGGAGCTGGAACTGAACACGGGGTGGGATGTGTCCACACTGGCACGATTTACTCCCTGCCTTGGACAGATGAGAAGTCTTCACAAATTCTCCCTGGCACGCATCTGTAGGAACACTTTCAGGACTGGAACCAGGACAGCAGACAGAGAAGAGAGGTGCATCAGCAAGGTCATTGCTCAGTTCTCCAAACTCCACTGTGTGCAGCATCTCTCCATGAATGGCATCTTCTTTCTCAAAGACCACATGAAACAAATACTCTGGTAAGCAAGGATGGGGAGGTGGCTTAGCTACCAGAGCAAACCTTTCCAGTTCACTGTGCATGGGGCCTGCCAGTGACTGGGAACAATTATGGTGAGAGTTGTGGGTGTGACTTGATTTAGTAGACTCCAAGAGGCAGCACCCTGGTACTCTGATTGTTCATATAGTCAAACTGACCTTGAGACACGTGCCCCATCTTCCTCTTCTTAAATCCCAGTATACACCCTCTCCAGAACCTTTTGTCTGAACCAATCCCATTGTCTACCCATAGGTGCCTGAGGAACCCCTTGGCGACTCTCTCCATCACACGCCTCCACCTGTCACAGTCGGACTTGAATTATTTCCCCCTGAGCCACAACCTGCGTCAGCTAAAACATCTGGTCTTGAGAGGAATCTTGTTATTTGCTTCATGTCTCAAGCCTCTTGGAGTGCTGCTAGAGCATGTAGCAGAATCTCTGCAGTCTCTGGACTTGCAGGGTTGTAGGATCCAGGACTCTCAGCTCACTGACCTCATCCCTGCCCTCAGCAAGTGCTCCAAGCTCACCGAGTTTAATCTATTAGATAATGACTTTTCCATGCCCACCCTGAAGGACCTTTTGGGACACACAGCCAACTTGACCAAGATGAATGTGGAGCAGTACCCGGCCCCTATTCAATGTTATGACAATTACGGTTACATCTTGGTAGAGAGATTTGCCCAACATTGTCTTGAGCTCATGGATACACTCAGAGCCTTAAGGCAGCCCAAGAGGATCTTGTTTTCCACAGATCCCTGCCATGAAGGTGGTGAGCGCTGTGTCTATGACCTTGGGCCTAGACTTTGTCCTTGCCAGCGGTAAATAGGGAATATGACTTCTGGATGTGGGTGCTCTCCCTCGGGGTCTTCCTCAGTCCTTAGCCTCCCTGCTAGCTTCAGGGTCCGGAAAGACTCTCCTCTGGCTTCAAGCATCTATTGAACCAAGGAACAGTTTTTGAAGTCTTCTGTTGTGATCTCTTGATTAATTACATTTTTTTAAAAAGTCCCTATGCCTACCCATTACATTCTCCCTTTTTAACATAATAAGACAGCAATAAAATAACTCAGTATGAGTTTTTCTCTTCACTGACATCTTTACTAAACACGTAGAGTGATGGATAGTTTGTTTTGTTTTTTCTTAAATGCTATTATTATTTCTGGCTCCAATACACCAACTAAATGTAAGTACTCTGGATAAAAATAAAAAAGTGAACAGATAGATGACTCTAATGACAACATTGCATATTGGGGCAGGTAGATACAGTAATCAGCTAGGGTGGACTACATATCCAGGCTAGCCTGAGATACAGAGTGAGACCCTCTATCCAAAGACCTTGGAGCCAGAGAGATGGCTCCAAGCTTAAAAGCACAGGCATGGCTGTGGTGATATTTTATTTGTGCTCAAATGTGGTGGGATTTTATTAGTGTTTTAATAAATAAAGCTTGCCTGGAGAGTCGAGGAAGAGGCAAGCCATTATAAGTAAACAAGGAAGTCAGGCAACTGTAGCACCTGCCTTAATCCTAACAATTGGAAGGCAGGCATCTGTCTGGATCTCTGTCTGTTCAAGGCTACACTGGAAACAGAGCCAGGTGTGGTAGCACTTGCCTTAAATTCCAACACTAGTTAACCATGGATCTCTGTACAGACAGATAGGAATTGAGAGAGCTGGGCATTAAAGAGGAAGTGATGTAACTGGACAGAGAGAGCAAATTGGCAGAACAGCAAGGCATATAGGTGTCGGTGGACAGGAAGTATCTCTCATTTGGGAGCTGCAGAGTTGGTGAGGTGATGTTAGCTTGTGGCTGTCCTATTCCTCTGATCTCTCTCAGGCTTTAATCCCTATGTCTGGCTCCATGACTTTTATTTAATGAGACCATTAGAAGGTCATCTACAATTGGTGACCAGTGATTGTGGCAAGAATTCACTGAAAAGCTGCTTGTTACAGGCCCCCTTTCTCAGGTCTGAGCTGCAAGGCTCAGGCCGAGCTGCACATGGCCAGAGTTTCTTTGGCTTCTTCTCCTGTGGTAGGTGGTGGGCTCTCTCTGGATTCCCATCTCAGACTGCTTCCACTCTAGTTAGCTGATTTGAAATTCCCTCAGATTTCTACTGTTCTACACAGTCAACAAATTTGGTAAGTTATTTCAGATGTCTTAAAGGGTGAAATTAGTTTAAAGAGAATTTTTTCCCCACATTAAAAAATGAGAAACATTTTTACTATGGAAGGAATTAGCTCTCTGTTTGATAATACATTAGGCTATCTGAAAGCAGAACAATTAAATGAGAGGAAAATTAATATGGATGAGATGTACATAACATCAATTATAAATATTATTTTTTGATCATTTTTATTTTAGCATTAAAATGGTTAGTCAGTTTAAGTGCCAACCTAAAAGCTTTAGAAAAATCTGTTAAAATGAATCACAGAGAAATTCAGATCCAGACAAAAGCATTTAAAGGTGGACTTTAGAAAAACCTGTTAAAATGAATTATAGAGAGATTCAGACCTGGACAGAAGGTGAAGGTGAAATTATCTCAGGATTGAATTATATGGTTACAGAGATAAAGCCTCACGTTTCCAGACAGCTAATTTTAATCTACCCAATAATCTTAGAGGAATTGCCAAATGCTCACAGTGTGAACAAGCTAACTGGACTCCTGTGGAAATGTTAGATTTAAGGAGATTTAAAGAAGGTATGGTATCATATGGCATGCATTCTTGATTTTTTTTTTTTTTTTTTTGGTTTTTCGAGACAGGGTTTCTCTGTGTAGCTTTGCGCCTTTCCTTGAGCTCACTTGGTAGCCCAGGCTGGCCTCAAACTCACAGAGATCCGCCTGGCTCTGCCTTCCGAGTGCTGGGATTAAAGGCGTGCGCCACCACCGCCCGGCTGCATTCTTGATTTGTAAAGCAGATGTTAAACTCGTGGTCAACTTGTAATAGAATTATCCCTCAGGCCCAAAAAGAGTTAAATATAGGTGTCCTAGAGGCCAGTTCACAATTATAGTGGGGAACATGGTTAAAAGAGGAGGCAAATCAATAGACTAATGATATAGAACTAGAGGTGTGGAAATTTCCCAGGATCAGCTTCTTGGAGAAGGCGATTATGCTGATCCACAAAATCAATATTTATAGGATAACCAAATCTTAATTCTATGCTGCATGGCAGACATGAATGCATGGAAGAGAATTGAGGAGGCAGAAAAAAAATTGAATCATTTCTGAAAGTTATACCCGGCCCCAGAGATTTCTTCATGGATTTCTTACAAAGGCTGTCTCCTGCAGTAAATAGAGTGATACCAAATTCAGAAGCTAGACTGATAAGAATGGAATCTTTGGCTTTTGAGAATGCAAATGCACCATGCCAAAGAATAATCAGGTTCTTGAAGGCAAGATCAGCACCCTGGGAGGACTGGATCAGGGACACAATTAGTATTGAGTCTCATGACCATGATGATATGTGGATAGGAGGGGTGATATCAAGAGCTTTGAGGAAGAATAAGAAGGTCAGATGTTTTAATTACAGTAAACAAGGTCATTTGAAAAGGGAGTCTAAACAGGGAATTAATAGAAACAATGTTTATTCAAGGAACAATGGCAGGGGAATGCCCCTCCCTTCTGGATTTTGCCCAAGGTAAACATTGGACTAACAAATGCAGATCCACAAGGAACAGACAAGGTAATCCTTTTTTTCTTCCATTGGAAAACTCTCTGAGGGGCCTCACACAGGCACCCACAGCAATTCAGTTCAGGCCTTTCCTGCCATTAGTGAAGAAACCACTTCTGAGAGCAATTAAAAAACCAAATGCCTATTGGAATAAACCAGGCTGTTTGGGGTGATAGAACAGTGGTAGCAGAGAGAACAGGAAATTTGAGAGAAATCAAAAGCAAATGCTTTACAAACTTTTATAAATGAACAAAACCAAAATTAAAAATAGAATAAATGATATTCTCTTGGAAGGTCTGGTAGACAAAGGTGCAGATGTTACAATAACTGCACCAGAATTTTGGCCTTCAAATTGGCCCCTTCAAGAAGTAAATGTTCAGCTGTTAGGTATTGGAACATTATCTCAAGTGAAACAGAGTGCAAGATGGCTTGAATGTAGAGGGTCAGAAGGACAGAGAGGAAAAGCCATATGTGGTTAATATAGTTATGAATTTACGGGGCCGTGATCCATTACAACAATGGAATACTCAGATTAGCCTTCCTTCCACCTCAGAAACAAACCATGAACTAACACATGTTTCTGAAAGAAATAGTAGGAGATATTATAAAGAGCAGTCACTGGCCATCTAGATTGTACAAGAACAGGGCACAACAATTGCTGATCTTTCAAAGACACTGAGCTGGTATAAGAACAGTTAAATGCTCAGCATATTGAAGAACCCACCAGACCTCGGAATTCTCTTGTATTTGTTATTAAAAAGAAATCTGATATAAGGAGAATGGTAACAGATCTAAGAGCAATTAACAAAGTAATTCAGCCAATGGGCTCTTCACAATCTGGAATTTTTTTGCCTACTTATTACCTAAAGGATGGCCTCTTAAAGTTATCAATTTAAAACACTGTTTCTTCTGAATACGTTTACAAGACAAAGGTAAAGATTTGCCTTCATGGTGCTTACTTATAATAATTCTCAGCAGGTTAAAAGATATCAATGGAGGGTTCTCCCACAGGGAATGTTAAATAACCCCACCCTGTGCCAATATTTTCTACTACAGCCATTGGAAATAATATGTAAACAATTTCCTTAATCTATAATTTATCATTACATGGATGATATTTTACTGTTTGATTCAAATACAGATACTCTAGAAAGAATGTTTGAAGAAGTAAAGAAAATTTTGCCTAGTTGGGGATTGCCCTGAAAAGATACAAAGAAAAGATTCTACTAATTATTTAGGATATAAAATAGATCTACATAAAAAATTATACCCACCTCCCTGGACTGAGTCTACCAAGTCGATCACAGTCCTCGGGGGAGGACTTGTCCTGGAGGAGGTGGGAATGGAGGGTGGGCTGGGGGTAAGGGGAGGGCGTGGGAGGGGGGAGAATAGGGGAACCCATGGCTGATATGTAGAACTGAATGGTATTGTAAAATAAAAAATATATATCACAAAAAAAATTATACCCATAAAGTGCAAATTAGGATCTATTATGGACTCTTAATGACTTTCAAAAATTATTTGGAGACATTTCCCATCTATGAACTGTTTTGGGGATAAAAAATGATGAACTGAGTAATTTGTTTAAAACCTTAGAAGGTGACAAGGCCCTTCTATTTATAGTCCAAGAGAATTATCAGCCGAAGCTGAGAGAAAATTGGCCTTGGTGGAAAAGAAAGTATAGGAAGGACATATGGTGTGGATCCAAAGCTTGATTGCATTTTGGTTATTTTACCCTTTAAGCATTCTCCTACCGAAATTTTAATGCAGAGGGGAGATATTATATTGGAATCAATATTTCTACCAAATATACAGAGTAAAAAATTAAAAACTTATGTGGAAAATATCTCTGACTTGATTTTCAAAGGATAACTGAGACTGTCAATTAGCAGAAATAGACTTGGTAGAAATTGTAGTCTTTTAACTAAGGATGACATTGACAAATTATGGGCAGAAATTGAACCTTGGTAAAGTGTGTTTGATATATTGTACACCCCAATAAACTTATCTGGGGGTCAGAGAACAGAACAACCACTATATTAAACATAGAGGTTAGGCAGTGGTAGCACACACCTTTAATCCTAGAATTAGAGAGGCAGAGACCTCTGAGAGTTCAAGGCCACACTGGAAACAGCCTTTTATCCCAGCACTTGAGATCTCATGTCTTGCTTGGGAAAGACACATGGCTTTAATACCAGGAAGTGATGGCAGGAAGCAAAAAAGTATATAAGGCATGAGGACCAGGAACTAGAGGCTTTTTAAACGCTTTTAGGCTTTTAGCAGTGGTTCATTTGTGCAAGTGGTTCTTTTAGCTGAGATCTATTTGGGTGAGGACTCAGGGGATTTCAGTTTGAGCAAATAGGTCAGCTGAGAAGGTGACAAGACCTTTTAAGATTCCTGTTACAGCAAAGAGCTTGCAGTAAGTTTTTGGGAGAGATTAACAGCAAATATCCCCAAATGACAGAATTTAACTTATAAAGAGAGGAGATTGGACTCTGCCTTGCATTGTACGGGAAACACCCATGTCTGGAGCCTATATATTTGATAGAGATGCAAACAAGGAAAGGCAGACCAATGGCTTCTGATGTGCAGTGGAACAGTAGCTGAAACAGTTATTCTTGAAAAAATAACTAAGCTGACAGAGTCTAACTTTTCAATGGTTGAGTGGCATTTAATAAAAGAGATGTAGCTACCCACAAGCCAAGAAGAATAGGATGCAGATAAGAACCGGATGCCCAAATGAAGCAACCCACAAGCTAAGAAGAATGGACAGCTGAATTCAAAACACATCAACAATTTCCAGTATTTAAAACCCTGAATCATGACAGGACACTTGTGGAATTCAGGTGTTTCTGGTACATGGACTGCTCTCACCAAATGTGAGGCTGAACTGTTGGCCTTGTGTACATCCTACTTCACAAATGAGTCTGTCAGATAGGCTAAGCCTATGGGCTGAAGATGATGCCCCAACATTGCAGAGAAACCTTGGGTGACTGTCTAGGCAGCTGGCTGTTTCTGTCAACTCACAATTTTTTTGGAAGCCACTTGTGTGCACTTACTGTTGTTTGTTTGTTTTTTTTTTTTTTTTTGTAATATTATTTCCTTCTTGGGTCTCTGAGGGAGTTGAAGATTACATAGTTATAGTTACAGTTATAGTTAAAGATTAGATAGTTATAGTTATAGTTTTCCTTGTTAAGAATTTCAAAAAAGAAACTCAGTAAAGAGGTTGAAGTGTATAAATTTGAAAGACATTATAAGATAGTTCTGTTAGTAATACAAGTTAAGATAGAAAGAGTACCAGGTACATTTTGGACTTACCGAAATAGGATAGATAATGGAATTATTTCCTCTGAGTTTGTCAAATGCAAATGGACTAGACATTGTTTAAGTATTTATTGCTTGTATATATTGTATATAGGTACTGTACTTATTGTATATAGTTTTTCTTATATTAGTTATAACTTTTTTCCTTTTTTCATATTTTTTTTATTCATTTTACAATACTATTCAGTTCTACATAATAGCCACAGATTCCCTTGTTCTCTCCCTCCCTGCCCCTCTCCTCTTCCCCCCAGCCCACCCCCCATTCCCACCTCCTCCAGATCAAGGTCTCCCCCGAGGACTGGGATCGACCTGATAGACTCAGTCCAGGCAGGTCCAGTCCCCTCCTCCCAGATTGAGCCAAGTGTCCCTGAATAAGTCCCAGGTTTCAAACAGCTAACTCATGCAACTAGCCCAGGACCTGGTACCACTGCCTAGATGCTTCCCAAACAGATCAAGCCAATCGACTGTCTCACCTATTCAGAGGGCCTGATCCAGTTGGGGGCCCCTCAGTCTTTGGTTCATAGTTCATGTGTTTCCATTCATTTGGTTATTTGTCCCTGTGCTTTATCCAACCTTGGTTTCAACAATTCTGGCTCATATAAATCCTCCTCTTTCTCACTAATTAGACTCCCAGTGCTCCACCAGGGGTCTAGCCGTGGATGTCTGCATCCAGATTCCTCAGTCCTTGGATGGGGTTTATGGCACAACTATTAGGGTGTTTGGCCATCCCATCCCATCACCAGAGTAGGTCAGTCCCGGCTGTCTCTCGACCATTGCCAGCAGTCTTTTGTGGAGGTATCTTTGTGGATTTCTGTGGGGCTCTTTAGCTCTTTGTTTCTTCCTTTTCTCATGTGGTCTTCATTTACTATGGTCTCCTATTCCTTGTTCTCCCTCTCTTTTCTCGATCCAGCTAGGATCTCCCGCTCTCTTTCCCTTGACCCTCGCCCTTCATTGCTCCCACTCATGTCCAGGCTGTTCATGTAGATCTCATCCATTTCTCCGTGTCTTTCTTGGAATCCCGTTTTCCAGGTAGCCTCACTAAATAAAGTTGCCTGGGGGTCAGAGCTAAAAGCAAGCAATTTACATGAAGTCCATGATGGTGGCACATGCCCTTAATCCAATTACATGGCAGGCAGAGTCTCTCTGAACCTTTAATCTCAGTCCGAACCATAGAGACCTGGAGTTCTATATAGACAGGCAGTGATGAGGAAATCATGTGGTTGGGTTTAAAGCCAATGAGAATGTAGAACAGAAACGCAATCAAAAGATGGGTCACAGAGGAGAAGGTCTCTCTCTCTCTCGTAGGGAAAGGATGGCAGTGACTGGTAACCTAAAGGCTTCACTAGTGCTCTGATCTTTTGGGCTTTTAACTCAGCATTTGGCCCTGTGTTTCTTCTTTAATAAGACTGTTTAGAATTTCATCTATAGGTTACAAGTCAGAAAATTTAAGTAAAGTCATTCAAAATCCTTATAATTCAGTTCAAATATCAGAATTGTATGTTATTCTGTTGGTATTAATGGATTTTTCAGAAACTCTCAACATAATTACTGACTCTCAGTATGCTGAAAGAGTGGTCTTACATATTGAGACTGCAGAATTTATCCATGATGAGTAAGAATTAACTTTATTATTTATTCAGTTAAAAGATATAGTCAGGAATAGGAAGTATCCCATATATGTAATTCACATCCAATCCATCATGGGTCTGCCAGGCCCTCTAGCACAAGGTAATGATGAGATTGATAAACTATTGATAGGAAATGTGCTTAAGGCCTCAGAATTTCATAAAAATCATCCTGTGAATAGTAAAGGTTTAAAAAAGGATTTTTTCCATAACCTGGCAACAAGCCAAGGAAATTATAAGAAATTGTTCTTTTTAACAATCAGACTCCACTACCAGCAGGATGTAACCCAATGGGTACTCAGAGGAATGAAATCTGGAAGATGGATGTGTTTCAGTTGCAGAACTTGTAAAGCTAAAATATGTAAACCACAATATCGATACTTGCTCAGGATTTCAATGGACAACTGCTCTAAGTTCTGAAAAGGCTGATTTGGTAATCACACATTTGCTAGAAGTTATGGCCATCATGGGTATACCTGCACAAATTAAAACTGACAATGCTCCAGAACACCTCTCTGATAAATTGAAACAATTTTTTTGTTTATTGCAGTATAAAGCATATTACAGGTATACCACATAATCCTACAGGCCAAGAAGTCATAGGAAGATCAAATCTAACTCAAAATGATATGCTAAATAAACTGAAAGGGGTAACAAAACCCCCCAGAAATAGATTACATAATGCTCTATTAACTTTCAATTTTGTCAAAGCAAATGAGAAAGACACAACAGCTGTGGAGAGACATAGAGAGATAATAGAAAAAAACTACAGAATTAAATCAGCCAATATACTTTAAGGATGTACTGACCTCAGAATAGAAACCTGCTATAACTTGCCAACAGGGAACCTCATCAAGGTTAGGCTTGGGGAAGGGTTTTGTTTCTGTCCTTCAGGAGAAGAAAGGCTAAGGAATCTGAAGAACACTGGACAAATGAGACACCTGAAGAAAAAGGACAAATCATCCAGAAAAACATGTCCCAAGAAAAAGAGTAAATTGGCCTATTGGTATATCACATATATAATTTTGTAAGTCTTCATAAATGTTTGTTTCTGTTCTTCTCTACAGACACTTAACACAAATGGTCTTTTGGTAGTCCCATTTCAATTAAAAATTAAAGCTAGCTTTGGAGTTAGAGAATGGCTCTCTCCTTCTCTAAACCCAAGCATGTTTGTTAAAAGGAAAATGCAAAATCTCTGTATCAAGTCAGAAGATTCAACTGATATGGGACAAAAGAAAACCAAAAATAAGGGACTATTTTATGGTCCCTAATCTCTCAATTCTTTTTTTAAAGATTTATTTATTTTATTAAGTATACTGTGTTCTGTGTGCATGTACACCCGCAGACCAGAAGAGGACAACAGATCTCATTACAGATGGTTGTAAGCAACCATGTGGTTGCTGGGAATTGAACTCAGGACCTCTGGAAGTACAAGCAGTGCTCTTAACTTCTGAGACATCTCTCCAGCCCCTCTCAATTCTTTGGTATTTTGATTCTTTAAACTTTCCTTAAGGTAGAAATTTATATCAAAATTTATAAGATTCATATATACATATTTTATACTTTTGTTATGGTATTATTGTTCATATAGAATACTAACTAATTCTAGAAAAAGGCTTCATTTAACTGCCTACACATGTTTTTTGTGTTGGAGTCTCTATCAGTTTTCTGCAGGGAATCATAACCAGGCCTAACAGTGAATTTGAAGTCTCTAGAAAGATGATAGGGACCCACAACGATGATTCCACATGGACAATAGTAATAACACTAAGCTGACAAACATCATCCAATGATCAGCTTTGGACTACAAACTGCTCAGGACAATTTCAAGATGGCTAGCTGAGATGATCCAGTCTCATAGACTATTGGAGCAAGGACTTGAGATAAGCCCTGCACTTTTGCATTATGCAGAGAATGGACAACAAATGATACAGCTACCTCTCCCAGGACTTGACTATTAACCCCAATTTTTTGTTTTCAGGAACCCCTAAAGATGCCTTTGCCCAAAAATAGCAGTAAGCAATTTTAAGAACATGAGGCCCATATTCCCAAGAGGTGGGGTGGGTAGTTTTTGGTTTTTCAATGGGGAGCCGATGGGATACATGCAGAACTGTGAAAGCGATCTCACTTAGCTAGCTGTACACGTAGACTGTAAATCTACATTCAGATCATTTCTGAACAGTTTATCTGTTGAGGTCAACCAGGAAACCCTAGAATATACCTTGATTTTTGCAAAAAGCAAAATAGGGGGAGGGGTTTCTTCAGCATTTCAGTCCACGAGTAACTGTATCCTAACAGGCAAAGTGTTCTCTCATTGTCAACATAGAATGAACTGCTGCTGGAGGTCAACTTGGGTTTTAATTTGCATTAGCACTTACATGCATAGTAGTCCAAGTTGTTGACCTCATGACTTTAAAAAGTAACTCTAAAAAAGTAAAATGGCCCTTCTTGGAAGACTAAAGAAAGACATCCAGCCACAGTTTGTAAAAAATCTCATCAAAACAATATACCCTTTTATGAATTACTCCTCAATTAAAAAAAAAAAGTAGCCCCAAATAAGAAGCAGCTCTGAAAAAGAAAATATAACTTAAGATATTTGAAAAAAAAAACAAGGTGAATACAGGTTCAAAAGTAATTAAGATATATTTTCTTAAGGCTATCTAGAATTAGGCTTTAAAGAATTCTACCATTTCAAGTTTACCACTAGTTACTAGATACCTATTTACAAACAAGATGTTCACTTTTTTTGTTCCTTTATCAAGAGAAAAATCTACCTTCAGACTCTGAGGGTGGTGATGGGGAGGGACCAGAAAACAAGATTCAAACAATCCCATGCAAATATCACATTTTTCAAATGGAAGAACTCCAAACTGCACTAGAAGTTCCAATCACCAAGACACTTTCCATTGAAATGATTCAAGTACAACTACATGGCACCATGGCCTAGGCCTAACATAGGCCTGACAACCAAGTCCTTGCTTTCTGGAAGAAAGGCCTCAAAAGTCCCACTCAATTCCACATAACAATACTTCAAAGATCAATCAGGTTTTCCTTTCCTTAATATTTTTGTTTTTGACTTCTGATCTTAAAGACTAGATTAAAACTCAGCTCATTTCCCAGAAGGCATTGCTTCCATTTGCTCCACGAAAGAGTCCACCAAGACCTCTTCCTCAAAACCATCCAGGCCCCAGCCTCCAGTCTGTGCCCGTGATGCATCTTTCTCAACATCCTGAAAAGGCAATGTAGGTAAAATATGCTCACAAACACCAAAACTAGCTGTCAGAAAGACGTAACGAGCTTTATAATTTAAGTTCCAAAACACAAATACTTGCAGCTTGATCTGCACTGACAATGATTGTCGAAGCCCAGAATTCAACATTCACAAATTCTCATTCACACACACAAAACACACCATTATCACACAACCTGTGTCTTGAGAGAATCTTCCACTCCTTAAATCTTTGGCCTCCCAGTCAATCCCAAGTTCAACCAACTTGAACCAAAACTTCACTCAGAATTTCACCAAGCTTTTCACCCACACATTAATGCCTGTCGCATCCTTCATCAACTGTCAAAATCTGAAGCCTGCTCAGAGATCGCCAGGTAAAAGAAAACAAATGAAATACACAGAGGCTATTTCAAAACAGAACATGACCATCATCCAAAAAAAAAAAATCACGATCCCCGATTGGGATCATCTTTTGTTTCCCACGTTGGACTATTTCACACTCCGGCATTGGCCAAAGGACACGAGAGCTGGTTCTGGAGCATTCAGTCTCTCACACAAGTGTCCCCAGAGGAACACCAGAGACAAAGTCATGCGAGGCCTCTCCCACACAGAGACTGTCCCACAGGGGCAGTGAGGGAGGACACCCACTAGTCCGTGGAGATCCCTGAGAGAGCACGATTCTCAAAATCTGGACTGTACACAATTCACATCAGCCTTGCCCAGGCACCCACCGGAAGAAAGATGCAGCTGTTTGCCAGAACTCAGCACTCCACTCTAGATCTCTGCTGCCTTAGTCTCCGTCGCGGATTTCCGAGTTCTGGTAGTTTCCTGGACCACTGAGGCATTGTCACAAGACTTCTCTTTTGAAAATCCTTTTTCTCTAGATATTAGGATAGCTACACCAGCTTGTTTCTTAGGTCCATTTGCTTGGAAAGCCTTTTCCCAGCCCTTTACTCGGAGGTAGTGTCTATCTGAAGTTAAGGTGTGTTTCTTGTATGCAGCAGATGGATGGGTTCTGTTTTCTTATCCATTCTGTTAGCCTATGTCTTTTTATAGGTGAGTTGAGACTATTGATATTGATGGGTATTAATGACCAGTGATCATTAATTCCTGTTATTTTTTGTGGTTGTGTTGTGTTGTCCTTCTGTGGTGTATGTTGGTGTGGGATTATCTATTGCTTGATTTTTCATGGATGTGTTTAGCTTCTTTGGGTTGAATTTTCCCTTCTAGTGCTTTCTGTAGGGCTGGGTTTGTAGATAGGTATTGATTAAATCTGGTTTTATCCTGGAATATTTTGTTTACTCCGCCTATGGTAATTAAGAGTTTTGCTGGGTATAATAGTCTGGGTTGGCATCCGTGGTCTCTTAGTGTCTGCATGAGATTTGTCCATGATCTTCTAGCTTTCATAGTCTCTATTGAGTAGTCTGGTATTATTCTGATGGGTTTGCCTTTATATGTTACTTGGTCTTTTTCCTTTGCAGCTCTTAATATTTTTTCTTTATTCTGTGTGTTTAGTGTTTTGATTATTATGTGGCGAGGGGACTTTTTTTTTGGATCCAGCCTATTCAGTGTTCTGTAAGCTTCTTGTATCTTCATAGGTATTTCTTTCTTTAGGTTAGGAAAGTTTTCTTCTATGATTTTGTTGAATATATTTTCTGTGCCTTTGAGTTGGTATTCTTCTCCTTCTTCTATCCCTATTATTCTTAGGTTTGGTCTTTTCATGGTATCCCAAATTTCCTGGACGTTTTGTGTTACGACTTTTTTGTCTTTAGTGTTTTCTTTGACTGATGAATCTATTTTCTCTATCGTGTCTTCAGTGTCAGAGATTCTCTGTTCTATCTCTTGCAATCGGTTTGTTATGCTTGTTTCTGTAGTTCCTGTTCGTCTTGTCAGGATTTCTATTTCCAGCATTCCCTCAGCATGTGCTTTCTTTATTGTCTCAAATTCATTTTTCAGATCTTGGAATGTTTCTTTCATCTGTTTAATTGCTTTTTCTTGGCTTGATTTGATTTCTTTTAATTTTTTGTTCATTTTTTCTTCCATTTCTTTAAGGGAGTTTTTTATTTCCTCTTTAATGGAGTTTTTCATTTCCTCTTTAAGGGAAGTTTTTATTTCCTCTTTAAGAGAGTTTTTCATTTCCTCTTTAAGGGAAGTTTTTATTTCCTCTTTAAGGTAGTTTTTCATTTCCTCTTTAAGGAAAGTTTTTATTTCCTCATTGAGGGAATGTTTTATTTCTTCTTTAAGGGCCTCTATCATCTTCTTAAAGTCATTTTTAGGGTTGATTTCTTCTATTTCTTCTGTCATAGTATGTTTAGGTCTTGCAGGTGTAGAATCACTAGGTTCTGATGTTGCCATATAGGTCTTTATGTTGTTGCCTGTATTTTTGCACTGGCGTCTACTCATCTTTTCCTCTCTGTTTGGTGCAGGTGGTGTCTGTGTCTGAGAGTGCCTCTCTTGTTCTAATTTTTAGTCTTGGTTTAGTAGGGGTTCTTGGTTAAATTGGTGCTATTGGGCTGTTTCTTCAGGGACAGCTGATTTCAGTCGGTGAATTATATACTTATGATTCTGGTGATCTGGTTTGGTGACTGGGTAGCGCCTTCTTTTGTGTTCCCAGGTCACGTTTTGTTCATTTGTCAACTCCTCAGCTGATCTTGTTTCTTCAGACTTCAAACTGTAGGCACCTGAATCCTCTCCCAGATGGGTTTCAGCTGAGCAGGGTAGTCTCACCAACACCTCCAAGTTGTTGGGTTTCACAGGATAAACAGTTGGGCCCTGGGTTGTCCCCAGACGGAGTGCCCAGACTCGCCCTGGTTCCGAGATAGCCTCTTCCCCAGGTGTTGGGGCTAGGGCATCCCTGTTCCAGGCTGCGTCCGCCCCTCTCCGTCCCCCGGCGGCCTGTCCACCCCTGTGGTCCCCCACCACAGGCCCACCCCCATCCACTTGTCTCCGCCGCCGGGCCTGTATGTCCCTGTCAGCTGCTGCTGGGTCTGTCTGCCTCAGCGGGCCACCAACGGGCCTGTATGTCTCTGCCGCCGCGGGCCCACCCACCTCAGCTTGTCACTGCCGCCGGGCCCAGCCCATCCACCTCCGTGGGCCGCCACTGGGCCTGAATGTCTCTGCTGGTTGCCGCTGGGCCTGTATGTCCCTGTTGGCTGCTGCCACCGGGCCCATCCACCTCCGCAGGTCGCCGACCTGCGTCCACCTGTCTCCACCGCGTGGCCTGTCCACCTCTGTGGACCGCCGCCGGGCCTGAATGTCTCTGTTGGCCGCCTCCGCTGGGCCCGTCCACCTCTGTCTGCTTAACTCTGCTGCAGGGCCTGTCCACCTCTGTGGGCCGCCGCTGGGCCTGAATGTCCCTGTTGGCCGCTGCCGCCGGGCCCGTCCACCTCCACAGGCCGCTGCCACAGGCCTACCTGCGTCTGCTTGTCTCCGCCATCTTGATTCTCCAGAAAGTTTTAGAGAACTTTAAAACCCTGTTAGTGAGGGAAACAGCATTTATGATCTCATCCTCACTGATTAAAATTGTAGCATGATAATCTAGAATTTAATAGGAGTCATAGAATAAAGTTCCTTTAAGAAACTGAAAGCAATGAGAGGTGAGAGGCAGCCAGGGCTTTTTCACTCTAGCCTGTCACTGTCTTCCTGCAGGGAAGATTTGTTTTGGCTATTCTGTAGACTAAACGACCCTTTGTCAAGTTGCTCGGGGAAATAAGGCTCTAGGATCTTTGTATTTAAATTCTAATATTTGATAAAATCAGATCCATAATCTTTTAAAATTTATTTCCAGTACATGTTGCAATTTCAGAGATTATTACTTTCAATCTAGAATAGGAACTGCAAGCTCATGGCTAACACGCTGTCATCCCCCATTTGCAGCAAGGCGTGTGACATGCTACGCATGGCCCAGGCATCTGCGAGGCTTTACTCTCTGTTGTCTACCTGACTGGGGTTCCAGTCGCCCAGGAGGCCCCCCTCTGTATATCTTCTAGGATGTTCCCAGAGAGGCTTAAGTGACAGCAAAGGTTCACTCTGAGGATGGGTAAGTATAGATGTAACCAACCGTCTTATTAAATAAGAAACACAGAAACAATGTAAAAGAGAAAGCCGAGAGGTCAGAGCTCAGAGCTAAAATCTCACCCTTCCTCCTGCTGTCCCAGCTTCGCGAAAAGAGACCTACTTCCTGTCGGTTCATTTTTTTATAGTATGTTGTTCTGCCTTCTCATTGGTTGTAAACCCAAACACATGACTGCCTCGTCACTGTCTGAATGTACAGCCCCCTAGGTCTTAAAGGCATATGTCTCCAATGCTGGCTGTATCCCTGAACACACAGAGATCTTATGGGATTAAAGGCGTGTGCCACCACCGCCACACTCTTGCTTTGGCTCTAATAGCTCTGACCCTGAACACACAGATATCTATGGGATTAAAGGCGTGTGCCACCACCGCCCGGCTCTTGCTATGGCTCTAATAGCTCTGACCCCCGGACAACTTTATTTATTAACATACAATCAAAATAATAATTCAGTACAATTAGATTACCACCACAGGTAAGCTTACGGCATAGGCCGGGGTCCTGGACCAAACAAAAAGTCAACAAATAGAAACCAATCTGAGTACCAATATTCCTCCGACTTTGCTTCCTGACTGCAGACTCATTTTGACCAGTTGCCTCATGTTCCTACCACAGCTAGATAAGCTTCTCTTACCACCATGCATCCCCTGCCATGATGATGTGCATCCTCAAACCTATGCTTGTTACCAGGTGCTCTGTCACCCCGCAACACAGTAACTAGTCCGTCTTCCCACAGATTTCTATGAGGTCAAGGGATCTTTCATGCTACTTTTAAAATGACTCATCTTCTCACAAATTCATAGAGCACAGCATGACAGTTTAACATGTGATGGTTAATTTGCAGGGTCATTTTGTTGAGAGCTCCACTCAGTTGTACTGTTGATTAGAAGGGTGATAGAAGATTAAAAGACTTTCTCATTCTGTACTTCAAAGTACAGGGTAATTTGCCGAGTCTTACAATTTTTTCAAGTGTTGCTGTTGTTGGTTGTCTCCACATTAGACTGACCAAAAGGTGACTCCTTCTTGGGAAGCTGTAATTTAAATGTATTACTTAGTCACATCAAAAAGCTGGCTGACTTTTAGTTCTGCTGTAATTTGCTTTTAACTTCTCTGTATGTTTAGTTAATATTACTTTTAAAATTTTAGATTAGGCAAAATTCTCAGAAGTTTGCTTCAGTTTCATGAGTCAAAGTAATTTAGAGGAAGCAAGTTGATAGAGGAGGAGAGAAGTACAGATTCTAGGGCAAGCCTGATGCTGGTGAGTTCAGGGCTAGCTAGGGGGAGCTTTAAAGGGCTGTGGTATTCTGAAGGGTATTGCTTATGATATGCTTCTGAACAATAGCTTGTGAGTTGAAGTTCAAGCTAACACAATTTGTGAGTAATTGAAAATGGCATTTTTCAAAGTAAAAAATGAACAATAACTGTTTTTTAAAAATTGGGTCCCATGCTAAAATAATAAAGCTGATGATTAGTTCCTAAAAGGTAATAAAAAACTAAGTGATTGTCTTAGGGTTTCTATTGCTGTGAAGAGACACCATGACCATGGCAACTCTTATCAAGGAATATATTTGATTGGGCTGGCTCACTTACAGTTTCAGAGGTTTAGTCCATTGTCATCATGGAGGGACATGGTGGCATATAGACAAACATGGTGTTGGGGTCTAATAAATAATAAGCCCAGAGCCAGATATTGGGGTGAATGCTGAAAGATCAGAGACAGAACAAGCCACAGCTAACCTTACCTCGCCAATTCCTCAGCTGATCTTGTTTCCTCAATTTGGAAGCCTCTGAGTCCTCATCCGAATGGATCTCAGCTGAACTGCTGCTAAAAGCCTCAAAGCCTAAAAAAGCTCTAGTTCCTGGTCCTCATGCCTTATATACTTTCTGCTTCCTGCCATCACTTCCTGGAATTAAAGGCGTGTGTCACCATGCCTGTTTCCAGTGTGACCTTGAACTCACAGAGATCCAGACAGATCTCTGCCTCTGGAATGCTAGGATTAAAGGTGTATGCTACCACTGCCTAAACCTATGTTTAATATAGTGGCTGTTCTGTTCTTTGACCCCAGATACTTTTATTGGGGTGCACAATATATAAACCACAGAGAAGTAGATGAGAGTCCTACATCTTGCAGGCAACAGGAAGTGGTCTGAGTGTTACACTGTGTGAAGCTTGAGCAAAGCCCGCCCCCACAGTGACACACTTTCTCCAACAAGGCCACACCTACTTCAACAAAGTCACACCTCCTAATAGTGCCATTCCCTTTGGGGTCCATTCCTTTTCAAACCACCACATTCCACTCCCTGTCGCCCATAGGCTTGTAACCAGAACATAATGCACAAATGCATTGAGTCCAACTTTAAAAGTCTCCATAGTCGATAACAGTCTCAAACTTGCTTAAAAGTCTGAAGTTCAAAGTCTTTTCTGAGATCCATGCAATCTGCTAACTGTAATCTGTAACGAGATCCTCAGTGGTCTCCATATCTTATTTATTAAGGGGCTCTAAGGGGGAAAGCAGACTCATTGACACAGGATAAGGTGAATCCAGTTGCAGAGTCCTTGGAAAGCTGGGGACCGATCATATGTTGCTTCACGTTGCCTGATCGGGTCTTCACCACCCAAGAGAGCAGGAACCCCTTTCTCCTCCCTTTTAAGAGGTCACATAGGCAGGCAAGAAGCACTGCCTCTATCAGGCTAACTAGCCCAAGGTCATGGCTGGAGCAAATACCCACTGCAGTAATCTCTTGTAAAATTAAAATAAAAAACCAGATCACATACTCCCAACATATAATAGCACAGGATATACATTACCATTCCAAAACGTAGGAAAGGAAGCACATTGAGGATGATATTTTCTAGTTCCATCCATTTGCCTGGAAACCTCATGATGCCATTGTTTTTCTCAGCTGAGTAATACTCCATTGTGTATATGTACCACATATTCTTTATCCATTCTTCAGTTGAGGGGCATCTAGGTTGTTTCCAGGTTCTAGCTATTACAAATAATGCTGCTATGAACATAGTTGAGCATGTGTCCTTGTGGTATGATTGAGCATTCCTTGGGTATATGCCCAAGAGTGGTGTAGCTGGGTCTTGAGGAAGATTGATTTCCAAATTTCTGAGAAATCTCCATACTGATTTCCAAAGTGGTTGTACAAGTTTGCATTCCTAACAGTGTAGGAGTGTTCCCCTTGCTCCACATCCTCTCCAACATAAGCTGTCTTCAGTGTTTTTGATCTTAGCTATTCTGACAGGTGTAAGATGGTATCTCAGAGTCATTTTGATTTGCATTTCCCTGACTAAGGATGTTGAGCAATTCCTTAAATGTCTTTTGGCCATTTGAAATTTTTCTGTTGAGAATTCTCTGTTTAGCTCTGTAGCCTATTTTTTGATTGGACTGTTAGGTATTTTGCTGTCTAGTTTCTTAAGTTCTTTATATATTCTGGAGATCAGCCCTCTGTCAGATGTGGAGTTGGTAAAGACCTTTTCCCATTCTATAGGCTGTCATTTTGTCTTATTGACTGTGTCCTTTGCCCTACAAAAGCTTCTCAGTTTCAAGAGGTCCCATTTATCAATTGTTGCTCTCAGTGTCTGTGCTACTAGTGTTATGTTTAGGAAGTGGTCTCCAGTGCCAATGTGTTCAAGACTACATCCTACTTTCTCTTCTATCAGGTTCAGAGAAACTGGATTTATGTTGAGGTCTTTGATCCACTTGGACTTAAGTTTTGTGCATGGTGACAGATATGGATCTATTTGCAATCTTCTACATGTTGACATCCAGTTATGCCAGCACCATTTGTTGAAGATGCTTTCTTTTTCCCACTGTACAGTTTTGGCTTCTTTGTCAAAAATTAAGTGTTCATACTTGTGCAGATTAATAGCAGGGTCTTCAATTAGATTCCATTGGTTCATATGTTGGTTTTTATGCCAGTACCAAGCTGTTTTTATTACTGTAGGAAAATGTTTAATTGGGGCTGGCTTACAGTTTCAGGGGTTTAGTCCATTATTGTCATGGTGGGAAGCATGGCAGTTACAGGCGGACATGTTGCCGGAAAAGAAGCTGAGAGTTCTTACATCTTGATTCATAAGCAGCAGAAGGAGTCTGACTAGGCTTAACTTGAGCATGAGACCTCAAAGCCTACCCCCACAGTGACACACTTCCTCCAACAAGACCACACCTCCTAATGGTGTCACTCCCTATAGGCCAAGCATTCAAACACATGTCTATGGGGGCCATTACTAGTCAAACCACTATAGGGATAAAGGCAGGGAGGAAAAGATGAAGGGAGGACTGAGACCCAGCTTCACCCTTCCTAGGTAAGCTACCTCAAGCCTCCACTTGCCTTTGTAGACTTTAGTTCTTTTAGGCTGGGGGGCGGGGCAGGAGAGGGAGGGGAGAGTCATAAGAATCTCCTGTTTATTGTGGTAGAGTATATTGCTTATTTTGTTATTTATTGTATGTTATCCTTACTTTACTTTTGAAACAAGGTCTCAACATAAAGCCTGGGCTGACCTCAAACTCCTGATTCCAGGGAGGCTGAGTGCCAGGATGACAGGCATGCACTATCACAACAGTTAGGGTCTTCTTTTTCAACTTATTGTGAAGATAATAGGGTAATGTAAAAATGAAAGAATTTTATAAATTTCATAAACAGTAGGAAATTGTGAACCTTGGTGCATAAAAACTCAAACTAGATTGAAAACAAAATTATAGTGGCTACTTTTGCCCATAATGCATTAACTTGCAGTAGACTTGGCCTCTCTCTGTTAAGTGGTTAGGAAACTGACAACGTATATCCCACAGCTCTTTTCTGATACTGAAAAACATGCATTGTGCTGTCTTGATGAATGGAAACCAACAGAGAAAGTCACAAAAAAGCCCCACATTCTCTCCGTGATTCTTTGATTTTGGTCTTCTCCCTCCACCTTTTAGTTTTAATTTGGCTAAGGGTCTTATTGATTTATTCAAAGAACCACCTCTTTGTTTCATTGATTCTTTGTATTGTTTTTGCTTGTTTGTTTGTTTTCATTTTATTGATTTCAGTCCTGGGTTTGGTTTTTCTTTTCTTCCTGTCTACTCTTCTGGGCATTATTTCTTTTTGTTCTAGTGCTTTCAGGTGTGCTGTTAAATTACGAGTATGAGATCTCATCATTTTTTTCGGTAGGCACTAGTGCTATGGTACTTAGGTGCTATGAACTTGCCTCTTAAAACCACAGTTAGTATGTCTCATAAGTTTGGGTACGTTGTGTTTTCATTTCATTCAGCTGTAGGAAGTTTTTACTCTTTCTTGACACATTTTTCATTTAGTAGTAAGTTGTCCAGTTTCCATGAATTTGTAAACTTTCTGTAGCTTCTGTTGTTGATGATATACAGCTTTAATCCATGTGGTCAGATAGAATGCAGGGTGTTATTTCTGTTTTCATGTATCTGTTGAGACTTGCTTTGTGTACAAGTATGTGGACAATTTCGGAGAAAGTTCCATGAGCTGCTGAGAAGAAGGTATATTCTTTTATGTTTGGATGAAAAGTTCTATAAATATCTGTTAGGTTCATTTGGTTTATGACATCAGCTAGCCCCAGCATTTCTCTGTTTAGTTTTGTCTGGACGACCTGTCTGTTGGAGAGTGGAGTATTGAAGTCACCCACTACCACAGTGTGAGGGTCATCATGTGATTTTAGCTATAGTAGTCTTGCTTTTATGAACTTGGGTGTCCTTGTGTTTGGTGCATAAATGTTTGCAATTGCAATGTCCTCTTGGTGGATTTTTCCTTTGATGAGTTTGTAGTGCCCTTCTCTATCTCTTCAGATTAGTTTTGGTTTGAAGTCTATTTTGTCACATACTAAAATGGATACATTGGCTTGTTTCTTGGGTTTGCTTGGACTACCTTTTTCTATCCCTTTACCCTCAGATGATGTCTATCCTTGGTGTTAAGGTGTGTTTCTTGGATACGGCAGGAGGATGGATTCTGTTTTTGTATCCATTCTGTTAGTCTGCCTTTTTATTGAGGGATTGAGACAATTGATGTTGAGAGTGAGTGGTGCTTGCTGGTGTTTTTTGTTTTTGTGTGGGTTCCCCCCCACACACACCTTTTTTTTTTTTTTTTTTTTTTTTTTTTTTTTTTTTTTTTTGGTTTTTCGAGACAGGGTTTCTCTGTGTAGCTTTGTGCCTTTCCTGGAGCTTACTTGGTAGCCCAGGCTGGCCTCGAACTCACAGAGATCCGCCTGGCTCTGCCTCCGAGTGCTGGGATTAAAGGCGTGCGCCACCACCGCCCCTTTTGATTTTCTGATCTGGTATTATTTATTCTTTGTGTTTTCTTGGGTGTGGTTGACCTCTTCAACTTGAAGTTTTCCTTCTAGCACCTTCTGTAGACAGATACTGCTTGAACTTGGTTTTTTAATCATGGAATGGCTTTCTTTATCTACTATGATTCGGAGTTTTGTTAGGTATAGCAGTCTGGGTTGGCTGGCATCTGTGGTCTGTTAGAGTTTATAGAATGATATCATTAAGACCATTTTGGCTTTTAAGTCTCCATTAGGCATCAGATGTTATTATAATAGACCTGCCTTTTTATATGTTACTTGGTCTATTTCCCTTGAAGTTTTTAATAGTCATTTTTTTTTTGTTCTGTACATTTAGTGTTTTGATTATTATGTCATGGGGAATTTCTTTTCTGGTCCACCTTGCTTGGTGTTCTGTATAATAGTTCTTGTACCTTGATAGGCACATCCTTCTTTAGGTTAGGGAAATTTTCTTTATGATTTTGTTGAAAATATTTTATATGCCTTTGACCTGTGTTTCTTCTCCTTCCTCTATTCCTGCTATTCATACATTTGGTCTTTTCATGGTACCAGATTTCCTGGATGTTTTGTGTCCGGGTTTTATTTTTAGATTTAACATTTTCTTTGTCCAGTGTATCATTTCTTCTGTCTTGATTTCAATACCTGAGATTTTTCTCTTCCTTCTCTTGCATTCTCTTGGTGAGGTTCTTGCTAAAGTTCGTTAAATTTTCATGTCCAGTTTCCCTTCAGTTTGGGTTTTCTTTATTGATTCTATTTCTATTGTTATGTCTTTAAACAATTTTCTTCATTTTCCTGCTTGTGTTTTCATAGATTTCATTAATGGATTTATTTATTTATTATTTAACTCATTTATAAAGTCCTTAATCATATTCATAATAGCTTTTTAAAGTCCTTGTCTTGTGCTTCAGCCACACTGTATTTCTCAGAGCCTGATGTTGCAGGGTTGCTGAACTCTAGTGCAGACCTATTGTCCTGGCTGTTATCGATTGTGTTTTTATTTCGGGGTCCAGGCATTTGGGTTTGGGATGACTGTAATTCTCAGTATTAATATCTTTGTTGGGTGGGTCTTCCATTCCTTGGTTTCTACTTTCCTCTCTGGATTTTTGGAGCATCTGGTGGCTGTGGGTTGCCTTTAGGGGGTACTTCTAAGTCCCTGCTAGGTGTGACCACTGAGGATCCTAGGGAGACTTTGTTTCTCGGTATTGAGAGCTGAGCCACTGGAATGGGGGTGAACTAGAAGGGGAGAGGGCTGAGAGGGTCCCCAGCAGGGAGGAAAGATGGGTTTTCCAAGGGGATCTGATTCTCTGGTGGGCATGGTCAGCAGGTTCCCAGCAAGAGGGTGTCTCCAGTGTTGGGGGTAAGATGATGGAATGGGGTGAGGAAGGAAGGCTGCAGGAGAGGATCTGCTGAGTCCCTGGGAGTGGGGACAGAGAGGAAGGAGAGAGCGCAGCAGGTGGTTGGCTGCAAAGCCAGGGATAAGAATGGGGGATTGGAATTGGAGGGTGGGAAAGAGAGTACAGGTTAGTTACCTGACTTCCTGGTGACTGTGGCCAGGGCGTCTTCAGGGAGGCACTGCCTTGGGTGATGGAGGTGAGACAAGGGGATGGGGTGAGGAAGGAACACTGTGGGATTTGCTTAGTTCCCTGGGAGTGCTTTGTTGATCATTGAAATGGGATTGCTTTTCAATTTATTTTTTTTGATTTTGTTCATTAATAGTGTATAGAACTGTAGTTAATTAAACTTGATTATATATCTTTAATAGTTTAGTGTGTGTGGGGTGTGTGTGTGGGGTGTGTGTGGGGTGTGTGTGTGGGTGTGTGGGTGTTCCTCAGGATTTTCCATATACAAGATCAAGTCGACTCTACTAGGGCCATTTTACTTCTCCATTTGTAATCTGTAGGTCTTTTTTGTTTGTTTGTTTTAAAAATATTTTTAAATTTATTTTTGAGATTATAATATAGTTACATCATTTTCTCTTTCCTCCCATAAACTCTCACTCTCACTCTCTTTCAAACTCTCACTCTCTTTCAAACTCGTGTTCTCTCTTTTCATTAATTGTTATTACATGCATACTCGCCTGAACATCTCCTTTCTGAGGATTGGCTTTCAGGTACCAGAAGGTGCATACAAGCTTCCAAAGATGGGAAGCCACCAATAACCCTGTGTAACTTTGAGCCTCTGAACCACAGCGACAGCCAGCGTGGCATGACAGCCTTAAGGGTGAAAAGAGCAGAGCACACAACCCGGTTGGTTAAGTATGTGTGTTTCCGTGTTTATTAGAAGTGATTTTGATTTTTTAAGAAATGTTCATTCTATACCTCTTGTGATGGTTAGACTATTTTATTTATTCTATTGACATGAAATACACTCATTAATTTTTTTTTTTTTTTTTTTTTTTTTTGGTTTTTCGAGACAGGGTTTCTCTGTGTAGCTTTGCACCTTTCCTGGGACTCACTTGGTAGCCCAGGCTGGCCTCAAACTCACAGAGATCTGCCTGGCTCTGCCTCCCGAGTGCTGGGATTAAAGGTGTGCGCCACCACCGCCCGGCCACACTCATTAATTTTTAAATGTTAAACCAACCTTGTATTTCTAGGATAAATTCCACATAGTTACATTGCATAACCTTTTTTTTTTTCCTTTCTTTTACACTTGGGTTAATTCAGTCTGTTAATATTTTGTTGTGGATATAATTTTTATTCTTAATATATTTTTGTGAAATTTTGGTGTTTGGGCAACACTGACCCCATAGGCTGAGTTAGGGAACTCAGTCCTATTTTAGAAGCACTGACCAAGAATTATAATTAATTCTTTCTAAAAGTTTTTGGGTTACATTTTGTAGAAAAACCATTTGGGCCTAAGCTTTTTTTTCCCCTGGGTAGTTTTTGATTATTCGGTGAGCTTTAGCAGCCTGTGTCTAAGGGGAGAGCTCATTAATTTGCCATTTGCACTCATCTCAAAGTGTTTTCCAATTTCCTTTTTGATTTCTTTGGTCCATTTTTTATTTAATGGCCCATCATTTAATTTGTGTTAAAATTTGAAATTTAAGCTAATGGCTTATAATTCACTTACCTGTGGCAGCTGGAGAATATACTTTGTATGATTTCAGTCCTTTCAAATTATTTGCTTGAGGTTTGGCAACCACATAATCTATCCTAAATCATGTCCCATGTAGCATGTGTGTTCTGCAGTTGCTGGCCAGAGTGTTAGAGACCTGTTCTAGCTGTCCAAATATGTCACCCTTTCATCAGGTAATATAAGGAAATACACTTTTAATGTATCAATGAAATGAGTATTACCCGCCCCTCCCCTTACCCCATAGTTCTCTTTCATTTTTTATTGAGAGGATTTACACAGTGTTGTGACTTTTAGGAATACATAGAAAAGTTGTACAAATTCTTATATTCTTCAATTGGACACATTTTTTTTCCTTTGGGGATAAACCCCAGGAATTTGTATACACTAAGCATACCCTGTACACTGAGGTACAAATGTAGTCCCAAAAACTTTTTTTCTTATAAAATTAATGATTTTGGGGCTGCCAAGATGGTTCAGCAGAAAGGGTGCTTCCCACCAACCCTGATGACTTAAATTCAATCCAAGGAAACTTGTTGTGTAATATTTAACTATATAAAGATGTTACATTTGCTTATGCTGTGGAATGTTACTCTAACTATGTGAAGGTGTGTTACATTTGTTTCTGCTGCCTTTGTTAACGATGTAAAGAAGTGTTACATTTGTTTCTGCTGCCTTTGTTAATGATGTAAAGAAGTGTTACATTTGTTTCTGCTGCCTTTGTTAATGATGTAAAGAAGTGTTACATTTGTTTCTGCTGCCTTTGTTAACAATGTTAAGAAGGGTTACAATTGTTTCTGCTGCCTTTGTTAACGATGTAAAGAAGGGTTACATTTGTTTCTGCTGTATTTGCTTAATTATATAAAGATGTGTTGCTGTTTCATCTTTCTTCCCTAAGGCACCTGATTGGTCTAAAAAAAAAGAGATGAACAGCCAATAGCCAGGCAGGAGAGGGATAGGCAGGGCTGGCGGGCAGAGAGAATAAATAGGAGGAGAAATCTAGGCTCAAGAGAGAAGAAGAAGAGAAAGAAGGGGA
Organism: Peromyscus maniculatus bairdii; assembly: GCF_049852395.1. Taxonomy (NCBI): domain Eukaryota; kingdom Metazoa; phylum Chordata; class Mammalia; order Rodentia; family Cricetidae; genus Peromyscus; species Peromyscus maniculatus. The sequence goes on from NC_134861.1 coordinate 88,806,145, forward strand.
ATGGAGAGGGACACACCTGGGGCCAGAAGCCAGGCAGCCACCAGGCAGACATGGAGACAGCAGGAAAGTAAAATACACAGAAAAATTAATAGTAAAAAGCCCCAAGGCAAAATGTAGATGAAGAGAAACAGATTAAAATAAGAGTTCAGATAAAGCTGAGCATGCATAACCAATAAGAACTCCATGTCATGATTTGGGTGCTGGTTGGTGTCCCAAAAGAAAAAGTCTGCTACAGAACCTATATGGCAGAAGGAGAGAACCAGTTTTTACAAGTTGCCCTCTGACCTACACACACACATACATACACACACAAATACACATACACACACATACACACACAAATACACATACACACACAAATACACACACATACACACACATACATACACACACAAATACACATACATACACACACAAATACACACACATACACACAGAGAGAGAGAGAGAGAGAGAGAGAGAGAGAGAGAGAGAGAGAGAGAGAGAGTAAAATGTTTGAAAACATAAAATTGAAAAGAATTCTAGGGGGAATGAAATCAGACAGCAAATTAGATAATGAGTTAAAGCGTGTGAAGCCTAACCCCTTAAATCACCATCACATACTTTTCTAATGTGTTTAAATCATGTTTCTATCTCTCTTCCTCTTGTTGTGTGAATATAGTTTTTTCCTCCTTAATTCTGTGTGTATGTGTGTGTATGTGCATGTATATGGGTGTACATCTGTGTGTGTGTGTGTGTGTGTGCACATGACTGAACGTGTTTGTGGTGGCCAGAGGCTGATGGCAAGTGTCTTCCTCTCGTGTTCTCCACTTTATTCACTGAGGCAGGCAGGGACTCTGGCTGAACCTGGAGCTTGCTGATTCCACTAGTTCAACTGGCCATCTTGCCCTGTGGATCCCGGCTCCAGCTCCTGAGTGCTGGCATTATGGGTGGACCATCACGTCCACGTGGCTTTTTGTGTGAGGGCTGGAAATCTGAACTCTGGTCCTCATCCTAGTATGACAACTGAGTTATCCACTGGACCATCTCCCAAGTCCTGATTTCTTCTACCTTTAGTTTATTTAAGTTTTAAAGAACTATTGATTAGAAATATCTGACCTTAAAAATCCTAGCTGTCTGCCACGTCACCTTCAAAGAGCACATTCACCAACACTGTTTTAGAATCTAAAATGCAGTGTTCTTTTTCTTCAGGCTGATTGGAAAAGAGAAGATTTGTTTTCCACTCTTATTTTTTTCCAATATTGTCTGCAAGGTAGAAAGCAATTCTGCATAGACTTAAAACCATTAATCAACCATTAAAAGAGGTAAACTTGTTGTCTTATGAATTAATTCAGAATTTAAAAAATGATAAATCATAGCTTTTATTATGTTTCTATAGCTTCAAAAAAGAATCTATTTTAAATGAGAAAACTAATCATTTAACAAATGTGTGTTGCTTTGGGAAAACAATGTTTACATATATCATAGTCATAACCTTCAATATTCTAAAAGAATAAAATTCACCACACCAAAAATCCACTGATTGCACACTAAAAGTAAGGCATTGTGTAAAGCTAGTTACGTGTATATATGTCATACACACATATGTACTGTGTGTGTGTGTGTGTGTGTGTGTGTGTGTGTGTGTGTGTGTGTGTACCATACCTAACTGTTGGAGACAGGCTTTCTCTACATAGCTCAGGCTAACCTCAGACTGGGTTACACCAGCATGCATGCTACCACCATGTATTGTTCTGAAGGTGGGTTCTGAGACTGATGTCTCAGTTTTAGTAACGAGGTTACAAATACTGGGTTCCTGGTTGTGAGAACTATAATGATAAAGACAGTGGTCAATGCTGTTTATTGTTTACCCAATTTTACTTAGAACAGATGTGTTTTGGGTGCTTGATTCAAGGTGATTTTTGTTAAGTTTCTCATAATTTAATGACAGTTGGAAATAGTGACATATAACAATAAGAGAATATTCTCTAAAAACACATGTCCTGTGAGTGGATTTTTTTTTAAATAAAAATTGGTTTGCACATTAGATGTAACTAGGGAATTCTCAGCTCTTGGTATACATGCTCATATATATTATTTTTTTCTGTCTTTATTAATTAGTTTTTTTTTTGAGAATTTCACACAATTTATTTTGGTCATATTAACCTGTCTCCCCACTCCTTCCAGATCCGTCTCCATTTCCTCTCAACTTTGTGTCCTTTCTTTCTTTCTTTCTTTCTTTTTTTTTTTAACATCAAGTACAGTTTCGCCACCCGTATACTCTTGTACATATGCCCTTCACTGGAGGGATGGCCACTGACTCTGTGCGAGTCTGCCCGAGTCCAGCTCCAACCTGCTCCCACCTTTTGAAGGGATCTTTGGTGGATGAGAGAGGAATGAGGAAGTATTAGGTAGAAGGAGATGATAAAAATAGAGACGAGGATAGCTTCAGGAGGGTCCTGGGTCAACACCCAGCCCCGCCCAGAGCTTTATTCAAAAGGCCTTTTTATAATATGGCAAGGGAAGAGGCAAAAGACTTCTCCCTTGTAAGATCAAAGCTCACCACACAGCCAAGTGTAGACCCTTCCAAACACCTGGTAACCACGCCCATGGCCAAATCATCCCATTAGGCAGCCCTGCTGGGTAAAACAAGCTCAGATTCTCTGGCCCTGAGTAAGGTCTCACTAGGAAGCTTCTGTGGGGCCACCACAACTCTCCCTTTTCCAGAACCTGACAACGGCCAGGAGCTCTTGTTAGGGGTGGGACTTCATGCCCACCTCCCCTCTCCATGCTGGGACATTGTCTGGCCTTAGTCTGTGCAGGCCTTGTATATGTTATCACGACTGTTGTGAATTCATGTGTGCAGCTGCCCTGCTGTGTCCAGAAGACATAGTTTCCTTGCAGTTACCCACCACTTTGGTCTTAACCATCTTTCTGCCCTCACTTCCCTATGACTGGTGGTTCTTGGGAGGAGAGGGTGTGACAGAGATGTTCTCATCTAGGGCTGTCAATTCCTGTTTTGTTTCATGTTTTTCTCATCTGATGCTCTTCTAATTTTGCCCATTTTGTTACTCTTTGTATTTATTCATGTGTTCATTTGTCTAACATGTATATCTCATGTTCAGCTACTATGTGCTTACTGCTCTAGTTGGTATGAACCCGGGAGAGTGGGGCCTAAAAATGAGGTGCACTAAAGCCTCATGCAATAGCCAACTTTATTCCGAGCATCAGACAATTTATACTCTGGGGGTTAACAAGAATCTCCTGAGTAAAGTATACAATCACAAGATCAAGCTGTACATGGCAAAAACATGTTTTCCCACAGAGGCATATGAACAAATAACAATAGCCAGCTGTAACGAATCGTCTGAAGTTAGCTCACTCTTACCTGCTACACCTGGGAGGGGCGTACAAACACATTCCAAGAACAATTCTGTGTTTTTGAAGAAACTGAGGTCACAAGACTTCTTGTCATGTTTTGGGGTTTTCTCTCATGGCTCTGTTCTTGGACTGTGATCTAACATCCATGTATATTTTCAGATTTTATATCTTTCACCCAGTGTCATCTCTGGCATATAGTATGTGACCTCAAATGATCAAATAATGTCAAGAGATTTGCCTCTAAATCTGGTTTTAACGCAAGTCACTTACATTCTGTCTTGGTTGGCTGCCTTGGTTGAGGTAATAGTGACATCTTGCTTATACCACATTGAGTCCTTATAGTAGTCAAAGCACTTTCACGGGACTCACTGAATGGTTTCTATGTTCCAGCTACTCCTCTGGGTATTAAAGACATATCTGTGAACCCCAAAGGTAAAAGCTACTGCTTCCAATCTTTCTCCTTCGGCCACCAGCACAGGAGGCTCTCTTGTGGGGTAAGCCTGTGCTTACAGAAGCCTATGCTGAACAGAAGCAGCTCAAGGTCAGCACCTCCCTGGAGCTCACCGGTGGGAGCGGAACATCACAGGGCTGCTGTCGACATGGAAGCTGGGAAAGTTCTCGTACTTTTGTTGTTCTCCAACTGAAATCTGGAACTCTGAGTCTTGCTTGTGAAGAACTAGAGAAGTAGTCCAATGGGAAGCATGTAGTCTGTATTGTTCAGAGGAGAGCTCTGCCTAATCCAACTCTCAAGAGCCTCAGAAAGCTACCCAAGAGTCGCCCTGTGGGGACTCTGTCCTGAGAGAGACTGTGGACAGGAGCGTTGGCTGATCGTGGTTGGCAGCAACTCTGGAAGCTGTTTGGACAAAGTCCAGCAAAGCCTGGCAGAACACAAGACCAGACCTTCTTGTGGTGTCTCTAGGAAGCTCACATGCAGAACTGTTCATTTTGAATTCCCAGGATTTCGGTTTGAATAAAAACGACTGAAGGATCATTCACAACTTTAAAAGAGCCCCTGCTCCCATGGAGATGATAGTGTGTGATTCATGTTTTGTTTTGATGAGCTGAGCAATATTTGTGTTTATTTACTAATAGAGCCTGTGTGCTGTTAGGCATCTGTTAGAACTAAACCAGCCAGTGAGTCACAGAACCAGATGTGCCTTGTTCCCAGTGACCTTTCCTGCTTCCACAAGTTCCTCTCCAGTAGGTCAGAAGTTCTCAAAGAAAGGTAAGGTCTACTTTATAAAATAAATAGCATAAATGCAAATTGATGGCATGTTTCTTATTTTAAAATCATGCCACTTCAAGATACTTTAAAAGAGAAAAGAGAACATGTAAGTTAGAACTGCTTGCCATTTTTTTAAAACCTGGCTTACAGGCAAGCCTGTTGGTGCCTGGCTTCCTGTCATTAAATGTTCAAACACGGTATATTAGCATGGAACTCCAGACAGTCTCTACCCCAGATAACATATTAGCTGCTAAGTAAGGAAAATTCTTATGCCATCTGCCGCCTCTTGTAAGGTGTGTTATCACCCAGCTCATTTTCTAAGTCAACACACCAAAGGAGCCATAAGTCAATTATGGTACTTTGCAAATTTTTCAACCGAATAAGCATTTTATAAGGGAAAACTCTCCTTTGTGCCAGTTCTCAATTTTAATTGATGCCTTAGAAGATGATTTTTTCTTTGAACTTTGTTTCTGTAAGATAATCTTTTATTAACTCAAGTTACCTAACATTCTAATGTAGATTTTGTCTTTGTCATGAACTTAGAGCTCTTCTTCATTGCTGATAGTAAGTCAATTGGTGGGGGGGGGGGGAGCAGGTATTTATATTAGTCTAAGTGTGCCAGCTTCTAGAAAGAATTAAAGTGACCAAAAATATGCTTAGGCTTGCATAGAATAAGCCAGGTATGGAAATACATCTACTTGACAGAAATGACAAAGTAAATTTCTTTATAAATCTGGCATTCGATAGAAATCTATTGGACCTTTTGTTCCACTATAGGATTGTATTATGGTTTGAATGTGAAGTTTCTGCTGAAGGCGCAGGCATTGAAGGCTTGGTTCCCAATGCAGCCATGTTCAGAAGTGAGGGTTTGGAGAAGTGATTGGATCCAGAGGACTCTGCCTTCATCTGTCGATGAGTCTGCCCACAAGTGCATACTTAGAAGGCATGGTTGGGAGGCATATGTAGTTGGTTGTTGTTCTCTCTCTCTCTCTCTCTCTCTCTCTCTCTCTCTCTCTCTCTCTCTCTCTCTCTCTCTCTCCCCTTTGTGGGGCATGCCACCCAGCTCCCAAATAAATCACACGGAATCTTATTCTTTCTTATGGATGCCTGGCCTTAGCTTGGTTTGTTTCTTGCCAGTTTTTCTAAATTATCCCTTCTACTTTTGCCTCTGGGCTTTTATCTTTCTCTATTTCTGTACACCTTTCTTTGCTTCTTACTCCATGGCTTGCTGTGTAGCTTGGTGGCTGATCCCTGATGTCCTCCCTTTCTTGCTCCTCGATCTTCTCTTCCCAAATTGCTCCTCCTATTTATTCTCTCTGCCTGCCAGCCCCACCTATCCTTTCTCCTGCCTACCTATTGGCCATTCAGCTCTTTAATTAGACCATCAGGTGTTGTAAACAGGCCAAGTAACACAGCTTCAGAGATAAACGAATGCAACATAAAGAATGCAACACATCTGTGCATCATTTAACAAATGTTCCACAGCATAAACAACTTCAAATAATATTCCACAACAGTAGTAGGACAAAGAGATGGCATGTAGTTGAAGGACATAGATCATTAGGGTTGTAGCAATGGTCATTATATCCTGTTCCCTGATTCTTCCTCCCTCTTGTGTCTGCTTCTTGAAGGTGATGAGCTGGGTGGTTCTATTCCAGCATGCCTTCAATGCCATGACCCTTCATGGTACCAGAGGCCCAAGTGACCATGGACTGAAACTTCTCAAATCATGAGCCCAGAGTCTTTTCCTTTTAACTTGTTTATTTCAAGAACTCTGACAAAGCAGTTCTCTCGGTTACTTTCCTACTGCTGCCATACAGAACTGCCCAGCAATGGGCTGGAGAGATGGCTCAGTCAGTAAGAGCACCTATTATTCTTGAAAAGGACTTAGGTTCAGTACCCAGCACCCACATGGTGGCTTACTCACTGCCCGTAACTCCAGCACCAGGGGATTCAATGCCTTTTTCTGAACCCTGCGGACACCAGGTATGCACACGGCACACAGTCATACATACAAGTGAAACACTTAAACACATAAAAATGAAATAAATCTTAAAAAAAAAAAAGTTAAAAACAAAATAACTAGCAAAGGCTAGCAAGATGGCCCAGTGGGTAAAGACACTTGCTGCTGACTCTGATGACCTCAGCTTGATCCCCTAGGACTCACAAGGTGGAAAGAGAACTGACTCCTGAGATCTGTCCTTGGATGACCACACCTACTCCATGGCATTCCTTCAAATCCACCCCACCCTCCTCACCCCTGCCAACAACAGCATACATGTAAAAAACAACCAAGAAAGAGACTAAAGGGAAGAGGATGGATTTTGGCTCACAGGTTGAGGGCACAGCCCCATCATGGCGGAGAAGTCAAGGCATGTGGAAATTGAAGTCGCTGGCCACATTTTGTTTATAGTTAGGGAGAGCAAGGAATGCTGATCCTCAGCTAGTGTTCTCCCTTCTAGGCAGTTCAGAATCCTGGTCCAGGGGATGGTGCCACCCCCGTTTAGGGTGAGTCTTCTCACCTTCGTTAACCTAATCAAGACAATTCCTCACAGGTGTGCTCGGCGCCTTGGCTCGTATGTGAGTCTACAGCTTGCCAAACTGACCACTACCATTAGCCATCACAGCAATGAAAGGCTGGCGAATGCAGATGACAAACGTTTCTCAGAGTGTGTCCACTCAAGTGCTTACTTGGTCTGTGTGTGGACGACCATGTATATGTGCAGTGCACGTGTGCGTGGAGGCCAGAGAACAACCTCTGGTGCCATTCCTGAGGAGCCGTTCACTTTGTTTTCTGAAACAGAGTCTCTCACTGGCTTGGAGCTTAGCAAAATCGGCTAGGTCAGCTAGCCATCCCAGGGACCCACAGGTCTCTAACTCGGTTGTTCTGGTTGAACAAATATTAGGGACCTATTAAGTCAGATACTCGTAAGCATCAAGTGAGGAAGACAAACCCAGTCTTTGCCTCCAGAGAAATTGATTTTTTTTTATGGAAATAGTCACGGGTGGATAATATAAATACTGGGGCTAGCTTCATAGAAGGTTAAGCGAGGGTGAATATTAGCCTGATCAGAAGGACTTCTTCCCTCCTGATCAAGGGAATGGCAGACGTGCAAAGGGAAGAGATCGACATCTGAGAACTACGCAGTCCAAGATCTGAGGCTACAATACTCCCCATCGAGTGGGAGAAATGGGGGGAGAGAGAAGGCAAGGGTCACTGCACAGGCAAGCAGAGAGCAGCCTGGGACTGACTTGGGGCTGTACTCGTTACCTTCTGTGCAGGGATGGATTCCACCCACGGCCTCCTCATACGTGCCAGGCCAGCGCTAGCTCCATCACGGTGACATCCCCCTAGTCTCCTACCAGAATTACTGTTGATTGGGATTAGCTATAAAACTTTAATGCAGACTCACTTGTCTGAGTATTATGTCAAGGCATTGAAGGGGGCAAGGTAGCAGTTAGGAACGCCCTACTCAGCTCCAAGGGAGACCAAAAAGAAGTCTTAGCTGTGTAGAAGAAGCCACCGAGGCAGCCCAGAAATGGGAACAGCTGTTCAGTCAGGGGAAGCTAAAGTTTCCCTAAGCAGTTATTTTGAGATCTTTCTCCAGGCCCTCCCTCCCGATTTGGGGAGTGTTTTTTCTTTGGGTGTTTTCCCGCATTCTAAATGATGTGACAACACAGATTTATTATAAAGTCAGAGTTCAGCAGTGGCAGAGAAAGGGATGCACATCCCCCTTTTCTTCTTCCAAGATTGCAAAGCCAATGAAGTGGGAATTGGAGGCACACGCTCGGATTTGACTTTACAAGATAATGCTGAGGTGAGAGTTTTGTCTTCTTGGATGGACCTCCCATCAGCATGTAGTGAACGGCTCCAAGGCTTGGAGATGAGCCCTTGCGTCACCAGGCATTACCTCCTGGCAATCAGCGAGTAAGCCTCAGTAACTCACTCTTTGATTAAGCACCGTAAGAACCATGTCCTTGAAGGAGTCAAGGATCTGCTTCAAAATGAACATCTCACACCAGCACGGGCAGCCGCTTCAGACGCCGCGGTGATCCCACGTTGCCGAGCCTTGTTTCTTCAACCAGAGGTGGCATCGGAAAGGAAGATGAGTAAAAATTGATCTACAATTTAAAGCAGATGACGCAGCCAGAACGGAACGGAAGGCTGCTGCTCAGTGGTGGGAGTGCTACCCTAGATGCCAGCCTTGGCAGCAGTCAAGAAGAGTACGATGCAGAGTGTCTATTGATCCTGCTAGCATCTATTCAATGGACATGATTCATTCCTTAACACTCACTTCCTGATAAATAGAATCAAAGTCAGAATGATTGAGCGCCGTAAAGGGCCAGGGTCTCTCGCTTCTGCATTTATTCCTCATCCGTAGATTTACTTCAGCAGTTGTTATATAGCGGCTGGGGGAAAGCTATAACATGGACATGTTTGGCGACAGGGACATCCATTCGTGTCCCTAAAGCTGCAATGGGCCCCAGACTGTCTGGACCCCCTGTGAAAATAGAAGACAAGCAGCTCACGGATGAGTAGTGATTAGACATTTACATTTTCGGAAGACTCAAGCTTATGAATATTTAATGTCAACAATATCTAATTAGCATCCTTCAGGTGAAAGTAGCATGACAATGATCAATTCTAAGCATCCTACCATTCCATAACTCAGTGCTGTCTCCTAAGAGACCCTTTCATCGGAACTGTTACAGAATTCGTGTTGGGTGTCTGCCCTTCCCACGTTTCTGCTGCTTTACAGGCCCAGGTGCTAGGAAATAGCAAGTGGGGACGTGTCCAGCAACACCAGAAAGAAAGAGGGAGGACCGTTGTCTAAATAACTCCCAGGCCCTCTAGTCTGCCACCGAATTGCAGAGTGTTATTGTTTCCCTAAGGCAGCTACAGTCGCAAACAGATCTGCTCATTTAAATCTGTCTTTCTTGGATCGGTATCCTGTGTGATACGGCATTCGCCTATTATGCAAACAAAGACACTGATGTTAATTACATGGAAATTGATGCTTACTGTGAGTTTATACAAAGAGTAATGATTTCACTGGAAAGAGATCTAAAGAGGACTTCCTCATCTTTACAAGCTTTGGTTTGGGGGTGGATGCGTCTGATCGCTGGAGTTCAACAGAGAGAAGGAACCTTCGAATTAGATCTCCATTCATGGGATTTTCCCAGATAAGAGATTACATCGTCATTTGTACTGCCTGCTTCTCAATCGGTGACTCCAAGGCTTCGTGGCGCTCACTTCCTCACAGACACACTACTGACTGAATTATGCTCTAAGTGTGCTTCGACACATTAGCGTAGCCTTCGCTTCCAGTGTGTAGACTTTGCCTTCCCTTGAGGTCAGAGGTCCTGTCTTTATTCCCTTTGCAAATCACTAAAGCACGATGTTTAGTTCACAGGAAGCGTTCAAATAAAGTTAAAGGAAATGAATTGTGCACAGATGACTAGGAAATTGTCTGTCTGCTTTGCCATCTCTGAAAAATAACAGGTATTTTGACTTACATCATAAGTATATGCCCAGGATCAATGTGCAATGGTAGGAGAATAATCACACAGAGGTGGTTATTATAGAAAATTCAAAGAAAAAAAAATCCCCCTCTGGTTCTTTCTGTGATGTGTCTGCATAAAATCCCAGTTTTGCTGACGGTGCGTGTGCCTGAGCGATCTGCTGCCACCCCCACTCTGGGATCTATATAGCACTGATGTTTTACAAATTTCTCATGTCTATTCAATAGCTGCTCTTCAGAGTTAGTAAAACCTTACATTTTAATTAGGAATCAGAGCAAAGGTCCATGGCTGCCTCACTGCCTGGACCGAGGCAGGTTGAACAAGATTACATTTTTGCGACGTCTGCTGCTCCTTTTAAAGGAGAGAGCTAGAAGCCAGTCACCGTGTGAGGCCAGGTGTGTTTCCCCATCTGCTGCCCTGACAGCTGAAGCTACTCCATCAATGCTGATTAACATGCTCCGGCAGGGGCAGGCCTCTTTGGAAATTAGTTGAACCGATTGAAGGCCTTACTGTAGGGTTTCTAGGACCTTCCTCAGCTGGATTTATGTCCTTGGTTAGGGGATCATGAGGGTCCTGACAATCCTCTTGTGTCTCTCTACTCCTTCTGGGATTTAAATTTTTCATTTAGAGTCTTATCCCACCTTTAATACATTTTTATCCTTTGATTCAGCAAGTCCACTTCCAAGAATTTAGCAGGATGAAATTGCCAGAGATATATTCAGTTATCTGAGTATGAATCACTTATTATAATGTGATTGTAATACCATAAACCTGGGAGCAGCCAATATTCTTACATAAGAGGGTGATTAAATAACGGCACAACTACAGTGGAATCTTCTGCAATCCCATTTACTTAATAAGATTAGGAAATACACATTATGTAATATAAGGTTAAAAAGCAGAATGAAAATGTTTATGCATTTTTAAATTTTATAAAACTATATGTTTATGTGCGTAATTTTAGAAAATGTGTTTCTGTTTGGTTTGTGGGTGATAGATGCTTGCAGATACTTATCCTATTTAGACTTATCTGTATCCTCCAGGTTGTCTGTAATTATATGAAGAGTTAAATCACAATAAACTAGCTAGCTCAACTACTTTTTATGACAGACAGCCAGAAGACAGAGAGATTCACATGCAGAAAACCGTGGGAACATCCTTAGGAGGAAGTGAATGTCCGTATGCGAAGGAGAAGTGATAGACTTAGCAAATGTCAAGCCACCAGTGGGAAAGAAAGGAGTGCTCGTGGATTTGAGCTGCCTCGGCCCTGAGAAAGCAGTGGCAACGTCATGTCAAGTCGAACAAATCCGGAGCTCAGGACTGAGGAACGACAAGAAGCTATCAGCTCATCTTTAACGTTTGTAAGGAGTCAGTGGTGCTCGGCTCCGACCCTTGGAGCGGAGGAGCCAAGAAGAGCGCTGCTTGGTCAGCAGGTGGAGCCAGCTGATGGAGGGAGGGTGTGGGAGCTGGGATGGAGACTGCACAGCTCTGGAGGCACCGAGCCTGCTGCAGATGGTGAAGGACAGGAAGCCAGCCAGCAGACAGAGCAAGAACAAGGTTTACTTTTAGGCACACACACAATGATGGAAATATAGCAGTGAGTAATACTCAGAGACTCAAGCCCAGAAACTTGTTTTGTGTGTGTTTGTGTATGTATATGCGCATGTGTGGGAGTGAAGAGAGAAGAACAATGTGGGGTGTCCCACCTCCAAAGCCTTTGTTTTTTAAGGTCGGGTCTCTCGTTGGCCTGGGGCTTGCAGATTTGGCTATCATGGCTAGCCAGCAAGCCTCAGAGACCCTGCTCCCTGGCGCTGGCATTGCCGACACTCGCTGCTTGCCTAGCTTTTCTGTGTGGGTGCCGGAGATGTGATGCAGGTCCTTGCACTTGCATTGTCTGTACTTTACCAACTAAGCCATCTCTCCAGCCCCCCAGAGGAACTTTAAAAGCTAAGGTGTGGTGGCCCACTGGGGCTTAGTGAGACCTGACTCAGGATCAGAGAATCTGAGCTTGTTTTACCCAGCAGAGCTGCATAAGAGGATGATTTGGCCAGGGGCTTGATTACCAGGTGTTTGGAAGGGTCTATGCTTGGCTGTATGATGTGCTTTGATTTTCCAAGGGGGAGGTCTTTTGCCTCTTCCCTTGGCATATTATAAAAAGGCCCTTTGAATAAAGCTCCGGGTCCCTGGGTATTGACCCAGGCCCTCCCGAAGCTATCCTGTGTCTCTTTCTTACCACCTCTTTCTATCTTTCTATCATTTCCTCATTCCTCTCTCTACCCTCTAAGAACCATTCAATAGGAGGGAGCAGGTTGGAGGTGGACTCTGGCAGACTCTCATACTAAGTCCAATCTGTTCGTCTGCCTGGAAACCTCCTGCAGCAACTCATTTCCCATAGCATAAAAGCTGTAGTCGTGAAATTTAACTTTTATTTATTTATTTATTTATTTATTTTTGGTTTTTCGAGACAGGGTTTCTCTGCATAGCTTTGAGCCTTTCCTGGAGCTCACTTGGTAGCCCAGGCTGGCCTCGAACTCACAGAGATCCGCCTGGCTCTGCCTCCCGAGTGCTGGGATTAAAGGCTTGCGCCGCCGCCGCCGCCGCCGCCGCCGCCGCCGCCGCCGCCGCCGCCGCCACCACCACCGCCCGGCGAAATTTAACTTTTAAAGATGTGCCGTGAAAAACTGGTCATAGGTACCATTTTATTCTTGGCTTCCATAAGATTCTTGGATTCTACAAGGATGACACTTTCCCTGATGCTACTGGCCAGACTGGCTCCCTAGGACTCCCAAGAACTCTGACAACAAGCCTGGAATCTTGGAACAGACAGCAGACTTCATCCAAAGGTGAGCTTGATAAGCAGATCCAGCCGGGTCTCACTCTAAGGAACATGGAATGCGGTAAACTGAGTACTCAGGTCTGGCAGGTAAGATATATATGTGTCCTCGGGTTAATGTCAGTTTTGTGGACATCAAATCTGTTTCAATTGATGAACATTATCAGTGTGCTTGGCTGCTTTCCTCAGATTTAAGTAATGATACTGTGTGGGAGACTTCCCCACCTGCCTGTGCTTACCCTCTTAAGATCTGAAAGAATACATACTATAGCCATGCCTGCTGTCAATTAATTGGTTAAGTCTATGAGAAACAAGGACCCTGCAAGAGCAGAACGAGGAGAGGGAAGTGTGTGGGAGACAAGGGTGATTCTCAGGTGGTGATATCAGAAAGTGGTCCCTGGGAAGCCCTGGGAACTTGTCAACATGGTTTGTGGCTGAATTCCAACTTGTTCCACGGATGCTGTGAGAATCTCAAGAGGAGGCACAGCGCCCGGAGCATCCACTTCATACTGATTGCACATTCAGGAACCTGCATCGAAATCTACCTCAGCCTTCCTGAGGTCGGAGTCTGAGTCAGCGAGAGAGCTGAGAACAGAACCCTGGCATCTGTGTGCCTTTGACCTATCTGCTAACCCACCCGGAACAAGGTGTATGCAGGCAGGGTGTGTTTAATTTTAGTGACGCGAAACCAGAGGCTCCATCCTTGTGACCTCAACACCGACAGCCACGTGAAATGCCTGTTCCCTTTCCTTCTTACTGAAGGGACATCTTCAAATAATAAAGGATATAAAGACTTTCACAGACACTAATGGCTTTCTAAAGCAGCAGGTTGGGCCTTATTTAGATGTAAATGAACCTGAAAGGGCTGGATTAGAAACTGTCACAAGCATTTTCAGTCAAGGCCTCCTCTGTTCCCCTGAGCCAACCCAAAGAAATCCAGCGGTAAAAATATGTGCTTAGAGCACATCAAAAAACACACACCAAGGAAACCACACCAGGAATAACTTTTTGGTTCCACCTGCCTGTTGTTCTCAGTCTTAATTCCGATAAATAAAACAAATTGAATGCAACCAAGACTTTGTATCGTGCCTGAATGGGGTTGTCCTAAGCCAGCGGTTCTCAGCCTTCCTCATGCTCTGCCCCTTTAATACAGTTCCTCATGGTGTGCTGACCCGCAACTATAAAATTATTTTTGCTGCTACTTCAAAACTGCAATTCTGTTATTGTTATGAATCGTAATGTCAATATCTGATACACAGGATATCTGATATACCGCCACAAAGGTGGTGACCCACAGGTTGAGAACCACTGCTCTAAGCCCCGCCTTCCCAGGCAGACTAATACTTTTGTACATCTGCAATTTGTTACTCAATAGCTACTTTGGCTGAACATGGCAAAGAAGGACTTTTGTGGAGGCCACTGCCAGTTTGCTGTCCTCTACGGCAGTTACTGGACAAACCTGATTCTTTATATGTAAATGCAAATTAGCTAAAATAAGTTTCTGTTTAGTTGCTAACATCAGCTACATTCCAAGTGTTCAATATCTACATGTGGGCAGTAGCTCTCAGATTGGACAACATTTGTGTTGAGTCCTCCCATCACCTGGGCAGTATTGTCAGGTCCCAAGAAATTCAGATTGTGCTGATCAGCCCCCACCCAGCAGTTCCAAATAAGTTTGCCACTTATGTAGCAAAGGCCTGGGTAGTTCATGTTCTGACAGGGGAGTTTAATGGAATGATATGTGGAGACCCACAGAAGCTTCCTAGTGAGAACTTACTCAAGGTCAGAGAATCTGCACTTGCTTTACCCAGCAGGGCTGCATAAGGAGATGATTTGACCAGGGGCGTGGTTACCAGGTGTTTGGAAGGGTCTACACTTGGCTGTACAGTGAGCTTTGATCTTGCAAGGGGGAGGTCTTTTGCCTCTCCCCTTGGCATATTACAAAAAGCCCTTTTCAATAAAGGATGAGGCTGTGGGTATTGACTCAGGCCCTCCAAAAGCTGTTTTGAGTTTCTGTCTTTCTTCTCATCATCTAGGTCTCTCTTTCTATCTGATATTTCCTCATTCCTCTCTCCTCCACCTACGAACCCTTCAAAACATGGGAGCTGGGCTCCCACAATGATGCACTAGTATTCACTAGTATTCACTCACTCATCCAATAAGTATTTGTGGAGCAACTATTACACTTCCTGGCTTTGCTTGTCAGGTGAACTTAATATTTCAAAGAAAACCCAGAGACAGAAACACAAAAATTAGAGTGCCCTTGGATCTGAGATGCGCTCTCTCTCTCTCTCTCTCTCTCTCTCTCTCTCTATATATATATATATATATATATATATATATATATATATATATATAATTTCACATTGCTTTTTATCTCAGCTGTCATACTTTCACCAACTCCTGTTTTCATACATCCGGGAGCTTCCTACTGCAAAGATTTGCTGGATTCTCTGCAGGCACCAACCAGGTGTCTTACAGTCCGGTTCTTTCCTGAGACTAACCAGAGCGAGGGCTAGTTCCCTCTGGTGAGGGGGCAGTCTCAAAAGACTCCCATTCCATGCAGTCACAAGGCCAGATTGTCATTTGTGCTTCTGAGCAGCTGGCCGCCTGTAATTCAGCTTCTGCACCCGCCCCCCCCCGACACACACACACACACACACACACACACCTCCGGGTCTGTCATTTGTTAGCCTGGCTCTCAGAACTCCCACAGTTGACTTGGTGAACAGCTTACTATGCACAGTGCAGTTTAGGAATCCCAGGTTGAGGAGGTGCGTGTGGCAAGGGGCCAGGACAGGCAGGGATCTTTCACATTCTCTCTGCTGTGCCCACCTCCCCTGGGCTGTCAGAGTCTGCGGATCTTAACCCATATTTTATGAGGACCGATCACATAGGCACGATGGATTATTTATTCAATCTCCAGCTCCTCCCCCGCCTCTCCAAAGGATAAGAGGTGAGGATAAAATCCCAAGCTTCTAGCCATGGTCCTTCTGGTGAATGGCCTCCACTTAGGGGGCCACCAAGAGTCACCTCATTGGAACAAAAAAACCACTCTGGTCACTCAGGGCATTCCAGGAGATCAAGAGCTTTTTTGTGTGCTTTTTGTTTGGTTTTGGTCAGGAACCACAGTCAACGGCCAAATAGCCCAGCAAAATATACCCTAATGTCTGTGCTTCTCAGGGAGTTATAAAGGTTTAACGAGTGGGCTGAGAGCTGGCGACAGAGACCGTGATCAACACTAGCGGTCAGAAATGAACTCAGGGGGTGTGACCAGGGCACCCAAAGTACCTTCTATAGATACTTTGTAATTGTGGCTCTTTTGCTTTTACATTCACTGTTACGATTTGAAACATTCTTAGCATCCGACAGTCATCCTGTCAGAGCGTTCATTTGAAGTTGGTCCAAATGACAGTGCTAAGACAAGAGACCTAAATTCAGTGTGTTTGGAACAGCACTTACACACGCTAAGATAAGGCCAATACCTTAACATCGTGCTAGTCATTCGGGAGAAAGCATGCTATGGAGTAAGGAATAATCTCGAGAAACCATAAAGCAAACATAAAATAAAATTAGGCAATAATGGTAATAGATTTGTATATTAAGAGAATTCATCTCTCCCTGGTTTCCCTTTATTCCTGTGGGAAAATTACTGTGGAGTTATGCCAGGCTTCAGGATTACGGCTCTCACATGAGGTGACTCTGCATAACTCCCTCCAAATGTACTTAGAGGAAAAAGTCCATTTTCACTGAAGACTCCTACAGTTTGGCCCCAGGGCGCTCTGCACAGCCAGCTCAGCTCGTGGTCTAGCTCCGGCCTAGCACACAGTGATAAGATGTGTGACGGCTTCTCTCTCGACAGCCATTTCACCCTGGCTTTCCGTAGGAGCTCTGTGGACGAAGGGATCATGTGCTTTCACCAGCTCAGGAAGTGAATTCTCGTTAGCCCAGACTGCACCATGCTATGGAATCAGGCGTGGGCTGTTTATTCCAGCCGGACATTAGCACTGCATGTGATCTTTTTGGCCACGGTAGGTTTAAATTTTTATTTTTGAAGAAATGGGTAAGTCTAGTCAGTGTGGAACTTAATTTGGTTTTATAGTTGAAAAGAAGAGAAGCCCATCTTGCCCCCGATGTAAATGAGAATACATTTAGTTTTTCTACTTGGCTACTGACTCAAAGAAGAGTTAGCCAATACAAGAGAAAAACACTGAAGAAATGGGGGCATGAAACAAACACAAAATAAAATAACAATAACACAACAACAACAGAGGGCTGGAGAGATGGCTCAGAGATTAAGAGCCATTGACTGTTCTTCAAGAGAGAACTTGGGTTCGATTCCAGCACCCACATGGCAACTCATAACCACCTGTAACTCCATTTCCAGGGAACCTGAGGCCCTTTTCTGGCTTCTGTGGACACTGGGCATGCATGTGGTGCACAGACATACATGCAGGCAAAACAACCAGACACATAAAATAACAATGATTAAACAGAAGCAATGGCCCTGGCTGTATTACAAGCCTTTGGGTCCACTCGCCCTGACGTTTTCCCTCTGGCCTTCCTAGTCCTGTGAGTTAACAAATCCCCTCATTCTCTGAGCCCAGCTCAGTTTAAATCGTGTAGGTGATACAGAAAGCCATGTGGCTGGTCCATTAACAGATGCTGAGAAACAAACGCTCACTTCCCTTCCCCTCCATCAGTGTTGTCTTTAAAGTGATCAAGACTTAATCTGGGGCATTAGTGATCGATCTCAGTGACACATGTGAGGTCCTGGATCATTCAGTTCCCTGCACAGTGGGGATGGGGTGGGTAGTGATGTTAAACACAAAGCCAGTACACGAAGCCAATGAAATATTGTGCTTTTCTCCCAATCTATAGCGAGTGTTCTGTTATTTTTCCATTCAGTTAAAAAAAAAAACCTTATTATTGTATTATCAGTCCCTAATGACTGGCAACTCACTTCTAAATTGATTCACGTTGCATATAAAGTGAAACACCACTACGGCTCAGTTTAATTACTAAACTCTGATTGCTCACATAAATAAAGAGCTCTCTGTGTGTGTGGCAGTGTGGGCACTGCTGACCTCAGATTGGTGGAAACACTTGTGGTCCCACTGGTGGTCAGTGGCGTGCACCTGAAAGGCTTCTGATGGCAATAATGTTCTCAAGCAGGATGGGGATGTTGCAGAGTCTCATAGTCTACAAAGTACTTTATTGTTCCCATTTGTCCTAGATATCTATCAACGAGGTCTAGTTCAACAGAATCTGCACGTTTTCTCTCAATAGAAGAGGCTGAGGGTATGACTACATTCATATTTTATAGCTGACACAAAGGCATTCATCGAAATGAAATGTGTATCAGTTTGGACTCTTCCTGGTGTCAGTGATGGAATACACAATCTAAATTCATTGTGTGTGTGTGTGTGTGTGTGTGTGTGTGTGTGTGTGTGTGTGTGTGTATGTTTAAATCAGAGATGGGGAATTCCTTGGTCATGAAGGAAAACTGCAGACATTTCATTTGGAGTAGGTTTTGCTGCCCAAGCAGTGCTGGCAGGCCTGAGAATCCCATTGTACTCAGCTACTCGCCAAGAGATGACTCTGTCCTAAGACTCTATAAGCTCTTCCATGGGTGGCTACAGTGTCTTCCAAGAGTTCAACCAACGGAGGTTCAGATCACAGGATCACCGGGGTTGGTCAACCTGAACCAGCCATTGTGACCAAGGGGTGGAATGGACAGGTAGGCTAAGTCCTTTCCTCAACCCTTGCATTCAGTGGTAGAGTCAGCTCAATCCATGCCTATGGTAAAGATGATTCTAAATATGAGGATAAAGCCAGAAATCCACGGAGTCTATTTAATGAGCAAAGGAATTTACTAGGGGTAACTCACTACAGCACGAGAGATTTGTTGTAGGATCCAGGAAAGCCAAGCTGGGCCCCATGCTGATCTTCTGCCTGGTCAGTCCCAGCATCCAAACCACCAGGGAGTGAAGAGAGAGCCACATAGTGCATCCCAGGTCTTAAGGGTCCAGAGCGGCCATGCCCCAGGGGTATGTACTTCAAGGTCATAGGCAGGTATAGCAATCACCTGCTGCCTCTCTAGGGGCGGCGCGTCATGGCCATAGCTAGAACAGCTACCCACTACATGAGGATGCTATATCCTTATCTCAGAAAAGAGTTGTGGAGGGTAGGGGGTGAAATGGCATGATTCGCGATAGAGGCTATCTTCCATTCTTGTCTCTAGACTCCAACAGTCTGGGGAGGGGGATGGGGGTGGGTTAGACACACTTTCCACATACTCAACTTTTTAACATTGAGTTTCCTACTCAGTTGCCAGGTTCGCCTTTAATACGATGTCTTTGTCCTTCCTTCTGTCCCTACGCAGATTCCTTTAGTAAGCTCAGCTCCTGTCAGACAAAGCTCGTGTTTGCCAGCTTGTCAGCCGTCTCCTCTTGCTCACTCCCCGCCTTCTTCCATTTCACTGGCCTCACAGTATAATTCATGTAAGCCAGCCACGGCTTGGCAGAACAGAAGCACCGGAAATATTCTGTGGGAATATTCTATGGTTGACTAATTTTGATTTTCTAGAAAACAACCAGCCCAGAAACTCAGAAATTTTGAAAATAAAAAGTAAGTGGACCAAGGAGAGCAGGAAGAGAACCTTGGGAGAGCCAGTGTGAAGAGAAGGTTTGCTTTTTCAGAACATGGGGGGAGAGGGGGGCGGGATCGGTTTGAATATATTTGGAAGTCTTAATTTGCTTCTGGATGACCTGCCTTTGACCAGTGTCCTGAAGAGGGGTTGATTTCATTTTTGAAGTTAGTGATGGGAATGTAAGGACATTTTTGGAATATTAAAATTGCCAAGTACGAAATTTGCTAAGCTTGTAATTTGGCTTTTAATTAAATGGTTTAAAAATAAAGGACGCTTTAAATAAAAGACCAAAATAAATCGCTTACAAAAAGTCCCATATCAGTCCCTGTCCAGGAGCCCAGCTACACAGTTAGAACACTTATTTATTCTCCGTTAGAGCTAACACGGGCTGCATTTCCTCCTTGGCTAACAGGAATTTCCTTTCTCAGTTGCGAAGAAATAGACTTCCTCTTTTTTGCCAAAGAAGAGCATTTTTTCCTTCCTCCCTTCCCTCCCCCTCCCTCCCCCTCCCCTCCCCCTCCCCTCCCCCTCCCTCCCCCTCCCTCCTTCCCTTCCTTCCTTTCCTTTGAAAGGCAAATGTTACATGGGGTGAACTCATTTGGTCCCAAGAAAGAATCTGAAATCCTATAAGGTAACTGTGGAAATATTAAGAAAAATGTTGAACTTGGAATTTAAAAAGTTTGACTTTTAAATTTAGGCCGGCCATTGCCTATGACTTTAACCTTTCCTAGCACAATTTTCTGAAGAATCTAGAGACGGGGCAAAGGGACAGAGTGATTAGAGTCTTCCAAAGCTACATAGACTTTATAGCTATTCTCTAAAAGCTTAACTGTTCTATGTAGATGGATGCTTATTCAAATGTATAATCACTTTGACTTACATGACCTTAACGTCCAAAAAAAAATCCTGAAACAGGAATTATTTATTCTAAAATATTTGGTAGGATTAGAATAAGTGGGACTTGCTTATGGCAGCCAATGTTTCATTATCCTAACGTCCCAGTGATAAGCGGTGAGCCCCGAGAACTGCATGTAAAGCCTGAAGATGACGAAAACTGAGGAATTCTCATAGGTACAAATCCAGATCTAATTGGGAAATGTCCAAGAGCTGTGCCTTCTAGCCCCTTAGTTCAGAGACAGAGAAAGAAGTGTAATGAACTTGGGAGGAGAAAGTGTTCCATGTGCCAAGTTGGGATGTTTTACATTCCAGGTCCCTTTTAAGAAGAGCCTTTCTAGTTTGAAGAAAGACAGGCCTCTTCTGGCTTTCTTTCCTATGTTCCCTCATCTCCTATTTATGAAGTTTTCCACACCATACAATTAAATTTGCTCGAGAGGACCCTAAGAGGGATGCATGGATCACTCTGGGAAGGGGAAATGGATGCGATCTCCTGAGTAAACTGGGGGGTAGGGGGACAATAGAGGGTAGGGGATGGGGGTGAGAATATAAGGGAGCAGAATGGTCGAGCTGGAACAGGGACAGAGTAGGAGAGCAATGAAGGAGATAGCATCTGTTTTTTAAAGTGGCCTACCATTTTATATTCTCACCAGTAACTGAGGGCTCCGGTTTCTCTATCATTGCCAAAATCTGTTTTTGTTTTTAAAAGTATAACCATCTTGGTAGGTATGAAGTGGTGTCTCATTAGGTTTTTGGTGCATGTATTTTATGAGTTTTGATTAGAATGATTGTTATAGAATTTTGTGTTGTACTTTACAGTTAATAGTCACAGTTAGAATTTATGGAACACTTTTGGAAGCAGTATCTCATCTTACATTTCTTATTCTGCTGTAGGTAATTTTCTAACCGAAAGAGATAATTCATTATATTATCTTCTTCAAAATCCTTTAAAAACATCAAGTTTTACACTAAGGTAGGAATAAACCCATGATTTGTCAGGAGGGCCAGAGTCTGGCAGCTTTAATGTCCCTTCTATGACTTTTTCCCTTTCCAATTACCTTGATGCATTACCCTTCTAGAACTTGTATTGTCTGACTATTCTTTAAAAAGGAGTCCAGTCTGCCCATTTTCTCTCAATTATCCCACTTACCTGTGTAGACTGTTTATCCGAGTAATATGGGCACGTGACTAGGAGTGATATTCCCTTCCCATCTCTACTTCTCAGGGCTCTCTGAAATCAACCATGTCTAATGCATCCCGGGCATTTCTTCCCTTCTATCACTACTTCACTTGTCCCTTTTAGACACGACCTAGAGTTTCTCCTATAGCAGTGAGAAGTGAGAGACTGACGACTCACTGTCGACCACTTTACTAATAAATTTAAAAGCCATTACCACACCTTGGTGTTTTTTTTTTTTTCATTAACCAGAGACATCATCCTTGATTGTTCATCTTATAAGGTGAGAATCTCAATGCCTCTATTCTTCTATCTATCCATCTCCATTCCTTTCCATTTATAAACTTCTAACACCTACAGTTTCACATCTGCCTTGTCAAAATTGATAGCATTTATTGTCTGTTCTATAACCAAAAGACATGCTTTCATGTATTGTTTAAAGATTGTATTTAACATTTGAAAAGCAATAAGCACATTATTATTTTAACTTCATAAAAATTAAAGTGATTAGTTTGGCCAATCCACAAATACAGAGACATCTTTCTGATGTTGCTGTTTATTTGTATATCTTTACTTTCTCTCCCCCATGTTTTACAGCATTTGATGTAGAGATCTTTCACCTCCTTAAACTCATTTCCAGATATTTTTGTAGATATTGTAAATGGAATTTTTTTCTTGATTTGGGGGGGATATAATTCATTATTAAAAAATAAAATGTTAGTAGTTTTTGTACATAAACTTAATGAACTCACTCATTTTGGTGTGTGTGTGTGTGTGTGTGTGTGTGTGTGTGTGTGTGTGTGTGTGTGTGTTGGTACAATGCAATCTTTAAGATTTTCTTTCCTTTTTCTTTTTTGAGACAGGGTCTCACTATCTAGTTCTGGTTGGCCTGGAACTTGCTATGTAGCCCAGGCTGGCTTTGAAATCACAAAGTTCTACCTGTCTCTGTCTCCTGATTGCTGGGATTAAAGTTGTGTGCTCCATTTCTCATTCGAACCACTACAATTATTGAGTGTAAGAATGGTTACCAGAGACCACGGGAAGAAATGGGGGCAGGTGGGGACTCAGACTGGGTAACAGGCGCAAAGTTACAGTGAAATGCTAGGGATAAGTTTTGATGTTCTATTACTCTGCAGGGTGACTATAGTTAGCAGCGATATAGTGTATGTTTCAGAATACTTAAAAAACCAAGAAAATTGAATAAGTCAAACATTTTTAAGAAAAAATAACCAAAAGATTTTAAAGATGTTTTTCTACAAAGAAATGATGAATGTATGACGTGATGGACATGCTAATTATCCTGGTTTAATCACTATACCGTATGATTAGTTATCACATCATACTTCACAAGCATGCATATTTACTTCTGTTAAATAAAAAAAAGACAGAAGGCTTGGGGATGACTCCGTGAGTCAGGCGCTTGCTGTGCAGGCAGGAGGACCTGAGTTCTAGTCCCCAGTGTCCAAACAACAGCTTTAATGTCTATAATCCCAGCACTGCGGTGGTGCAGACAGGCAGCTTCTGGGGGCTTCCCTGAAAACTTGTCTCAAAGACAAGTGATGACGAAGACAGTGGACATTCACACACACACACACACACACACACACACACACACACACACACACACTCTACAAAGAATTCAAGAGAGTTGGCGAGATGGGCTTACCTGAACCCACAGTTCTGTCCTCTGTTTGCAATACTGTAGCCCAGCGCCACTGTGCACCGTTACTGTAGCCACTGTGCACTGTTACTGTAGCCACTGTGCACCGTTACTGTAGCCCAGCGCCACTGTGCACCATTACTGTAGCCACTGTGCACTGTTACTGTAGCCACTGTGCACTGTTACTGTAGCCACTGTGCACTGTTACTGTAGCCCACTGTGCACTGTTACTGTAGCCCACTGTGCACTGTTACTGTAGCCCAGCGCCACTGTGCACCGTTACTGTAGCCCAGCGCCACTGTGCACCATTACTGTAGCCACTGTGCACTGTTACTGTAGCCCAGCGCCACTGTGCACCGTTACTGTAGCACAGTGCCACTGTGCACCATTACTGTGGCCCAGCACCACTTGCACCGTTACTTCCTCTGTTCTCTCGCCCCTCCTGCACTGTCCAGACCGTTTGTTTTCCTAGGTGTATTCCCGGCATGTCCCCAGTTCTTACAGGCATGCACATATGCTCTTGTCACTCTGGACTGGGGCTTCTTCCTTCATCAATAGACAGCAAGAAGGCACAACCTTGGAAGCGAGAGGGAACATTCTTACCAGACACCTTGTCTCTGGCATCCAGATCCTGGACTTCTTAGCCTCTCAAACTATGAGGAACAGCCGGATGAACTTCCCACTCTCGGATATTTTGTCAGAGCGATCTGAGCAGGCTAGATCCCGACCTCTCAAACAAATCACGCTCTCTGTCAAAACCTTTCTTCTGCTCAGGTCCTGGCCACGCTGTCACAAACGCATCCTCCTTCGGTGTCTGATTTTTGCCCATGTGGGATCCATTAGCATGAGTTAGATGCTCATCTCTGCCGTTGTTCTTGGTACATAGCAGTTCTTTGATGTATGTGAAACAGATCTGAATGTCACTCTCTAGGATTTAGGATTGCTGGTTTTCCTTACAGCAAACTGTAATCCAAATAGTAGATATATTGTTTCCTTTATTTTCTTGCAGAGTTGACGGTGGTGGAGAAATTAGCCCTGGGCTCGGGTTGGGTGCGTGAGCATGAGAAGGGGGCAGAGAGCCCAGATGTAACTTTGTCAAGGGTGATGCATCTAAAAGGTCACTAAGGAAGGCATGGCGTCGTTCTGTCTTCACATGAGGTGCTCAAGAAGAAATGGTTTGAGCTGAATATGAGAGGTTTCCAGAAAATCTAAAGGACACCCCTGAGTGAAACAGACTTGCTATGGGCAATCACATTCTCCCCTTTGTCTACGTATTGGTGAAAACAGGAGAGGAACCCATATGTTCTGCTAGTCCTTAAGTGTGATCCCATTAGGAGATTGCCGTACTGGCCTCTTCTAATGCCTGGTTGTTGTTGAGAAATAACAACAGTTAAAAAGAATAGCTGCCATTCACAGAACACTTACAGTGGACCACGCCCATGTCATGCAATGTCTGTGACAAGCTTGTGAGGTAAGGGATACCAACATTCCCCCTTTACAGATGAAGAGAACCCTTATCTCAGAGCTTTAAGGGAGCAAATTCAGATCTGGGCCTGTGTGACTACGGCATCCATGTGTTGAATTAATATGATAATTTATGTCTTCTGAAATGCCATGACTTAATTTTTCAAAATAAGGTTTTTACCTGGGACTGCTATGCCTTTCCTATTCCAAGCAATATTTACAATCTTAGTCCTGGATTTTATTATCCAGTCTGAATGTGAGATGATGTCTTATTACTTCTAAGAATTGAAGCAGGTTTTTTTTTTTTTTGTGTGTGTGTGTAACAATGTGTGTGTATATGTATGTGTGTAACAATGTGTGTGTATATGTGTGTGTGTAACAATGTGTGTGTATATGTGTGTGTAACAATGTGTGTGTATATGTGTGTGTATGTGTGTGTAACAATGTGTGTGTATATGTGTGTGTAACAATGTGTGTGTATATGTGTGTGTATGTGTGTGTAACAATGTGTGTGTATATGTGTGTGTAACAATGTGTGTGTATATGTGTGTGTGTAACAATGTGTGTGTATATGTGTGTGTGTAACAATGTGTGTGTATATGTGTATGTGTAACAATGTGTGTGCACATGGAAGACAGAAGACAGCCTTGGGTACCATTCCTCCTTTGTCCTCATCTACCCTTGGTGGTGGTGTTGTTTCTTGGTTTCCAAACTTGTGTGGGCCAGTTGTCATGTTAAATCTCGTCTAATATGCCCACAGTATTCTATTTTTCCTGGAGAACCCTAATATACAGAGTCTGTAGAGTCTATTTCATACACACCAGCTTCGGCTATGTGTTTATTCCCGTTCTTGTTGAGTTTATTGTCCATTTTCCCTTTTCCTAGCAGTCCATCTCAGTGAGTTGAAGGTATATACTTAAGTTCATTTCAAAGACACAAAACCAATAGTAACAAAAAAAGAAAGGAGAGGGGAAGGATGATTTATTCCCTCTTACCACAGATGTGGAGAAAACCCAGTTGCAGCAGGTTAACTGATTAACAGCACAAAACCTTAATTACACCCCAAGTGAAACTGTGGCAACTAACACACATTTACACAATTGCAGATCGCTATGGAGGTCACTGTTAGGAAGGAAGTCTGAAGTCCTTTCAAGCCCCGGAACCTCTTTTCTCCCTTAGTAGGATTTACTCTGGGGATGACCAAGTAAGAATATTCTAGCACTGCTGACTGGCTGCCTGTCACTCACTCTGTCATTCCCACCCCTTTCCTCCCCCTCTCCAGAGCTCACTCTGGCCAGAGTTATTGAAAAGATGGTCTCAGAGGCAACAGAGGTCACCAAGCAAGTCTTGTTCATGATTCTTTTCCCATGCCCTTTTCTGTCCATACGACCACCATCTTCCCCTGAGAATAGGTAGAGCCTCTGGCCACACAATTCACCACAAAATATTGCTTCATATTGCCATAAGGAATACACCACTCCTAAGCTATGAAATGCTACTGTTAGATCCTTCATCACAGACCCTTAGGTTGTTCTGCACCACAAAATAAGATGAAGCTGGCAGGCTCCTATGCAGGCTAAAGAGGCCATTCTAATTATATTTGTATGGTGTATCAAGCAGCTCTGCTTTACAAATTAGCTTTTCCCCTTTATGGAGAGACTTTATGAGATTCTCTGTAGTATTATTTCCACTCGCCTCAACAAGAATGAATTTCCAGTCTTTGGACGGTAAGAGAAAGATAAAGCGACCCTGTGTAGGCACAATCTAAAGGGCCATAACTGCATTTTGGAAAAAGTGCAGAAGGCTAGAAAGTTTATTGATTGAGACTCAACACAGCAACGATTAAAACAGATAATAAAACTACAGTCATTTAGCAAGTACAAAGTACAGCAAAAAGACAAACTCAGAGAACAGGAAGAGAATCCAGCATCTATAAAATGTTAATGGACGCTATTGGAAAACATGAGAAATCAATCAGAGAGGTTAAGATTGCCCGCTAAATGGTCTGGAGAGATGTGGTAAGAGAAAAAAAAATCAATTTAGATTTCCAGCTTATGATATGTGAATATTTATTCCAAAGGACTATGTTTAAACTTTTACCAAAGAAAGAGGACTGTAAGTGACTGGTCTCTGGAAGAGAGTGTGTCCCCCTGGCACCAGAGTAGAGATGAAATTGTGAAGTGTTTCATCATCATCTGCCTATGCAGCAGGGTAGACCTTCTGAACATGAAAACCCAGCTAAGCCCAATGGGCTATTATCTTTTCTATATACAGAGCTGATACAAATGGACAAGAAAAACACTAATACCCCTGTAGGAAAATGTTCAAAGAACATGACTTAAAGGAGGCTTTTTCTGACACTAATGAAAACATGAAATCAATGTTCAACCTCATCTGTACTCAAAGAACTATAATTAAAATGTTGTGATGACACCCCCCCCCCATCAAATCAGCAAAATCTTTGTATTGGTTGGATCTTCCTTAGGGAGAATACTAAGATTTATTTAGTAGCAGTGTCCCTGGAAGATAAAGGAGAGATAGATGAAGTGTCTTCTGTCAAGAATCAAGATAGGTTATAGATATTCCATCATACATCATGGTCATCTATCAAGAAAAATCAATAGTGCTAATAATCACATATGTTTCAGTTAATTGTCACAATAATTCTGTATAATATATGTTTTAAAAACAAATTTATTTACATATACAGCATTATTTCTCGATTCGTATGTTAGAGAAAAGGAACTAAGGCACAGAAAAGGCAAAGTACCCGTAGTAAAGTAGAACTTGAACCTGCAGGCTGCTCTGGGGTATCGGGCCTTAAATCTTGTATTACTTTACTTCTGAAGTATAATATAGAATATGAAGCAACTTTTAAAGTGATGGGAAGCAATATTTTCATGGTGTTGGAAAATTCTCATTGAATAAAATCAGAAAAGACTGAATTTTAAGTTGTCTATTTGGGGCTAGAGAGATGGCTCAGTAGTTAAGAATATTGACTGTGCTTCCAGAGGACCAGGGTTTGTTTCCTAGCACCCACATGGAGGTTTATAATCATTAGTAACTCCAATTCCTGAGGATAGAGTGGCCCAGTGGTTATGAGCACTTCTTGCTCATGTAGGGGACCTGGGTTTGGGTTCCTAGCACCCACATCAGGCAATTCACAACCATCTGTAACTCCAGTTTCAGGGGATCCAGTCCCCTCTTCTGGCCTCTGTGGGCACCTGCACGCATGTGGTGCACATACATCTACTCAGGCACACAAACATAAAATAATTTAAATACAAATCTCAAAAATTAAAAATAAATTGTCTATGTGATAAAAATCTCACCTATGCATGATGTACATAAAATACTGGAAGAGAATAAATTGTTCATGGTAAGTATAGTGTGAGAGATGGAATGTAGGGGAAACAATTCACCCTGGGCTTTTCTGGGTTTGGCTCCCCAAATCCCATTTCTTAGATCTTCCATGTTGTGCAAACCAGAGTGACTAACCACACCACATAATTTTTCCTTTCATTTTTTTCAGTAATAAGAATCAAGCCTAGAGCCTCAAACATGTGAGGCAAGGAGAGGGTTTCACCCCCACCCCACCTACGTTGGTGTGTGCCCATGAGCAAATGGGAGGGATTGAACCTGGAGCATCATACATGGCAGGCACGTGCTCTACCACTGAGCTATGGCACCAAGCACCAATTTTATTTTTGTATAGCTTAGCTTTCTCCCCCAAATGAGCATGTACTGATTGTTAATAATTCAGGGGAAACAACCCACATACTTAAAACATGGGTGGGGAGATGGCGCCCTTCGTGATATGCCTGCCACACAAGCATGGGTGCCTGAGTTGGAGCCCCAGAACTGACATTAAAATGGGGCAGGGGGAGAGTGGGAGGAAAGAAAGAAGCTGGGAATAGCAATTGCTTAGACCTGTAATTCTGGTCCTGGGGAAGCAGAGAGCAGCCAAATCAAATCCACGAACCTAGGGTCAATGAGAGACCCTGTCTAGACAATCAGAGTGAAGAGCAACTGAGACAAACACCTGATGTCGATGTCAATCTCTGATGTCTACATGCACATACACCCACACACAGGTGCACACACTCACATAAATAAACACTAAAAACCCCAAACAGCAAGCAAACAAGCTTTTGGACGAAGGAAACAGGTTCATTACATTTCGGAAGAAGAAGTTTGTGGAATAAAAGATGGCATTTATACAGCGATCCAGATCAAAGAAAGTGAGCAGGGAGCAGGGCATTTTCACTCTTTTCTTTTCTCTTCAATCCAATAACATGCAAATATGAACTCATTTAATCCTCGTCAAAATGGCCCTGGAGACACAGAAATGGAGAAGGTGACAATTGACTTGCTCTCAGGAGGTTGCACTCTAATAGATTTCGACAGTCAATAAACATCTTAAAATACCTACCTGTCGGGATGAATGCTCTGCATGAGAGAACAGGGGTGATGGAGTAGGAAGCAATGTGACATGGGTGCTCCAGAGAGGAGAGTTAGGGAGGGCCTATGTGGACCGCTGTCATTTCCTGTGGACCTGAAGGAGAAGTGGCCTTGTAAACCTCATGAATGCAAGCAGCGAGCTGTGCCACGGGGTACAGACAGCGTTCCCAGCACCGCATGTCTTCCCCGACCTGGAATTAAGACACAGATCTCTGGAGATTGAATTTCTTTGCACTGTGCTCACGACTCAAATGAATTATAACTAGAAGATTATGTTCACATTATTGCAGCCTGGGAGACACCGGGCAGGGTTGTAGAAATAGGACTTTTTTTTTTTTTTTTTTTTTTTTTTTTTTTTTTTTTTTTTTTTGGTTTTTCGAGACAGGGTTTCTCTGTGTAGCTTTGCGCCTTTCCTGGAGCTCACTTGGTAGCCCAGGCTGGCCTCGAACTCACAGAGATCCACCTGGCTCTGCCTCCCGAGTGCTGGGATTAAAGGCGTGCGCCACCACCGCCCGGCGAAATAGGACTTTTTAATGAGAAGTTTTGCATATCGGTTAGCAGAGCTTTTTCTTTAATGTATTCTGAAGATTTTATGCCGTCAATCTATAATCATCACCAAAATAGAGGTGTTTAAAAACTAGACTGTAGCTGGAGAGATGGCTCAGAGGTTAGGAGCACTGTTTGCTCTTCCAGAGGTCCTGAGTTCAGTTCCCGGCAACCACATGGTGGCTCACAACCATCTGTAATGAGATCTGGTGCCCTCTTCTGGCCTGCAGGCATATATGCAGACAGAACACTGTGCACTAAATAAATGAATGAATGAATGAATAAATAAATAAATAAATCTTTAAAAAATAAAAACTAGACTGTTGGTTGTTTTCAAAGAGTCTCATTTTAGCATCATACTGTCTAAGAGCCACATACATCTTGAATTAACAAACAACATAAGAGAATTTTTAATCTCCATCGAATAATTGTCTGTGTCCATAAAGGAGGACTGCAGAGGCTGGAGAGATTGCTCGGCCGCTAGCACACTTGCTGATCCTGCAGAGGGCCCTGGGTTAATTCCCAGTATTCATTCCACTGAACACCTAAAGATACTCCGGAACAATCTCCAACTCCAGGGGATCTAATGCTCTCTTCTGACCTCCATGGGTACCATGTGTGCATGTGGGATGCAGACATACATGCAAGCAAAACCTCCATGCATGGAAGTTAAAAACAAATGAATCTTTACTTAAAAACAATTTTGAAAACTGCAAACACAGTGTAGTGAAGGAGAAAGATAGAGCACCCCAACCAAAACCAACAAAGTTATTGATGCCCCCGGAGTTACATCAGTAATGCCAACAACAAAACTTTACTTACACATTGATGCATTTGGTAAGCTATGTTAATGACAACCAATGGGATCACAGGACCTTGTTGTGGTGGTATTGTGTTCCCCAAAATATTGTGTACTCTAATAAATTTATCTGGGGTCAGAGAACAGACAGCCACTAAATACAAAGGCTAGAAAATGGTGGCACTCACACCTTTAATCCTAGCATTCCAGAGATAGAAATCCCTCTGGATCTCTGTGAGTTCAAGGCCACATTGGAAAAAGCCAAGCATGGTGACACACGCCTTTAATCCCAGAAAGCCAGCCTTTAATCCCAGGGAGTGGTGGTAGAAAGCAGAAAGATATATAAGGCGTGAGGACCAGAAACTAGAGGCATTTGGCTGGTTAAGCATGTGGCTGGTTAAGCTTCAGGCTTTCCAGCAGCAGTTCAGCTGAGAGCCATTGGGATGAGGACACAGAAGCTTACAGTCTGAGGAGACAAGACCAGCTGAGGATCTGGCGAGGTGAGATAGCTGTAGCTTGTTCTGTCTCTCTGATCTACCAGCATTGACCCCAATAACTGGCCTCGGGTTTGATTTTATTAGTAAGACTTGTTAAGATTCCTGCTACACCTTGTCTTCTCATCGAGATAGGATGATAATTAGCAGAAGGAATTATTCATCACAACAAAGAAGGCTCAAACTGGTCCTGGGAAAGAATTAGTAGGGATAACGTTTTCTCAGGTCTTGCTTTCCAGCTTGAACAGCTAGGTGTATTCCTAAGGTCTAACCAGGTAAAAATTTGGGGCTGAGTGTTGGGATAGAGTAGTTGAGGTCTCAGGGCCAGTGGGACTAACAAGGAAGCAGAGCACATCTGTATCCGTGGCTTCCACATGTACATATTCAACCAACAGGTCAAATATGTTAAAAAAGATTTGTGTCTGTACTGAACAGGCATGGGTTTTTGTATTGTTATTCCCTAAACGGTACAACAGAATAACCTCTTGCATTGCATTTGCTTTAAGGGAAGGTGACTGAACAGATGTAGCATGGGAAGGGTGTTGAGGAAGGATGGCCACAGGGTGGGGAGGTGGACTGGAGAGGAGAAATCACTTCTAGTGTTCTACAGCATGATAGAATAACTATGGCTGACAATAGCGAACTCTTCAAAATCAATAGGGAGAATTCACAATCTATCCAGAACAAAGAAATGGTTCACTGACTAACAAATACGCCAGTTACCTTGATCTGATCATTACATACGTCCATGTATTGAAATGCTATACGGGGCCTCATAAACAAATGTTGATTAAAAATAAAAACACGTTTGGAAAGCCTATGGGAAGACGTGTCTAGGCTGCAGTCAAATGCGACACTCTGTGCCGGAGGATGGAGCATCTTTGCAGTTGAAGAAGGCCGGAGCTTTGCCAGCACCAGTCTCGCATGAACAGAATGATGACTGTGGTATCACCCTTTCACGCTTCCTCCCTGTTCCTCCCCTTTCCCTTTTGAAAACCTCTTGAGGGGGAAGAACATCTAAGATGCTTATTGAGCAGTTTTTATGCTCTAGCTTGCTTAGGAGTTTGGACCTGAAGACAGGAAATAAGCAGTAAAAGAGATTTTTTTTTTTTAATCCTCAGAAAAATTTTCTGTGCAAAAGATGCTTCTCAGGGGTGGCAGCTCGGGTGGGTATCAGTGTCTGCGGGCAAGGCTTATCGTAACTGAGAACACTGAGCTTTTCTTCTAAAAAAAATTCCTCAGCTGAGATGAATAATTGAAAATGCTGAGCCACTGGGGCTTCAAAGATTAATTTCTCTGTTAATGGCACAAGGTGATAGAGAGAAACAATCAAGCCACAGAAAAGTAATCAACCCGGCCCAACTGGGGCAATTCACTCGATAGTCAAAGCCACTGCGCCAAAACTTTGATCCCGGTTAGCTTTGTTGGAGGGAGTTTTAAGTTATTCAAAACTACAGGAACCTCCCTCAGAACTATGTTCTGATCTATAGCTCTGCTTCAGTCCCTTCAGGTAATAAGATACAAAGTGCTATTTCTGGACACCGTGAGCTGCAGGATGACTACTTAATGACCAGTGTGGGATATTCCCAGAAGGCCGTGGGTATATTTTTAATGTGCCTACTTGATAGCCACAAGTCCATTCAGTTATATTAAACATGGAGGCAGACCATCTTACTTTGCTAAAAAAGAACAAAGACTCAAGACAAAGTCCCAGCAAAGATGAGTTCCCAGATTAAAAAAAAGACAAAGCCATTGCAATCCACATTTGATAGCAGTTAGGGGAGAAGCAGATTGAATTAAAATGCCACTTTGGGGTGTAATTCTGGAAGTAACAGATACTACCCTAGGTTCACAGTTAAAACACAGAGTCTGGCTGGATTGTATTTTCTTCATCAGTGAAATTTTCATACCATGAAAGTGTTTTTGGTTTTTTGCTTTGTTTTGAGACGAGGTCCCACGTAGCCCAGGCTGGCCTTGAACCTGCTATGTAGCCAAAGATACCCTGAACTGCTAAGTCCTCCTTCCTCTATCTCCCAGCTGGGGTTGCGGGTATGGGGCAGCATGCCAGGCATTGCCATCTGAGGTTAACTTCTAAAACATCTTCATGAATGTTCATCGGACTATTCTGTCACTGTGAGTGTTTCGCATCAGGGTCTAGAAATGAGGCCATTGCAACTGTTCCCATCAATTGTTCATAAAATCATGGCTTATGTATATTAGAGACTTTCTCCCTGAAGTTGCTTAGTTCCTACTCTGTTGGGGCATTTTCTTAACCCTACTTGTATTTGTATTCCTTCCCTCTGACTCTGAAAATCAGTATTATTTTTCAACATCAATGCTTGAGGAAACAGTTTAAGTAGCTCAGTCAAGATTTACAAATGTCTCAGTGATAGATTCAAAGTCTAATAGAAGTTTCTTCGACTCCCAACCCCTAGTACGAAGACACTCATACTTTCCTAGTTTTTACAATGACTTTGCTTCAACATGGATGGACAGGGTCATGTATCTTGTTACTGTAACTCCAAAGCAAATTTCCTGTGGGTCCCCCCCCCCCCCAGTATTTACTGAATTTAAAGATTTTTTATTTTTTTAGTGTGTGTGTGTGTGTGTGTGTGTGTGTGTGTGTGTGTGTGAGAGAGAGAGAGAGAGAGAGAGAGAGAGAGAGAGAGAGAGAGAGAGAGAGAGAGAGAGAGAGAATATGACCATGAATTCCAGGTGGGTGTCAGGTGATGTGGACCCTCCTTGAGAGCAGCAAGCACAGAGAAACATGGAACCATCTCTTCAGTCCACTACTGAATATTCTCTTATCAGTGGTATAAAAGAAAAAAATCACAAGAAGGACCTTGTTGTACAGTCCCCATCAGAGGATACACCATACATCATCCCCTTACAACTTGGAGCTCCAGCTCCGAGGCCCTCCGTGCTGATTATCTTGTCTAAACAGCACAGCAAGTCATTTTGTCATTTCTATCCGCATTATAGGGAAGTGGCTTATTCAAGGTCCCTCACTCCTTTACTGGGGGAACAAGGCTTCGAACCTGTGATTTCAGACATCTAAATACTAACTGGAGTGATACTCAATAACACTATAAGCTAGTTCTCTCAAGTGGTAGACAATGTAATATATTGTAATTAGTAAATGTACTAAGTAGTTTTAAGTAAAATAAAAGCATTAAAAATTCCAATAAAATTATTTTTAAAAAATAACCTAGGGAAAGTTTTATGAATTTTAAGACGTATGTACTTATTTTTATCACATAGTGTGTAGTGTATGTCACATGTGTGTGTGTGACAACATACATATGTGCACATACATTTGGAGGCCAGAGGAGGATATCTAGTGTTTTTCTCATTGCTTCCCACCTATTTCTCATTGAACCTAAAACCTGCCGCTTAGGCTAGGCTGGCTGGCCACAAAGTTCCTAGGGTCTTCCTGGTTCTTCACTGCCACAGGCCCATACAACCATGCCCAGCTCTTCACATAGGTACTGAGGATTTGAACTGGGGTTTCTATTTATGCACATCGAGCAGTGGGCCATCTCTCCCACAATCCATGGTTCTTCTAAATACCACCACTCTCTGCTCCTTGCCTGGGAAAAACATGTGAGGGGCTGGAGAGGTGGCTCCTTCAGCCAAGTGTCCACCACACAAGCATGAGGACCTCAGTTTGGCTCACTGGCACCCACAGAAAAACCATGTGAGTCAGCATGGGTCTGTAACCACAGCGCTGTGGGGCAGAGACAGGCAGGTCCCTGGAGTTCTTTGGCTAGCCAGCTTGGCCAAATCAGGGAACTCCAGGCTCTGCCTCAAAAAATAAGATAGACTGCAATCAAGAAGGCCACCTGAGGTCTATTTCAGCCTACACACACACACACACACACACACATACACACACACACACACACACACACACACACACACACACACTGCACACACATACATTCACACCCTTCTACTCACATATAAAGGTATAAATAGTAACCAATATTCAGAAAATTAAACACAACTAACTCAACTAAATTAAACACTGGCTGCTACTGACTCAACTACATTATCTGTTTCCTGTTGTTTGTGATAAGAACCCATCTTGGTCTTTTAAAAACTCTCTAGAGGCTTCCTACGGTCTAAAGACCCTGACATGAGTTTGTCTACAGAAGAGCCCTGCAGTTCCTTCATTCGTGGCTTTGAGAATGGCGTGGTTTAAATCTCGTGCTGTAAGGGAGAGGCAGGTTGCCACCAGTTACCGGCTCTGCGAGGCTGAGCGGGTTATTTCCCTCAGTTTCCTCATTATATAAACAGAGTAACAGTAATAATAATAGTACCAAGCTCATAGCACCGTTGTGACGATTGCCCAGGATAAAACAGAAGTGTTTAGCTCAGTGACTGGCTGTGCTCAGTGTTACTTGATACCATCTGTAATTCTAAAAATGTTCTCTCTCCACCCTAACTCATAAAGTCTAGTTAGATAGTAACCAAACAAAATCAGGGGCTATATCTTTGCTTTCAGGGTGAGCTAAGTAAATCTGGGACAGAGGACTATAAATGGCTGTGTAGCACTTGATTGATTTCATTTGCAATACCATGTAATTATAAGGAGAGGGGGGGAAAGGCAGTCAATAAGTAATTCTGGAAACCTTAATAAAGTATTTATTCTTTTCCATATGACCCTGTAAACTAGTAAGTGCCACTTTTATATCTTGTTAACAGGGACATTACCTCCAAGATGTTCAAGAATTTGTATGTGGGACACCTTTCGTATCCCTGCCTGTTGTTGATGTTTGGAAACTAATTATTAACCAAACAGAAGGCAGTACATTTTCAGTTCTTGAGGAACTTTTCTCCTGAGTGTGACTTGAAAATGGCTAAAGCTATCTACATTGAGAGTTAAGGAAAAACATACACCTGCAAGCATGTATACCTGTGCTAACCATCACCCCCTGCCCCCATCCCAAAAGGAGCCAAGTGAACCCACGTGTGGGGTAGGAGGTATCAGGACAGGGGCAAGGTCCCGATTCGGAGGGAGCTGTTCGTGAAGGTGTTACTAACTCTGGGAGTGGCCTTCGGCAGCGCAGACCTCACTTCCTTGGTAAATTGTTCTGCAGGATGCTGCAACATTAAACCACGTTCTAGGTTCCAGCTTCTGAAAGAGCTGTGTGGGTAGCATGTCTGATCGTAGGCTGCACGGCTCTTTTTCCCTGACTCCCTCTTTTCCTTCTCCTATCAGCACTGTGATCAAACCCAGCTGGGTAAGAGCTCCACTACTGACCTTATCACAAGGAATTTTTATTTATTCTTTGAAAATCTCATAGATGTATACAATGTGTCTTAATAATGCCTACCCCCTCCCCACCCCTCCAGTTCCTTCTGTCTCTTTCCCCAGTATATTTATATATTTCCCTT
The DNA here is from genome assembly GCF_049852395.1 of Peromyscus maniculatus bairdii. Taxonomy (NCBI): domain Eukaryota; kingdom Metazoa; phylum Chordata; class Mammalia; order Rodentia; family Cricetidae; genus Peromyscus; species Peromyscus maniculatus. The sequence goes on from NC_134861.1 coordinate 88,842,633, forward strand.
TCAGCTCTGTGACTCCTCCTCCCTGCCCTCCTCCTCCTTGCCCTCCTCATCCTCCTCATCCTCGTCCTCCTTTTCTTCTAACCCAGGGTCCAATTAGTGCTCCCTATATGTGCACCAGGGCATGGGGTCTTCAGTGAGGCATGAGGCATGAGTGACCTGTCAGGGGACACCTCTTCCAAGAAAAGTGAGTCTCCCTCACCCAGCAGCTCTTACCTGCCAATAGCTCCTCAGCCGGGGTGAGCTTCAGAACCCCTCCCAGGTCTGTGCTGGAAAGTTTTTTGAATTTTTTTCAAACAATGTATTTTGATAATATTTTTCTACTATGACTCATCCCAGATCCTCCCCAACTCCCTACCCACCCAACTTAGTGTTCTTTCTCTCTCTTTCAAAACAAAACAAACCAAAAAACCAAAAACCATGAAACAAAAAGAGAAACAGTAACAAAACCCTCTACAGAAACAAAAATCAAAACAAGCAAAAGACCAATAATTCCCCTACACACACACACACACACACACACACACACACACACACACACACACACACACACACACCCTACAAAAACTCCATAAAAATACCCCAGATGGATCAGGCCCTCTGAATAGGTGAGACAGTTGATTGGCTTGATCAGTTTGGGAGGCAACTAGGCAGTGGGACCAAGTCCTGTGCTCATTGCATGAGTTGGCTGTTTAAAACCTGGAACTTATGCAGGGACACTTGGCTCAGTCTGGGAGGAAGGGACTGGACCTCCCTGGACTGAGTCTACCAAGTTGATCACAGTCCTCGGGGGAGGACTTGTCCTGGAGGAGGTGGGAATGGAGGGTGGGCTGGGGGTAAGGGGAGGGGGTGGGAGGGGGGAGAATAGGGGAACCCATGGCTGATATGTAGAACTGAATGTTATTGTAATTAATATATATATATATGAAAAAAAATACCACTGAGTTCATTTTGTGTTGGCCAGCTACTCCTAGGCATGGGGCCTGCCCTGGAGCCTGGTTGATACTCAGTGACGCTCCATTGGAGAAGACTGATTTTCTCTTTGCTAGTTATCAACTGCAGAGAGCTTCTGGGTTGGGGTGAGACTGTGTCCTCTTCCCTGTCTCAGGACACATGCTGGGACACACCTGGCTGGATCCTGTGCAGGTCTTCTGTGTGCTACCATGGTCTCTGACTTCATATGTTATGCTGGAATTTTTTCTTTCTTTCTTTCTTTCTTTCTTTCTTTTTTCCAGACAGGGTTTCTCTGTGAAGCTTTGTGCCTTTCCTGGATCTCACTCTGTAGACCAGGCTGGCCTCGAACTCACAGAGATCCACATGCCTCTGCCTCCAAAGTGCTGGGATTAAAGGTGTGTGCCACCACCGCCCGGCTCTGCTGGAATTTTTGCAGGGATTATTCAAGCACTCACAGGTGCCATTAGCTCACCTGTGCAATAGCTGTGCCGTAGCTAGAAATCAGAATCGCATCTCCCTGCCCACAAAAACATTCTTCCTGCCCCTTCTACCATGATGCTCCCTGAGACCCAGGTTTTTATTATTTATTTATTTGTTTATCTATCTATCTATCTATCTATCTATCTATCTATCTATCTATCTATCTATCTATCTATCTATCTATTTTACTCAGAGTCCAATACCTGCCGTAGAAGGACAGCAAGGATTTTTGGTCTTACATAAATGGTGATTTCCATAGTGTACCCTACATATTTTCTGGGTTCTGCCTGGCCACCCCACTTTTACTCTGTTGTTTTGTCTTTTCTGAAATAGAGTCTCACTGGGTATTCCAGGCTGACCTCACACTGTGGCCATCTTTCAGCCTCGGGCTCCCACACACTGCGATACAGTTGTGAGTGACCACTCCTGGCTCCCCAATTTCTCTTTTGCTTTCTTCTTTGCCACCTAAGCCTCTGGCAGAATTCTCCCTGTCCGTCTTTTTTTATTGCCTGTACTTATTTTTCTATCCAGCAGGTGGGAGTACTATGATTTAGCTGGTATCAGGCTTTGATTGATTTATGAAACAGAAAAAAAATAAGTTTTAGCATCAATAAAAAATTTTGCAAAGGATGAAAACATTAGAGGAGGCAATTTATGTTGGAAGCACAGTCTCTCTGTGTTCCACCCTGGCCTCCAGGTCACGATCCTCAAGCTTCAGCTCCTTGGTATAGAGGTTGCAGGTGTATGCCACCATGGCTGGGTTGTAGTTGTCCTTAATCTTATTAAGCAAATAAATTGGAAAGATGGTTATATATGTTTATGTATATATATACACACACACATACATACAATACATCCTGACCACAATTTCACCTCCCTCTACCCTTCCCACCTCTCTCCATCTCCCCTTGCCCCCAATTCACTTCCCCTTTGTCTCCCATAGAAAAGAGCAGGCCACCAAGAGACAACAACCAAACAGGACAAACCAAAGCACAGTAAGGCAAGGCAAAAGCGTTCACACCGAAGCTGGACAAGGCAACTCAATAGGAGGAAAGGAGTCCCAAGAGCAGGCAAAGAGTCAGAGGCACACCTGGTTCCACAGTTAGGAGTCCCACAAAAACACCAAGCTAATAGCCACAACATATATGCAGAGGACCTGGTGCAGACCCATGCAGGCTCTGTGGTTGCCACTTCAGTCTTTGTTGAGCCCATGTGAGCCCTGCTTAGTTGATTCAGTGGGCCATATTCTCCTGGTATTCTCCATCCCTGTGGACTCCTACAAGGAGAGATGATTTTTAAAAATGCTATTTCTGATGAGGGAGTCAACATGAAGCAAAATAAGCCGGTAACAAAACAAAAACAAAAACAACAAATTAAGGTGGAAAAATGTGGCTCCTAATCCTACCAAGCAGATGCTGGATAATTTGAGGTAAATTACTGAACTTTCATGGCCCTCAATATCCTTATGAGTAAAATTAAGGGATTGTGCTAGATATTATGAAAGGTCTCTCATGACTCTAGGTGGATGCTCTTAAGATTAACAAAAGTCATCCTCCCTTGTGGGTAATTTCTTAAGAGGAGATCATGAAACTATCATTGTGATTCAATGCCATAGTATTAAAAATGGTCTAATTCTACCCAGAGGATTTTAAGATGAATAGAAACAAGATAAGTGAGGCATTTTAGGACAGAAAAAGGCAATAGTGGGTTTTAAAGGAGTATAAAATCTAGATGAGTCACCAAAGTAACTAGCAAACAGCATGAAATGAAAACTACAAAATAAACATTAAAAATATGAAATCCAAAGAAGCAATAACAAAACTTAGAGAATTTAGTTATATTAAATTTTAAAACCAGAGGCTTTTATTTACAGCGCATCATGTAGACTTCCATTTCCAGACTTGGGGGAATAATGGAGTGCCGTGCATTCCCACTTAGATAGCTAAAACACTCAACAAACACATGGAAGTGTGGTTAGACATTGTATAACAGTGTCTACCCAGGAGAAGGAACCAGATAAATGGCACCTCTAATCACCAGGAATTTCTACTTAGGAACCTTTTCTAGAACTTGATGTAGACCTGGAGAATACAGGGAGAACTCTGATTCCTCTTGGAGGCAACTGAGGTGTCTGGAACTTCAAGTACAATACTAGACAAATGAGAACTACTTAACCAAAATCACTTAAAAATGTGAATGGGCGCTCCTTGAGTTAGCGGATGAATAGTCCGCTATAATATGCTAACAATACGCCCCCTTGTGGGCAAATGCAGAACTAAAAGGATGGGGCAAACACCAGGCTATCCAGATTTAACATCAATCTGGGAGGCACTGGAATTCACATCGTCTGAGTGGAGAAGCCTTGATACCTGGATATGTGATGGTACGTGTGTGTATAATCCCAGAATTTGAGAGGCCAATGCAAGAAGGTCACACGTTTGAGGCCAGCCTGGGCTAAATAGGATATTAGTAATTATTCTCATTGCTGTCACAGTGCAGATTAAGGGTGTGGTGGGGATTGGCTTACATTTCAGAGGAATGTAGTCTATCATTGTCGGGGAAGGCAAGATGGCGGGAGTGGCTTGGCCTTTGGTGCCGAAAAGGAAGCAAAGCAAGGAAAATACCAGGCCCAGGTCATGGTTTTCTTTTTCTCTTTCTATTCAGTATGGGACCTACCCTATGGCATGGACCTCCCCTCCTCTGTGAAACCTCTCTGGAAATGTCTTCAAAGATACACTCAACGGTGTACTTCCTTAATGTATGCACTAATGTTTCTAGTCCAACCAAGCTGGCAAACAATATAGTAAGCATCACATACAGTGATCCAGTGTGATGAAGGGAAAATAAAGGAGAGAGAAAGACAGATCTACTCACCTAGTGGAAACCATGGGGTATTTGTACAATATCCGGGAGCCATGGATGAGATGTTGGTTAAACTAGCCACAATAGGAAGGCTACTGTAGACCCAACCTAACAAACGTAAAGACAAACCTCAGAAAGATCCGGGTGACCTGCAGAAACAACTCTCACTGATCTAGTAACTCAATAATATGGTAAACAAAGTTCAACACTAAACCAAAAGGGAAAAAAAACTGTAAATTTAGCTATACCATGTTTGGTGCCTCCAATCCAATCAAAATGAATGACATTTAGTAAGAAATGAAATGTGGCCCATCTTATAAAGAAAAGTTAGTCAAAAGAAATAAACTATGAAATGATAAAGACAATGGGATTTCTAGACAGAGGCCATAACATGAGATATTATCAATATACTCAAAGGTATGAGGACAAATATGATCATAATGAAGAAGGAAATAGAAGATCTATTTTTAAAGTTCAGGTAGAAATCTGAAGTTGAATATTAAAGATACACCAGTGAGGCTAATAACAGTTTAGAAACTTGTACAAACAGTTGGGGAACATGAACTTCTAACAACAGGTGACCCTCCAAATAAAACACAAAGAATAAAAAAAAAGACAAAGCATAACAGGTCCTCAATGTGAAAGGAAATTGCCAATTTTAATGTATTCATAATTATAGCACCAGAAGTAGAAAAAGAAAATAAAATCCAAAAAGAATGTCTAAGCATCTCCCCAAATTGAGGAAACCTAGGAACCCATACCCAATAAAAACAAGGAGCCCCTAAGGATTAAAGGGGGAGACGATCATAGCTGTATTTCTGGATAAGGATGCAGATGAACTCTTAGGAATGTCCAGAGAACAGAGATTTCTATATGTGAGGAAAGCACAGCATCCATAGGTCTTGTTAAAACAATTCATGGATTTTCAAAAATTATTATTATATGTCATTACTTCACAGACTCAAGAAACTCAGTGAAATCCAAACAGGAATTTTGTTTTCTTTGTCTGGTTTTTGTCATATTACAGACTATCTATTGAAACCAATGGAAGAAGAGAAAAATCTTCAAGCCGAAAATAGAGTGGTACTGATGATGGCAGCCAACTTCCCCACAAGGACAGTGGAAACTGGAAGCCCATTACACATCCAGGCTGTTCTGGAAAGCTATAAAGGGAAAATGAAGTACTGAGTTTGGAACTGTATTGAATCCACATATTCAACAAGCCCCTCCCCCAATGTACATCTGTAAGAAAATAAGTAAATAGAACTATATGGCCGCATGAAAACACACTGTAAGAAATCTCCATGGACAAGGAAAAATGAGCCTGTACAGAAACTTAGAGCCACAGGAAGGAACAAAACCATAGAGCATGGTAGGTGTGTAGGGAAATATGTACCGAAACACTACTTTAGAAAGTATCCTAAAAAGTCGGTTAGTTAGGACTAGGGAGATGATGCAGGGAAGTGATCCAACCTCCAGCACCTGCATGGATAGCTGGTGTTGGCAAGCACTGGTAACCCCAGCCCCGGGAGGAGGGGACAACAGATCCTCAGAGCCCACCAGCCAGCTAGTGTTGCTGAATAGGTGAGCTCCAAGTTTAGTTAGGGACCATATCTCAAAAAATAAGGTTAAGGGTCTGGAGAGATGGACCAGTGGTTAAGAGCATTATCTGCTGTTGCATGAAACCTGAGTTCATTTCCTAGCACCAACATGGTGGCTCACAAGCATCTGTCACTCCAGTTTCAGGGCATCCATCACCCTCTTCTGGTCTCTGAGTGTATCAGGCACACATGAGGTACACAAACATATGTGTAAGCAAAACAAATATACAGTACACATAGATAGATAGATGGATGAATGGATGAATGGATGGATGGATGGATGGATGGATGGATGGATGGATTGCTGTTTACTTGCTTAATAGAGCTTCCATGTTTGTAAGATTTCACAGTGTGGGGATAGAAAGAAGACTGGATTGAAGTCAATTTGCTTGATTCTCACTTCTTATATCACTACAGAGAGAACAGCTTAGATCTGAGATGACTCACTGAACTACACACTTGCTCTTTGGTGTAAAGAAGCATAGAGAATAAAACCAAGAAGGCACTTTTGCAAAATTATTGTCTGCAAGACATAGACAAGTAGTGCTTAAAAATAGCAATACTGAGCTGGGTGGTGGTGGTGGTGGTGGTGGTGGTGGTGGTGGTGGTGGTGGTGGTGGTGGTGGTGGTGCATGTCTTTAATCCCAGCACTTGGGAGGCAGAGCAAGGCAGATCTCTGTGAGTTTGAGGCCAGCCTGGTCTACAAAGCGAGATCCAGGACAGGAACCAAAACTACACAGAGAAACCCTGTCTCAGAAAACAAACAAACAAACAAACAAACAAAAACAAAAAAAACAAAAAACAACAACAAAAAAACAAGCAAAACAAAACCAACCAAACAAACAAACAAATGAACAAAACCAAAAACACTGGGAGATCCGAGAATGAAACTGATCTTCCATCTTTCATTCCATTCTCTCAATAATTTAGTAACTGTCCAATGTATAGTCTAAATTTACATTTTGACTTTGTGAGTTCTGTTTGCTTTCAAAAAGGGAGTACTGATTTGTGTACTCTGCTTTTATCTCTCCATCTCTGTGCCAAAACTCAAATCTTTCCATTATAACAGAGGTAGTCAACTGGGTTTAGGGGTTGGGTTAGACAAATATTATACCATTTCAAATATTCTCTTTCCCACTTCATGGTCTACAGTAGTTCATGTTTATTTCTGTATCAAGCTTTCTAAGCTCTGTTAAACTTTCTTCATTAATTAACCCTTCATCCTCATAGGAGTCCCTTGAGTGCTCATTCAAAGTCATTTTGCACACAGTCAATGGTTGTCTTTAGCTAGGGTTTCTATTGCTGTGAAGGGACACCATGACCACGACAACATCAAGCCGCAACAATGGGCGTGGCTTAAGCATATATGAGACCTCAAAGCCCACCTTCACAGTGACACACTTCCTCCAACAAGTTCACACCCACTCCAACAAAGCCACACCTCCTAATAGCGCCACTCTCTGTGAGTTCTGGGGTGGGGTGGGGGCAATTATATTCAAACTCTCACAATGGTCATTACTAGACTTATCACACTTCCATCATCACAGCCTCTCCTGCTTCAGAGACTGACCACCCCCTCCTCACTGTCCCCCTTGATTTCTCTGCACTTCCATTGTTTCTGGAGAAATCTCCTTTTCACCTGTCCCTCATTTTTCCCTAGCCCCATCAGGACAAGCTGCTGATGGCATACTGTGTCAAACTCTGGGGCTCTAAAATCAGAGTAGAGTGGGACACTATGTCTGGACAGGAACTTTCATTCCTGGTTTCAAGGTGACTTTTAGTTATTTCACTATTTATTTTTGCAGGGCTTGGAGTTGAACCCAAGGCCTTGAACACGTTCGACAAGCGTTCTGCTACTGACATGCCTCCCGAGCCCACGTCGTTTCACCAGTAAGAGAATTTTGTGTCACCATTTGTGAGCTGTGTCTGAAGTTCTCTGTATGGTGTCATTTTTACATTTGAGTGGGCACTGTTTTCACAGCTCATGCTGTGATGTGTCTAAACCACAATGGAAGCCGGGCGGTGGTGGCTGCGCACGCCTTTAATCCCAGCACCCGGGAGGCAGAGCCAGGCTGATCTCTGTGAGTTCGAGGCCAGCCTGGTCTATAGAGCGAGGTCCAGGACAGGAACCAAAACTACACAGAGAAACCCTGTCTCAGAAAACAAACAAACAAACAAACAAACAAAAACAAAAAAAACAAAAAACAACAACAAAAAAACAAGCAAAACAAAACCAACCAAACAAACAAACAAATGAACAAAACCAAAAACACTGGGAGATCCGAGAATGAAACTGATCTTCCATCTTTCATTCCATTCTCTCAATAATTTAGTAACTGTCCAATGTATAGTCTAAATTTACATTTTGACTTTGTGAGTTCTGTTTGCTTTCAAAAAGGGAGTACTGATTTGTGTACTCTGCTTTTATCTCTCCATCTCTGTGCCAAAACTCAAATCTTTCCATTATAACAGAGGTAGTCAACTGGGTTTAGGGGTTGGGTTAGACAAATATTATACCATTTCAAATATTCTCTTTCCCACTTCATGGTCTACAGTAGTTCATGTTTATTTCTGTATCAAGCTTTCTAAGCTCTGTTAAACTTTCTTCATTAATTAACCCTTCATCCTCATAGGAGTCCCTTGAGTGCTCATTCAAAGTCATTTTGCACACAGTCAATGGTTGTCTTTAGCTAGGGTTTCTATTGCTGTGAAGGGACACCATGACCACGACAACATCAAGCCGCAACAATGGGCGTGGCTTAAGCATATATGAGACCTCAAAGCCCACCTTCACAGTGACACACTTCCTCCAACAAGTTCACACCCACTCCAACAAAGCCACACCTCCTAATAGCGCCACTCTCTGTGAGTTCTGGGGTGGGGTGGGGGCAATTATATTCAAACTCTCACAATGGTCATTACTAGACTTATCACACTTCCATCATCACAGCCTCTCCTGCTTCAGAGACTGACCACCCCCTCCTCACTGTCCCCCTTGATTTCTCTGCACTTCCATTGTTTCTGGAGAAATCTCCTTTTCACCTGTCCCTCATTTTTCCCTAGCCCCATCAGGACAAGCTGCTGATGGCATACTGTGTCAAACTCTGGGGCTCTAAAATCAGAGTAGAGTGGGACACTATGTCTGGACAGGAACTTTCATTCCTGGTTTCAAGGTGACTTTTAGTTATTTCACTATTTATTTTTGCAGGGCTTGGAGTTGAACCCAAGGCCTTGAACACGTTCGACAAGCGTTCTGCTACTGACATGCCTCCCGAGCCCACGTCGTTTCACCAGTAAGAGAATTTTGTGTCACCATTTGTGAGCTGTGTCTGAAGTTCTCTGTATGGTGTCATTTTTACATTTGAGTGGGCACTGTTTTCACAGCTCATGCTGTGATGTGTCTAAACCACAATGGAAGCCGGGCGGTGGTGGCTGCGCACGCCTTTAATCCCAGCACCCGGGAGGCAGAGCCAGGCTGATCTCTGTGAGTTCGAGGCCAGCCTGGTCTATAGAGCGAGGTCCAGGACAGGCACCAAAACTACACAGAGAAACCCTGTACAAAAAAACAAAAAAAGAAAATAAAAATAAAGAAATGAACCACACTGGTGCTCTGAATCCAAGAGACGAGCACAAACCCTAATGGCATTGGAGGTTTCCATAGTGAGGACATGACTCCTTTAGTGGTCAAGTTTCCTTCTGTTTCATTTCTCTGTAGTGGTCCTCCTTACCACATAGAACATTTCCAAGACCCTCGGAAGATCCCTGAAAACACAAGTGATACTCCATCTGGATACATGCTGCATTATTTTGATACATACATATTGACAATAAAATTTAATTCACGATCCTAATCTGTTACTGTTCCTAAACAGTAAGAGATTAGTGACTGTAATAAAGTAAAACAATTATAAGAATATACTGTAATTGGGGCTGGAGGGATGGCTCAGAGGTTAAGAGCACTGACTGCTCTTCCAGAGGTCCTGAGTTCAATTCCCAGCAACCACATGGTGGCTTACAACCATCTGTAACAAGATCTGGTGCTCTCTTCTGGCTTGCAGTCATATATGCTGTATACATAATAAATAAATACATAAAAAAAGAATATACTGTAATTGAAATTAGGTGACTCTCTCTGTATAACTGCAACCATGGAAAATGAAATTGTGGATACATTTATTAATTTGTGTGACTTGTAAACTAAGTCTTTAATGCTCACAGAATCAATCTGGGTTCATATTTATTTATTCAGAATATTATTTTTACTCAGAATCAAATTTTTAAAGTGAATTTTAAAAGAGATTGTAAGCAAGAGATGATCATAAAATTTTACATTGACTGATACTGGTCAAAACCTTTTTCCCAGATAATTAGAGGGTTGTACAAATAATAAAATAATTATTTTAGGATTGAATCTCAATGTTCAATCGTCTATCTACTTGCTTATCTATCATCTATCTGTCCTGTTATAAATGTGTAAGTACTTCTTACAGTATTAACTAAAAACAGTATGAGTGAAGATAAAGAGTAATAAATGAATTCCTTCTCTGTTACACATCTTCTCTCAAAGGCAGTACTACATTTATACAACTCACAAATGGCTTTTCAGTCAGGGCTCTTATTTCTACTTTTAATTTTACACAACTAATGAATTTTTTAAGATGTCTTATTTATCAGTATGGACACGTATACATGTTTGTGTGCCTGTATATGCACATGCATGTGGGTGCCCGAGGAGGCCAGAAGAGGGTGTGGGCCCCTTGGAGCTGGAGTTCCAGGTGGTTGTAATTTGGCCAACATGTGTCCTAGGAAATGAATTCAGGCCTGCAAGAGCAGCATACTACTCTCTTCACACTGAGCCTTCTCTCTAGCTCCAAAGTCCTTCTTTGTGAATGATAACAGGAATTTCATTTGTTTCAAATTCCATTGTAATGATTATGATGAGCACACATTTTTAGGTGCACATATCTTAATAAATATCTTATCTTTATCCCTCTTTTCACTTGGTTTAGTCAGAGCTAAATGAATCATGACGAAGTCACCCCAAACCATGTGGTTTCTTCTTTTCTATTTTTTGAAGTATTTACACTTTTTTTTTTTTTTTGCTTTATGGATTTTGATGTTATGTTGCTTGACCAACAAAGCTGGATAGATACATCTTATATTGTGCTGTTTATCAGCATAAATTATTCCTTTTGTCTGGTTAGCATTTTGTCCTTTAAATTTTGTGTTATCACCCCTCCAAACTCTTGATGGAATTTTCTTACTGTGTCTATTTACTTTTTATTGCTCACTTTTTGGGGTTATTTTATACTAGATATAATTCATATGTAGAATACAGCTGAATTCATTTCTTAGAAGAAACCCTTTCCATTTGTGTCTATTGTGGATTTTTTTTTTTTTCCAGGAATCAAACCCGGCCCGTAATTAACGTCTTGACTTTATTCTAATCATTTCCTTCTGTGCTTCCTATACACTTCATCTTGGCCAAAGGCAGAGAAGGAATTGTACTTTGTATTTGTTATGCCCATTTATTTATTTCTGTCACCTTTTCTAGTATTTGCTGAGTTTATTTTTTGTCTTTTGCTGTTAGTGATTTAGTCCCATTTGTGGTGGTCTGGGATACTTAGATATTTTGACTTCTTGACTTGACCCTTCCTTCCTCCCTTCCTTCCTTCCTTCCTTCCTTCCTTCCTTCCTTCCTTCCTTCCTTCCTTCCTCCCTCCCTCCCTCCCTCCCTCCCTCCCTCCCTCTCCCCCCTCTGTATTTTTGTATTTAGCAAACCTCTTTCCTTGCTTCATGTGTGATTTGCACACACTGTGTCCAGTCCACATGTTCACCACTGAAGTAATGGACAGGTTGGTCAAGTCAATCTCAAAAGTCAGAGCACTCAACTGGCCATGAAGGGTGACTGACCAGACTCTTCCCTCCCATCAGAGTGGCCATGACTTCCTCCAGTATGACATCATCCTCAGTGTGTGTCTACTCTCCTAACATCACCTGCTTCCCTAAAACAATTTTATTTTAGCACTTATTTTTGTCAGATAACAATTGCGTATCTTTATCGGGCACAGTATGTGATCTCTTGTTACCCCTATGCAGTATATGTGTTATTAATCATATAATGATATTTAGGTTATCCTTCATCTCAAACACTTATCAGCACCTTAATTTTAATTAATTTTAATTTTTTATGCTATATTTATTTCATTTTCATGATCCTCAAGCCTTTTTCATATTAACATTTCTTTACACTACTCAGTGAGTCTCCTGCTTTTTTTTCTCAATGCTTTTGATAATCTATAGGACTATATCTTGGAGATTTTTGAGAAAGACTAAGAACTAAAATTTCTGAATATCCAGTTGAATGAAAAACCTTAGCTTATATTACAGTTTGATTATATGCATTTGTGTGAAATTTGTATGGAATTTTAGATTCACACTTGCTTTCCTTTATAAGTTTGAAGAAAACAATTCATTGTCTTTCTGCAGCGAAGATGGAAAGTCATCTGAGTTTAAAAGGATACGTTTCTAAGGCTGTAAATCCTTATCAGAATGCTCTTTGAAACTTGTCCCTTAATTTACTATTATTGTTTTGTGTGTGTCAATGCATGAATGTGCCACAGCAGGCATGTAGAGGTCAGAGGACAGCTTTCTCCAGCAGGTCCCAGGGATCAAACTAGGTTGCCGGGTTTCTAGCAGGTTGCAAGCAACTTTGCCCTCTGTGCTATCTGGCTGGCCCATTTCCAGAATACTTTTAACTATATTTTCTGTCATTAATTTTGCTTAGAACAAAATTTAAAGATTCTGTGATTTCTTGGCCTGAAGAAAATGTCCTTGTTGCTTTTCCCTTTTATTGTTTTTTAGATTAATTTAAAGTCATCCAAGTGATGCACGGATGCGTTCTTTAAGTGTTCCAATACAGTAGAGCACAGAGTGAGCATGTCTGGGTCACTCACAGTCAGTGGGTGTATTATGTACAGAAGAGGCCATGAGGAAAGCAGTGTACCCTGTGAGTCCAGGAGACCCCTGGAGAAGCATGCTGCTCCAGGAGCACCCCAGTACCCCTCACCCGCCAAGGCTGCAGAGAACATGTGGGCAGGTGAGAGGTCACCAGCTGCACAGAAGGTGCTCGGTGGTGTCTCTGCTGTGCGAGCCAGGATGGATGGCGGCGAGGCTATTCCAGGCTGATAGGAACCCAGAATCACAGAGGCCAGGTGGCGGCACTTAACTTCCAGAAGCCAGGTGGAGGCAATTATTGTAATGAGCCACGAATCTGGAATGACAGCCAAGGAGACTTGACCTGAAGAGGGTTATCTAGATGGCTAATTGAACAGGTGACCCTCGGGGCAACACAGATGAAAGCAGACATGGGAATTACTCAATTTGTGCGGTCTTAGCAAATTGAGAATGAGTGACCAGAAGGCTGGGGGCAAACACTATAACAAAAAGCAAAAATCCTTTGTCCGATCCAGACCACCTTTTGGACATCGAGCACACTGGCTTAAGATGAGGCTGGCTCCACAGGAATATGGCCCCCGCCACCGTGATCATTACTGTTGCAGTAACCCTTCCAACCTGTCTCTAAAAGGATTCCACGCTTATACAAGAGACCATTCTCTGGGGAAAGAGGAGTTCCTGTGGGCAGCATAACAGTCCTGAAGATGTCAGTCCCAGAACCCATGACCGTGTCAAAGAGTCTCCACCCATCCTGCTGTATTAGCAAAATACTACAAACTGGGTCATTTATACACAGTTAAAATTTATTACTCATAGTTGTGGCGGCTGGGAATTCCAAGATTAAAATACCAACAGACTTGGGGTTTGGTGAAGTCTGCTCTCTGTTCTGGAGGTGGTGCCATCTTCCTGTGTTCTCATGTAGCAGAGAGGACAAACAGAGGCGTGCTGTGGCTTCACATGGCCCGAGAGCTGAAAGGACAAAGGTGACCCAGGAACTCCCTTCAGCCTCCCTTACAAGGCTGCTGACTGTCACTGGAGAGCTTCTCTCCAGGTTCCACCAAGCCCTGCAGTCCCACAATCCATGTATAAAATAATCATTCAGACACTTATATTACTTACAAACTGTATGGCCATGACAGGCTTTTTGCTAACTGTTCTTATATCTTAAATTAATCCATTTCCATAAATCTATACCTTGCCACGTGGCTGGTGGCTTACCGGCGTCTTCACATGCTGCTTGTCCTGGCGGCAGCTGCCAGTGTCTCTCTGCCTCAGCCTTCTGCTTCTCAGAATTCTCCTCTCTCCTTGTCCCACCTACTTCCTGCCTGGCCACTGGCCAATCAGTGTTTTATTTATTGACCAATCAGAGCAATTTGACATACAGACCATCCCATAGCAGCTGACCCCATTCATGAGAACTCTGACCACATGACTTAATCAACTTGTAAAAGGCCTTTCCTCTTATCTATCGTCTATCCATCTGCGTCTCTTTCTCTCTCTATCAAGCAATCTACCTAAATATCTATCTGTCTGTCTGTTCATCTATCTATCATCTGTCTGTCTGTTCATCTATCATCTATCTGTCTGTTCATCCATCTATCTATCTATCCATCATCTGCCTATCTAATCTATATATCCATCTCTTATCTATCTTGTATGTGTACACATGTGTGGATGTGTGTGTGAAGACCAAAGTATAACCTTAGGAGTTGTTCCTCAGATACTGCTCATATTTGGGGGTGTGTGTTTTGTTTTTAATGAGACAGGATTTCCCATGGGTCTGAACTTACCAAATAGTCAAGGCTGGATGGCACTGAGCCTCAGGGAAATCTTCCTCCCTCTGCAACTGCAGCAGTGGGGTTGTAGGAATACGCCACCAAAATCAGCTTTTTTTTTTTTCTTTTTAATTAAAAAAGCATTTTATTGTTTTGTGTGTATGGGGGGTTTTGCCCACATCTTTGTCTGTGTACCACATGCACACAATGCCCAGAAGCCAGAAGAGCATCAGATCTCCTGGGACTGGGTTTCTTTATGTTTCTGACCTGCTATGTGAGTATTGGGGACCAAACCCTGGTCCTCTGGAAGAGTAGCTGGTGCTCTTAACCACTGAGCCATGGCTCCAGCCCACCCTCACCCTCAGATTTTGTTTTTTCACATAGGTTCTGGGGATAGAACTAAGGTCTTAGACTTTGTAAAGAAAACAGTGATTTAGCTTTCTCCCCAAGCCTGCCCGATTCTGTTGTGTGACGACTTTCCTGGAGAGAAGCAACACAGCACACACACACACACACACACACACACACACACACACACACACCCCTTTACTCATCCCAGAAAGAAAACCTATGAAAGAAAGTAACAATTATACCAGTGTTCAACTTGGCAAACTAACGGGTTTTTATTGGGGTCACTAGCAGGAATCCGGGTGAGGGGGGTTACTTAAGAGGAGCAGGATGACTCAAGCGCAGTGGGATCACCAAAAGCCCACCTGTCCACGGAAGAGCAGTGGGATCACCAACAACCCATCTGTCTACGGAGGGCGACTCAAGACAGCTTGGACCTGGAGCTCTCTGCACAGCTTCCATGCCGCTTATCAGAGCACAATCTCAGAATTCACTCTAGGCAGAGCCCCTCCCCCAGCAGAGCCCCTCCCCCGGCAGAGCCCCTCCCCCCCCCGCAGAGCCCCTCCCCCAGCAGAGCCCCTCCCCCTGCAGAGCCCCTCCCCCGGCAGAGCCCCTCCCCCCAGCAGAGCCCCTCCCCCAGCAGAGCTCCTCCCCCAGCAGAGTTCCTCCCCCAGCAGAGCCCCTCCCCCAGCAGATCCCCTCCCCCAGCAGAGCCCCTCCCCCCAGCAGAGCCCCTCCCCCCAGCAGAGGCCCTCCCCCGGCAGAGCCCCTCCCCCGGCAGAGCTCCTCCCCCGGCAGAGCCCCTCCCCCGGCAGAGCCCCTCCCCCGGCAGAGCCCCTCCCCCGGCAGAGCCCCTCCCCCAGCAGAGCTCCTCCCCCAGCAGAGCCCCTCCCCCAGCAGAGCCCCTCCCCCGGCAGAGCCCCTCCCCCAGCAGAGCCCCTCCCCCAGCAGAGCCCCTCCCCCTGCAGAGCTCCTCCCCCATCAGAGCCCCTCCCCCAGCAGAGCCCCTCCCCCAGCAGATCCCCTCCCCCTGCAGAGCTCCTCCCCCATCAGAGCCCCTCCCCCAGCAGAGCCCCTCCCCCGGCAGAGCCCCTCCCCCAGCAGAGTCCCTTCCCCCCAGCAGAGCCCCTTCCCCCCAGCAGAGCCCCTCCCCCGGCAGAGCCCCTCCCCCGGCAGAGCCCCACCCCCGGCAGAGCCCCTCCCCCGGCAGAGCCCCTCCCCCAGCAGAGCCCCTCCCCCCAGCAGAGCCCCTCCCCCATCAGAGCCCCTCCCCCAGCAGAGCCCCTCCCCCGGCAGAGCCCCTCCCCCGGCAGAGCCCCTCCCCCAGCAGAGCCCCTCCCCCGGCAGAGCCCCTCCCCCAGCAGAGCCCCTCCCCCGGCAGAGCCCCACCCCCGGCAGAGCCCCTCCCCCGGCAGAGCCCCTCCCCCAGCAGAGCCCCTCCCCCAGCAGAGCCCCTCCCCCAGCAGAGCCCCTCCCCCGGCAGAGCCCCTCCCCCAGCAGAGCCCCTCCCCCAGGAGAGCCCCTCCCCCGGCAGAGCCCCTCCCCCATCAGAGCCCCTCCCCCATCAGAGCCCCTCCCCCAGGAGAGCCCCTCCCCCAGCAGAGCCCCTCCCCCAGCAGAGCCCCTCCCCCATCAGAGCCCCTCCCCTGGCAGAGCCCCTCCCCCAGCAGAGCCCCTCCCCCAGCAGAGCCCCGCCCCCAGCAGCGATTACTCCTTTTTGTACTGCTGGGGAGGGGTCCTGAGAAACTTCTAAGTTTTTATTCTCCCAGTCTTTTTGTTTTTCCCCTCCAGATTTTGTTTCCCTCCAGAGTCTCTAGAACCTTTCCCTTCCTCCTGGAGGGAATGTTTTAATTCAGAGGAAACCGCCAGCACCTTCCTCTTAATATTGTCACACTGGCAATTAAGTTTCACGGTATAAATCTGGGAGGTCACATTCAGACTGTAGCGGGTTGTTAATCTTAAATTTTATTTTTTTTAAAATTTAAAATCTTACATTAAAGAAGAAAACTTTAAAATACAGAGCTCAGTGACTGAGCTTGGTGGTTCAGACCTATGATCTCAACACTTGGAAGGGTGGTCAGGTGGATCAGTTCAAGGTCATTCTCAGCTCCATTTCCGAGTTTGAGGCTAGCCTGGAGTATGTATGACCTCATCTCAAAACAAAACAAAAGAAAAACACAAAAAAGCAGATTAGCTTGGGTTGGTCCCAGTGTCAAAGGGTTCTCGATGAGAAGAAGAATCAGTGTGCTGTACTTGGACACTGTAAGGAGACTTGGCCTGCTCTTGCTAGCTTCCAGGACAGAAGGGATAATGAACCAAGGGAATGTGGGCAATGTCTAGTAGCCAGAGAAGGCAAGGAGATGGTTCCTCCCCTAGAATCTCAGAAGAAACGCTGACCTTGCTCTTGGCCAGGCGAAGTCTGTTTTAGATGGTGACTTCTGGAACTATCAAATGACATGCCTGTGTCATGTACGCCACCACGTTGATGAGAATCTGTTACAGAAGCAGCAGGAAATAAACACGGACAATAATGCTCATCCACTTAATTTGCAAATCTGGCCACCAAAGAAACCAGATGGCTCCTAGAGGGTTCCAGTAGACTAAGGCAAACCCCACCAGATAACAGCCCCATTGCAGTACGCCGTGCCAAATGTGACGCCGCTAGCAAATGAGCACGATCTTACGACGACGTGGAACATGTCACTGACTTGCTAAAGCTACTCTCTGTTAATTCCAACTGTGGAAAAGTCAGAATCTGTGAACAATGAATATACATTTGCAGTTTTTACCCAGGGCTATTTAAAATCTATTGTGTTCTTTTATAGTATGATATATCATCATGTGGTCTGAGGAGACTGGATTGTGTGGCTATCCTCCAGAATAACGTACTGATCAACCATATGAAAGATACTTACCTCCCCTCCCCCCCCACCCCGCCATGAGTGACAGGAATGACTGACCATACGAGGGGCCTTGGCAAAGAATCTGTGTGCCTGATGGCCAATGACAAACCCAAACTAGTCTCAATGGTATATATTACATTGGGAACAATTTTCAGATACTCAATAGTCAGGCTGTGCCAAAATATCCCTTCAAAATAAAAAAACAAATTACTGAGTCCTGCACCTTCTATCATGGGGAAGGAGATTCAATACCTGAAGGCCTCTCTGGGGGACAGAGAGTAGCAAGTTCCATACCTGGGAAAACTACTCCCCAAACTGCTGTCATTGAGTAGGTCCGGATCAAGAAAGCTGTGCAGTGGGTCCCTACTGCAATGGAAGCATCTCTGTTGCTAAGGCCAAGTGATCTGGCAAGGCCCTGTGGTGTTCGAGGTGGGTGTGTGGGGAAAACAGAGGCTGAGCGCAGCATCTGGCAAACCCACTGTGGTGGAAAAAGATGCAGACCCTTGGGGCTCTGAAGCCAGACTAGCCTTTGTAGAGAATGACATGCTTTTTGAAAAACAACTTCTGCTGTGCAGTTGGGCTTTGGTTCCAGATGGAGCATCTGATACCACGAGAGACCACTCAGCTCCAACTACGCCTTCTCTTAAAATTATTTTTGTTCGATTATTTTATGTTTATGGGTGTTTTGCCTACAAGTATGTCTGTGTACCACTTGCATGCCTGGTACCTGAAGAGGCCAGAAGAGGGCTTCAGAACCCCTGGAACTAGAGTTACAAATGGTTGTGAGCCGCTACGTGTGTGTGCTTGGAATGGAACCTAGGCCTTCTGCGAGAAAAAGTGCTCTTAGCTGTGAAGACGTTGCTCTAGCCCCCAACGATGCCTTTTGAACTAGGTTCTGTTTTACTGAACTATAAGGCAGGGCAGGCTCGGTGGTCGGTGGGGATCCATTTGTAGGGAAAACGTGGTACATACAGGCAGGAGGATGAGTTTGTGGACATAATCTCCATGACGAAGTGCCTCATGACACCCACTACCCTGGTTCCAGTGTGTCTCCCTCCGTTCATCCCTATGACTGCCCGTGAGCTCCTTTACAGCCAACAGAGCTTCACAAGTAAGGCAGCTGGGTGTGTGGGACAAGCATTGAAAGGCAGGGAGGGCGGAGGTTCAGGCAGAGTAGCTACTTGTGCACCTTGTGTGGAGAAGGGACTTGAGATTTTATATGTATATATATATACACATATGTGCAGTGGCAAAAAGAAGATGTAGCTGGACTCATGGGCACAGTGTGCAGATCTTTACATGGCTGATAAATACTCATCTATCATGGGAAAAGCACTCAGCAAACAAGCAGACAAAATTACTCGGCCGTTGACATCAGCTAGCCTCAGCTGTTGGCGTATGTGTATCTGGAGTGGTTACAGTGAGAGATGACCCCCCCCCCTTTGCTTGTGTCCAATAGCATGGGTTGGTTGCCGCTGCCAACCAGGGAAATGAATAGTGAGTCCTCAACACGTATGTCACCGTTGTCCAAGGAGACTAGCCAGCCACTCTAGGTCGAGACATCAGTCTCTTTCTTCACTGGAAGAGCCCGGTGTTTGTTCTCACAGGGAGCACCAAGTATTGTGGGGGGTGATGCATGTTTCCTGCCGGCAGATGTTAATCAGCAAGCCTACCTGAGGGCTGGCCAGGCTTCACTCCACCAGGATGGATCTTTTTACTGCTAACACTGCATGAGAGTAGGGGACCCCACCTGTCAGTAAAGAAGACATTGGAGTCAGCTCATGACCATGAACTGTGTGGGTTGCACTGTGATGGCACCAATCAGGAACTTACAGTTCAGTAGATTTCAGCACAGCATACAGAAGGTGCAGTTTAGACATCAGCTTCCAGGCTACTCCATGCCCTCTACGGCCCCAGGATAAAGACCATGTGAGTGGGGCGGGTCAGGAGCGGTGGCAGGGTGTTTCCCTTTCTCTCTCTCTTCACCTTAGTTTTTGAAACAGAGTCTAAGTCAGTGACCTAATGCTGTGACTCTTCAATACACTTCCTCATGCTGTGGTGACCTCCAAACATAAACTTATTTCATTGCTATTTCATAACTATAATTTTACTACTGTTATCAATTGTAATGTAAATATCTGATGTGCAGGATATTTGATATGTGACCCCTGTGAAAGGGCGGTCAGCCAAGTGGATCAGAACCCACAAGCTGAGAACCACTGGCCTAAGTGAACCTGGAGCTCACCCATTCAGCTAGGCTGGCTGGCCAATGAGCTCCCAGGATCTACCCGTCTCTGCCTCCCTAGGACTGAGACTACAGACTCTTACCATTGTGTACCATTTTTTACAAGGGTGCTGGGTTTCTGGGCTCAGGTCCTTTGCTAGCTAGACTTGTCAACTTGACACAAGCTAGAATTACCTGAAAGGAAGGAATCTCGATTGAGAAAATGCCCCCACCAGATCTGGATGTAGGACATTTTCTTAATTAGTGATTGGTGGGGGAGGGCCCATTCATTGTGGGTGTGTCTTCCCTAGGCTGGTGGTCCCTGGTTCTGTAAGACAGCAGCTGAGCCAGGCATGGGGAGCAAGCCAGTAAGCAGCACTCCTCCATGGCCTCTGCATCAGCTCCTGCCTGCGGTTCCTGCCTCCAGTTCCTGCCCTGCTTGAGTTCCTGTCCTGACTCCCTTTGATGATGAACAGTGCTGTGGAAGTGTAAGTCAAATGAACTCTTTCCTCTCCAACCTTCTTTGGTCATTGTGTTTCATCCCAGCAATAGTAACCCTAACTAGGACAGGTCCTTTACTGACGGTCTCCAAGCCCCCCCAGCCAAAGGTGTTTTTTTTTTTTAATTTTAGTTATTGAATAATATTTCATTTTATGGATGTGTTTTAATTTATTCATTTACTGGTTTAAGAATATTTGTGTTGTTTACAACTTTGGGCTGTCTTTTATTCTGTTGCTATAAATATCTGAGTAAGTCTTTGTGACATTGTATTTCTTTAAATCTGTGAGAGCATTGAGAGTGGGGTTTGTAGGTCCTGTGTTAAGTAAAGGTTTAATTTGAAAAAACAAACAAACAAACCTGTAAACCATTTTCAAAGAGGCGCAGAAGTGCTTATGACTCTAAGAAGCTGTGTGAGGGTTCCAGTGACTCCACATTCTCTTCTGCAACTGGCATTGTCAGGCTTTATTTTAAGCTGTTCCAGTCAGTGGATGGTATATTTCATTGTGACTTAACATGGATTTTCTCAGTGACAAATATTAACTGTCTATTTATGAAATTACAATAGTCAAATAATCTTTAAAATATCTGTTCAAATATTTTGCTCATTTTAAAATTAAGACGTCTATTTTTCATTGTTTAGTTACAAGATTTCTTTATATATTCTGGATATCATTTCTTAATTAAATATGCCTTTTGTAAGCATTTTCCTAATCTGTAATTTTATTTTTATAAACAAGTCCTTTCAGAAGGTAGATTGTAGATCTTGCTCAACTTTAAAATGGCTCATGGGTCTGGAGAGGTGGATAAACGGTGAAGGAGCACTGGCTCTTCTTCCAGAGGCCCTGGGCTCAACCCCTAGTGTTTACATGGTGGCTCACAACCAGTTCTAAATCAGTTCTAGGGGATCCGATGACCCCTGTGCCCTCTGCCAGCACCAGGCACTCACAGTGTGCCAACATACGTGCAGGCAAAAAGCCCACACACAGAAAGTAAAGTAAACTAAAAAGTGAAATAACTTGTGCCTTTTGAGATGCAGCTGAAAACATCCTAGTTTGGTGTCACAAAATTCTATACTGTAGCATTTAGAATGTTATGACACTAACTTTTAAGTTTGTATCTATGATTTATTTCAAATTAATTCCTGCATACGATGTGACGTGAAGGTCAAGAGTTATTATTTTTACATTCAGATATCTAATTGTTCCGCCGTCAATTGTTGCAAAGATTATCATTTCACCTTATTTTGGGAAGATAAACAATTGGCATATTTCTGTGTCTATTTCTGAACTCTGCCATTCCAGGGATTTATGTATCTTTCCTTACACAAATACCACAGTGTCTTGATGACAATGTGATTGTAAGACTTGAAATCAGGTAGTATTGTGAGCCCTCAAACATTCTTTTTCAGAAACATTTTGCTTTGCTAGCGTCTCTGTATTATTACATAAATTTCATAAACTTCTGCTTCCGGCAAAGATGGACTAACAGGGACCTGATTTACCCTCATACCCAAAACATCTAGAAAATTGAATAAAATATATGAAACTATAGTTTTCAGACATAGAATGTCGAGTAATGCAAGGCAGTGATCAGTGAGAGATAAGAAATAAATGAGATAAGTCTTATAATTGCACATTTTCCTGCCTGGAGTGAGTTTCCAGGCCACAGAGCAGGGAAAGGGCACCCAGAAGCTGCTAACTGTCTCCCTGTGGTGACAGAAAGACTGGAGAGTCTTGAGGGGGCAATCTAGAGAGCTCCTGGGGCAGGCTGCAAAGGAAGAGAGAGCTGGCAAGAAAGTTTTATAGCTCTGCAGAGGGTCCTACTGCTCTCTCTCTCTCTCTCTCTCTCTCTCTCTCTCTCTCTCTCTCTCTCTCTCTCTCTCTCTCTCTCTGTCTCTGTGTGCGTGTGTGTTGTGCCTATGACTATAGATAGAAAAAATCCCACCTGAATGCAGCAGAGGAAAAAACTTTAAGCAGTCACACAGGCCCAGAAGTAAAACAGGATTTTATCACTGAGAGTAAAAGGCCTCATAGCTCATGGAGCATTGGGTAGGGAATCCAGGAGATATCGGAATCATCCATTGACTAAAGATTGTTTGAATTCCAACCTAATGGAGTATAAAAGCAAGCCTTGAATCAACCTGTTTCCAATAACTAAACTGTCTTAAAGAACAAAGCTCCAAAACTTTTTTCAAAAACACAAGGCTATCTAGCACCGAACAAGGTCGATTTCATCGGCCAGTGCCCCCTCCTCCAACCAAAAGCACATTGCTTGACAGGCTGGATGCTAGCCCGAGGCTGTGTACACCCCAACCCCGAGGCCCTGTGAGTGTTACCTTGTATGACAAAAGGGATGCTGCAGATGTGATGGCTTAAAGAGCTTGAGATGAAGAGACGGTCCTTGATTATTCAAGTGGGCTCTAACTGTAATTCCATGTTTCCCGGGGAGAAAGAGGAGGGATGTGTGATTACAAAACAGAAGGCAATGTGGCCCTGAAGCAGGATGCCGTGCTGCTGACTTTGAAGGTAGTTGGAGGCAGAGAGCTCAGGAATGCACAGGATGCTCTTTTAGGATGGGCAGGTGGTGATTCTCCTCTGAGCCTGCAGAGTGAGCATGGCTGTGAGGACCCTTTGATTTCAGGCCAGTGAAGCTGACTTAGGATTTTCGACCTCTAGGACTAGAAGACAATAAATATATGTTATTTATACTGCCAAGTGGTAGTTATTACAGTACCTGTTGGAAATGAATAAGAATTCCGAGGCAAGGAGTGGGATAATGCTTAATAAGCACCTAAAATTGTGGATGTTGTTTTGGATAAAGCTGGAAGGATCAGGCTGGAAGAAGGCAGAGAAGCAAGAGGAAAGGCATGGATTACTTTCAACAGACTCTTGGGAGAAGCGTGGATGTTCAGTACTCTCCAAGTGAGAACTCAAGAGGAGGCCAGAAAACATGTTTTCAAAAACTGGAATGTAGGAAAGAGATTGTTAGGGTCCATTCCCAAAGAGGTGCACTTATAGTTCATGGGCATCCTAGATAGGCACTGGGAATGCTACCCTAGTGCCTGGCAAGTGCCTGTCTCAGGACTGGGAGGCAGAAGGCTACGGGAGTGTGTAGGTCAGACAAGGGTGGGCCATGCCTTAAGTTCCAGAGCATTCACTGGATGACGCTTGTGTCCAAGGCCAGTATGATGAGGAGCTGGCACAAGTCCTGGCTCAGAAGAAAAGGGAACACAGACTTTCTTGTGATCTGGGACTGTCTTTGGCCAAATCAGCCAGCTAGCTGGTTTTACTTTTTCTATATTCTGGCATCCTGTCCTCTGGAACTGTGTGTTAAAAATTGTATTGTTTACAGTCTCTTGAATGTGTTGTTACTCCCAGCAGGAGGCCAAAGAATCCTCATTGTATGATGGTGGACTTTTACCTGAATTGTATTTGAAAGTTGTGTGAAAAGCGTTTATAAGTAATGTATTTGGTTCTGTAACTGAGCAGATTTCAAAGAAAATGTATCGAAGGTACAACATGGTTTCTTCTTGTTGATTATAGTAAAATGAGAAATGGAAAGAGAGAAATTCCAGGAAGGATTTTTAAGAAAAATTGTAATGAGGTCTTATTGATTTGGAACAATTTTTATCACATATAAACTGCAAAATATGATATGACTCAGACCTTATTGCTGAGAAATCATGTCGTGTTCAGAATACGGCTAGACAGCCTTTGCTGAAAGAATTGGGAGACAATCTCTGTCTCTCTGTCTCTGTCTCTCTTGCATACAGATGTACACAAAGACATAGACAGACAGACAGACAGACACACATACACACACACACACACACACACACACACACACACACACACACACACACTACTCGCTATGTAGTCCATGCTGGCCTCTAACTCATGATCCTCCTGTCCCAGTCTTTCAAATGCTTGGATTACAGTATGTATGACCACACCCCAGTACATTGAGGTCTTTTTGGGGAAATTATATACATTAAACTGGAATTTATTGGTCTCCTTAACTCTCCCAGCAGGAGCTAGAGAGCACAGTTTTTTCCTTCTTGAGGTGCTGGCAAGTAGGGTAACGGTGTTCCCCATTTTACCGTTTTCCTTCACCTCCTCCCTCTTCTTTCCAGGCCTTTTATTATTTATTTATTTTATTCTGATTCTGATTCTGATTCTGATTTCAAGACAGGGTCTCACTATGTAGCCCTGGATGTCCTGAAACTTCTTAGGTAGAGCAGGCTGGTCTTGAACTCACAGAGATCCACCTGTGTCTGCCTCCCAAGAGCTGGGATTAAAGTCATGTATCCAGCCCACTCCTTTCTTTCTTAATCTCTCTTCTTCAATCATAATTTCTGGGGTTGCCTTTTTTTAGATTGCAATTCTAAATTATTATTTACTTATCATCAAGTTCCCTTTTTATAAGTTTTGCTTCAACATTATATTGGATTTTGATTTTAATAATGCTTTTCATTTTAGAAAAAAACTAGAACTTGTCTTTGTCTTCCTTGCTATTTTTTTTTTTTTTTTGTACACAATCTTTACTGGCCTGAGATACTTGTCCTGAATTATTTTTCTCTTTGCTTCTTGACCTTCCCAGCAATAACCTATGTGAGTCATGTATCTTGTGATTGTATAATATTTTTTCTCTTTCACAGGTGTGACTCTAGGCTGGTAAAGAATTCTTGACTCTTATTCTGAGTCTTTGGAAAGCATGTAAACATATTTCCCTTTTTATTCCCAGTGGTTTTATTCCCATTTTTTTCCCCTCAGTGTTTTCCTTTTATTCCCATTTTTTCCCCTCAGTGTTTTCCTTTTATTCCCATGTGAGAAACCCAAGGTGACTTTCTTCTGTGTGTTAAGCTCTCCTGTCCATGCATTAGTGCCCAGAAGTATGTGATTTTGTTAATAATTTTATGGAAATGTGCGTCATTTTAAAAAGTAATTGTGCCTAGCATATTTATTCTGTTGTCTCTTACAGCTTTTCTTTGTATGTTTTCTATTTAGCAACTTGAATCTTCTCTCTTGTCCCCTTCCCTCCCCCCCCCCTCCCACTCCGGAGCTGAGGAACAAACCCAGGGCCTAGCACTTGGGAGGCGAGTGCTCTACTACTGAGCTAGATCCCCAGCCCATTTCTATTCTTCTGTATTGCCACTCTATGTCTTTAAACTTGTGGCCTTTGACTTTTATTTGGGGGGTTTTGTTGTTCTGGTTCCCATATTGCTCTTTAAGATTTTGAATTTTGTGTGTGGGAGTACCCATCCTATTTAGGTATTTCCATAATGAAATTTGAATTTTTTTTCAAATGAAATAATTCTGGTTTTCTGATCTTTTATTTACCAATATTTTTCTTGTATGCCATTTATTTCCAAACATTTTAAAGTTATCTACTCTCTGAATCTTAACTGCTTCAATGGGAGATGGCCATCCTTTTTTTTTTTTTTTTTTTTTTTTTGCATTGGTTTTCCTAGTTCAAGTATTTCATTCATTAAAAAAAAAAAAAAAAAAACGTAATTCGAGACCCCCTTTTGCTCTTCAGGAAGCAATAACGTGTACGTCCAGCCTTTTGGGTGGTGATAGGTTCCTCTGAGAATGCTCCACAATGGCGGAAGAAGAGCATTTGCCTGCAATGGGAACATTCTTTAGGTTCAAACCGTCCGCTGTAGTTGCAGTAGATGAAAAATCAATGCATGTCACTTCCGCTTCCGCTATGGTGATCCACCTTCTTCTTCCGGACTGGCCTTTATCCTTTCAGCTTTGCGGACGATCAGAAACTGTTCAAACCTGGCCAAGCCAACGTCTCCCTCAGATGCTGACTCTAAAACAGGCCATACTGTCTTCATTCCCCTTTCTATTCCCCCAAACTTCCTCACATTCTCTGCCCTACAGAATCTGCTGAAAAACAGCTCTGTGTGCTCAGCACCGCCTTCCCAGCAGGCTTCACCGGCTTCTGTCTTCTCTTGTGCTTTTCCGGGTTCCCTTGTTGAGAACTCTGGGTACAGACACTGGCCTTGAGTGGTCCCGAGTTTTTATTGTTTTGAGTCGTGAAAATGTCTTCAGTTTTATCTCCAGGCTATTGCATAGTCTTCAGCTATTTATATTTCATAATTTAGAACTTCTATTACTTTCTTTTTTTATTTTGGCAAGCATATCTTTATTTTCTAAAAGGTCCTTTATGTGTCTGGCTGCTTTCTTTCTTTTTCTTTTTCTTCAAAATCATAGTCGCTAGGCTTGCTTTACAGAATGGTGCCCTTTCAAAAAACTCTGAGGATAAAATTCAACTTAAAACATTATTTTGTTTCTTCTATGATGATTTTTTTTTTTTAAACTCCAGGATCCCTTATGCCATTTGGTTATCTTTGCGTTTCTTTTTCAAGCTCCGTTTCTTTTCTCAAATGTTTCTATTCATGTTTAAGAAAGGACTGTGCTGACAGCGGTAGCTGCTGCCCATTTCTACACAACCGTGATGCTCAGTGCATCTCCCCTGCAGGGGGTGTGTGTTTGGGGCTGCCGCGGTGAGGTAAGTGGGGTTAGGTAGGTAAACGTACAAAGGCAGGGCAGGCAGGAAAAGCTGCTGACCCCTGCATTGACCAAGGTAGAGAGTCATCCTTGGACATGGGATTCTGTTTAAAATTCTATTTTTAATTGTTATAATTGCACAAATTTACAGAGTATATTATAATGTTTCTGTACATGCGTACAGTGTATGGTGCTAAATCAGGGATACTATTATTTTCATTAGTGTAAACATTTGCATTTGGGGGGTATTGATATTATTCTTTGACTTTGAAATATGCAATAAATTACTGTTATATAGATGAAAATTACATCACTTTGCTACAGAACATTGGAATTCATACCTCTTATCTAAATGTAACTTTTGAACCTGGGGATCAACTGCTCTCTCTTTCATGGATGCCCTTCAAAGAACTGTGTGTGTGTGTGTGTGTGTGTGTGTTGTGGGGTGTGTGTGTGTTGTGGGGGGGGTGTGTGTTGTGGGGTGTGTGTGTGTGTTGTGGGGTGTGTGTGTGTGTGTGTGTGTGTGTGTGTGTGTTGTGGGGTGTGTGTATGTGTTGTGGAGTGTGTGTGTGTGTTGTGGGGTGTGTGTATGTGTTGTGGAGTGTGTGTGTGTGTTGTGGGGTGTGTGTGTGTTGTGGGGTGTGTGTGTGTTGTGGGGTGTGTGTGTGTTGTGGGGTGTGTGTGTGTGTTGTGGGGTGTGTGTGTGTTGTGGGGTGTGTGTGTGTGTTGTGGAGTGTGTGTGTGTGTGTGTGTTGTGGGGTGTGTGTGTTGTGGTGTGTGTGTGTGTGTTGTGGGGTGTGTGTGTGTGTGTGTGTGTGTGTGTGTGTGTGTTCTCATGTGGTAATATATGTGGAGGTCAGAGGACAACTGTTGTTCCTCCTAAGGTGCTGTCATTTTGATTATTATTATTTTTTCTTGAGGTAGACCCTTGCTGGTTCCTAGGCTTACTGATTAGGCTAGGCTGGCTGGCTGCCTTGTGAGCCCTAAGGATTCACCTATCTCTGCCTCCACAGTGCTGGGATTAATAGTTTGTTCCACTGTGCCAAGCTTTTTTTGTGGGTGGTGAGGATTGAACTCAGGACCTTATGCACCTTGCCAACTGAGCCATCTCTCTAGCCTCTTAGTTAGGAGACTTAATACTCTAAGTGCAGCTAATTAAGATGTCTGTTGCTCAGAGTTATTTTATTTTGTTTTAATAAGGTAGCCAATTAGGGAATCGACACTCTTATACTGGAAATAAAAAGACCCACGGCTGTTGGCAGTGACTGTGTAAAGTGGCATTGCGTTTTACAAACAACTCCTCTTTCAGTTCAAACTTTAACTTAGTATTTTAACGTCTTCAAAGAGGATTGTAAGTTCAGATGTGGATGAAGATAACTGTCTTTCTTTTTAAATAAAGGGATATGGTTAAACCACATCTCTATTTATTTACATTATTCCAGTGGAGGGAAGAGTAGCCTCGCTGGAGTCTACAGATCCGTAAGCTTTGTCTCTAGATGTAACCAACCATCTTATTAAATAAGAGACACAGAACCAATGCAAAGAAGAAAGCCAAGAGGTCAGAGCTAAGAGCTAAAACCTTACCCTTCCTCCTGTGGTGGTCCTACCTCTCTGAACCAGAGCTACTTCCTGTGTGTCTGTCTTTTTATAGTGTTTCTGTTCTGCCTTCTCATTGGTTGTAAACCCAACCACATGACCACTTCGTCACAGCCTGTCTGTATAGACCTCCAGGTTTTTTATGATTGGTATTGAGATTAAAGGCATGTGTATCCAATACTGGCTATATCCCTGAACACACAGAGACTTACCTAGCTCTGCCTACCAAGTGCTGGGATTACAAGCGTATGCCACCACTGCCCTGCTTTCCTATGGCTTGCTAATAGCTCTGACCCCCAGGCAACTTTATTTATTAACATACAAATAACATTTGAATACAAATAAAATATCACCATATTTGTCCTGTCCTTAGATATCTGGGAAATTAGTTACAGTCTTAAAGCTCTTCACCTTTCTTATTGGGGTGGGACCTTTCTCTGTTGAAAAACCTTTATGTAAACTAAGACGGTCCTTCACATTTTGTGAGCAGCTTTGGCCGGGCTTTATTTAAATTGAACTTTGCATGCTGCTGCTATATCTGGTCCATCGCTGATTCAGATCCAGGCTGGCGTGTACTGGTGAGAACCACACCAGCAGATGTTGAGGGAGGATGCTGAGTTGATGGGGGGGGGGGAAGCTTGGGAGACAAACACTTTTCCATCTCCGAGGCACTCAACTTTCAAATTCTGTATATTTTATGGTGCTAAAAGGTGGGAGGGGGACACACGGTCATGGCTCTCTCTGTCATCTTTCCCACCTTCTTTTTGTCTTCTGCCTACAGGGGAAACATTTCTCAACTCTATAATCTCCTAAAAACCGACAGCAGGCTTAGGGCTGTCTGTCTGCCAGGAGATTCCCAGGAGGAGCTGGAGCCACTTTTTCCCTGTCATTTCAGAGTCCACAGTCATTTTAAGATTGACTGACTCTAGAAGGTCTGAAGCCAGACTTACTGCAGCCTGCCTATTCCTAGACATTCATAGAATAAGAGAGGAAAGAGAAACGTTAAAGGCTAGTGTGTAGAAACATACCAAGCTTACTCTGACCATGTATGAGTTCTCATGCTGGCTAGATCATCACTGAAAATCTTTAAAACAAATGACATAACTAAGGGGTACTTAGTCTTCTTGCATTGATCAAAACAGGTCATCTGTCTTTCTATTTCTCATTCATAGTTAGAGAATATCACCACCACCATCATCATCAGTTTTGATTTATCTGAAGAGCCAGCTGAACTAGACCTCTGGGAACATTTACATATCCAATTACAACAGGGTGATTATTTATATCCTTAAGACTGCCTTGCATAGAAAAATGCCTGACCTAGCTGAAATTTTATAATAATGCTACACTTGTGTAAGTGCTCTTAATGTTTCAAAAGATTTTCATATCCATTTTCTTAAATTGAGTCTCACTAGAACCCAGTTTGATAAGTAGGTCTCAAATATTATTATCTCTTCATTACAGACAAGAACTTGGAGGATCTATTAATGACTTATCTGAAGTCAGTTAACCAGCTAGTCCTGGAACTTAAATTGCATCCTGGGTGCTTCTCCCTGGACTCCGAAGATAATGTTGTCTTCCTTCCTACATTGTGGAGACCAGTATCGTTGGATAGTGGTGAAAATAATTTCCAAGTCTGTAGTTGGCTTCTGAGAAGGTGGAAGATTTTACTTTTTGGTATGTCTGCTCTGAGGAAGACAGGGAGACCCAGGATGCACTGGGAGAGTTACATTCCCTTATGTTTATTCCCAGCTGTGTCTCCTAGGAAAGAATACCTGTAAATAAGCTGAAGGAACAGGCTCTACAGTCAGCTGACTTCCCCCTCACAGACAATTTATTGTGTAGCTCCATCAGCACCACGTTAAGTTCTTATTTTCTTGAAGGTATATGATCCTAAATCTTTTTGTCTGTTGGCCGTGGTTGTCTCTCAATACCCATTACTCTCCACACCTTTTCTTCCTAATTACCAAATTGTTCAGCTGTCCATGTCTTCTCCAGGAAGCCAAGTCCTTCGAGGAATCTTGATTTGTGTTCTTGCTATTCTGGGATTATTTACTAGTATCATGATTTTTTGCTCTTAAAAGTGTCTTGGATTGGACAATAAATTCATCAACCTAACTCTATTCACTGTCGGAAGACGGCATACCATATAATTCAAGGCTTAGCTAGTCTGGTGAAATTGAAAGTTCTGTCAAATGTGTGGGTTCGAGGATGTGTATGGAGCCAGTTTGATATATTGAAACAGAAGGGAAGCCTACAAGTTTCCTACACCTGGACTAGCCCTCTGTGGAATGGACCCTCCCTGGGACCTGTGGGAAGCTATTTTGAATGTAAAAGTAGGACTCAAGTGCAAGGTAAAGGTGACACGGAGGAAAGCATCATTTGTTAGTATGGGTTAGGTTTTGCCGAAGTAACAAGCAACTTGAAATGTCCATGCTCAGGAAACTGAAGCTGGCCTCTCACTCTGGCTCACCCTTGAGTATTGGCCTGGGCCTTTGCTCCGTATTGCTGGTGGGAACTTCGGCTTGTTGAGGACCAGCCATTTTGGAATGCTATCATTGCTTCATCTAGCTGTGTGGAGGTAGAGCTTTACCGTGGGGCACTGGATACGTGATTCTAATTGACTTTATTATCAGTGTTATTGCCGACCTGAGAGTAGTGCTTGTTTCCCAAGATTTCTTTAGTTGTTTAAAAATAGGGGGTTGGCTTACATGTGGTAAATTTAAAATTTATCTTTTTTTTTGAGACAAGCCTCTCCTGTCTTTCTAAGTAGCTAGAATTACATGTATGTATCATCACACACTGCTAGTTTATATATCTGACAAACACATGTGACCATGCAACTACTGTGTAGGTTCAGACTAGTTCTATCTCTTGTTAAAAAAATCACATGAGATTAACTGTTCTTAGCCTCCACCAAGAGGATATGACATAAATAGAATTGGTGTAAGTTTTTAAGTCTGGCTTCTTTCGCTTAGCACGACACACTTACTGTTCATTGATGCCATGGTGTGGTTTGGATTTGCTTCATTTACGGCTAAGTTGTAGTCATTTTTTTTTTTTTTTTTTTTTGGAGACAGAGTTTCTCTGTGTATCCTTGGCTATCCTGGAACTTACTTTGTAGACTCAAACTCAGAGATCTGCCTGCCTGTGTCATCATGCCCAGCTAAGTCTTTTATATGCACAGTTTATTTCCTTTCTAGTTAAGGGACTTGAGTTGTTTACTAGTTTGGGTGAATAAGAAAGCCAGTTTAAACAGTCATCTATAGAATTTTTTTATGATGATAACAGGCTTTAATTTCTCTTGGGTAAATATGTAGGACTAAGACAGCTAAGTCCTATGGTAAGTTTATGTTTGACTTCATAAGAAACTATTAAACTGTTTTCCAAACTGGCTCCCGTCTTCCATTAACAAACCAGTATTTATGGGAGTTGTTTCATCTCCTTGCCAATGCTTGATATTATCAGTTTATTTTTAAACTACTTCATAGGTCTATAGTGAACACATTAACCTAGTTTTCTAGTAACTGCTTTTTATTTAAAAAAACAAAACAAAGAGGAACAGGTAAAATGAAGGTGTTTTGTTTTCAGACAGCGTCTCACTATAGAACACATACTGGCCTCACGCCTGCTCTTCCTGCCTCTGCCTCCTTAGTGGGGTATTATTTATAGGTATGCACCATCACACCCAATTAATATAAGTGTTAATTACACATTGTGCTTGACACAATACAGAGTGTTATTATTTTGACATGCAATTTCTTTTACAAGTATTTGGAACATCAACCATACTTTATCAGTCAGCACTTCTCAGTGTGGACAAATCTCCTTTTAAGATTCAGTAGCTATGTGGGATCACAATTGTTGTGCTGGATGCTGTGGAGCTAGATTTAGTCAAGTGGCTCAATCCATTTGTGGGTGATCTGGTAAAAAAAATGTAATATCCTGCCGGGCGGCGGTGGCGCACACCTTTAATCCCAGCACTCGGGAGGCAGAGCCAGACAGATCTCTGTGAGTTCGAGGCCAGCCTGGTCTACAGAGTGAGATCCAGGACAGGCACCAAAACTACACAGAGAAATCCTTTCTTGAACCACCTCCCCCCAAAAAATTGTAATATCCCAAGTATCCAGAAAATGATGGCGAACACTCGTGTCTTCTGAAAGCAGAGTAAGACAAATAATCTTCATTAAACTGCTAACGTGAACTAAACCTGAATATCTTCTAACATACAGCTTCTACCTTCCATAGACAGAAATTAAATGTACAAAGATAAGTTGAACTGGCTTCTTTGGTTCTTTAAGAAATATTCTTAATACCATTTTTCATTGCAAAAGCAAATATGTATTCAGTATAGAAGAATGAAAATCCAGGTAAGCTCAAGAGAGGAATGAAAAGTCACTTGGAATCTCAGAGATATTATTTTGATGTATAGTTTTCAAGGGTGTTTGTATGGGTATGTGTGTGTGTGTGTGTGTGTGTGTGTGTGTGTGTGTGTGTAAGAGTATATATAAATGACCAAATGTGGAAACTTCCGTGTACTGAATTGTATGCCTCTAATAAATCCTTAAGATGCCAATTTTAATTATTATTATATAATACAAATTAAATATCCCTTATATGAAATGCTTAGGCCCAGAAATGTTGTGGAGGTCAGATTTTGTATTTGAAATTTTTGGCATATTTGGATATATATAATATATATATATATATATATATATATATATATATATATATATATATAGTGATATCTTGGGTTAAGATTGAAGTTTAAACACAAAGTTGACTTGCTTTGTATACACTTTATAATTATAGACTGAAGATCATTTTATGATTGTGGCATGTTTGCAGCTCATATGAGGTCAGGTATGGAATTTTCACATGGGACATCATGTTATAACATAAATTTTATATTTGGGGGCACTTTATATTTGGGGTTTTAAATTAGGGATCCTCAGCTTTGTGCCTTCATCCGGAGGCCTCACAATTTGCTCAACTTCTTCTATTTTATAGGACATTGAGAATAATTCTCTGAATACATTGGGATGGGGCAGCTATAATGTCTCTTTTGGAACACTTCTTCCATGACCCCAAAACAGAGGGTTTGGAAATCCTCTTGTATGGGTTTCCTGTCTCTGGGGGTGGGGGCAGGAAGCTGAGGAAATCGACTTCAATGAGGAAAGGTGGATCTGGACTCCTGATTCCAGAGGTGTCACTTCTGATCGCTTGGCTCCGTCGTTTGGGGCCTGTGCTGAAGCAGAGCACTAGTTAGGGAGCACCTCTTGGAGCAAAGCTACTGAGGTCCCAGCCGCCAGGAAGCAGAGAATGGAAGAAAGGAAGGGGCTGGATCTCAGAAAACCCTTCAAGGACAAGCACCAGGAACTAACTTGCTCCAATTAGGCTCTTGAAGGTTCTACTGTGTCCCCACAGCACCATCAGCTGGGCACCAGGCCTTTCTCACATGACCACTGGGGAATGAATGTTCAAGATCTAAATCACAGCATATCGTCTCTGAGAAAGGCTCACTCCATGCCCAGTGCACGGATAGGGTGGTACGTGCCTGTGATGCCATTACCAGGGAGGAAGAAGCAGGAGGACCGTGAGCCTCAGACCTTCCTGACGCACACTGTGAAACCTTGTTTCAGAAGACAAACAAGGGTGGGCAGAAGCCTCAGCCCACCCCAAAGGATCCTTATAGTCTTACCAGTCGACAACGTTACGTCCAAGTTCAAAGTCTGCTCTGAAACTTGAGGCAGATTCCTTGCTGTAAAAATAAAACACGCAGATACAATAGCTCCAGGTAACATTTCCCTCCCAAAGGAGAATAGGGGCTATAAAGGAAGAACCAGGCCGGAGTCATGTAAGAGGCAAGCAGGGCAACCATTCAGCCCTACAGCTGGCTGTTCAGCACTGGGGGCGCAGGATGGGTTCATGTGGCTCCCCACCTGTAGTTACAGTCTATATTTTCCTCTCCTGCTGTGTTCTTTTTCTCCTTTTCTTGTCATGTCTGTCCTTTTCTCAGGTCTTGCAGTAGCAATAGTCACGAATGGGAATATTCAGCTCAGCAAAGTTGCTAAGTAGTTAGTAAAGGAACATACCGAATTTCTGATAGAGTGGTCTGTCATTTTTGTCTATTCCTGTGACTGTCACACATTCCTAACCAGCAAGTATTAGGCTGTGGCTATTCGGGGTGTTCTCGGTGAAAGAAGGAGGTACCTGGGTACCCAGAGAAGAAAAGATGATGTCTGAAAAACCAGGAAGGAAAGATGACATGGGAAAGGGCAGATTTGTTAAGGTTTTATTTACAAACCCAAAGCCAGTGTAGCCTACACAAGAAAGAGATGGATTAATGTGTTAAGATGTCCTCTGTGCTTTCCTTTTCTTGGTTGTAGCCATTTGGTTTTTTCAGTGACCTCCAATGCCTGGCTTTCTTCTGCAGTATGCACAGAAGTAATACTAAAAATATTTAACAACTGCTAAGGCAGGACATTTAACCAATGAGAAACAGACAATTGCAATGGTCTAAACAAGACTCAAGAACTGGGAGGCTGCCTGGAGTGGGGAAATGAAACAGAGAAATGCATTTTAAAACCTCGGAGGGTTTGCTTGCTTTATTCCAGTAAAACCATTCTAGGTTTAAAGCCTTTTTTCTTGGTTTTAACCTTGCGCACATTTCAAATGATACTGATAAGGAAATCTTTCCCACAAACCAGTGAATTGCCTCTTCGTTTCTCTAAAACCGTATCTGAAGTCCTAGAGAATGATTAATATACCAACTGTATGAGAAATGCAAGGTTTCTACATGGAGAGAAACAAACAGAGGAAGTCTAAGCAGGCCCCTCAGAACAAAGATACAGAAAGATAGGCAAAAGTGCTTCTTTTCCCCAACAGCAAAGACATACAGTTCTGTAAAACACGTGCCGTAGGGGGAAAGCTTATGTTCTCCTTGATCCCTTTCCTTTTATTTTCCCGTTGAAACCAAAACTTATCAGTTTGGCTAGAATGGCCTGGGCCAGAAGGCCCAGGGCAACTCCTGTCTCTAGCTCCTCAGCGGTAGGGTCAGAGCCCCCTTACCCCCATCCCTGGCTTTTAATGTGGACGCTGGGAATCCAAACTCAGGACCTACCTCATGCTTACACAGCAAGTGCTTTACTGACGAAAACACCTCTGCTGCCCCTGAGTTCTGAAGGCTGCGGAGCAGAGAGAAGCAGCAACAGATACTGCCACGTGCTGCAGCTGACAAACCAGGGCACGTGCCCTCAAATGGCGAGAGCTCCCAAGGCAGGGCCACACCCTAGGAGAGACCTGCAGCAGAGAGATGAGCGCTTGTGTGGAAGGGAGACGCAGAGGAAAGAGAGTCAGGACTGGACTCTGTGAGCAGGGTCGGCAAAGCCCTGGCGGCAGCAGGAAGGTCTGGCTCTGGAGTGGCTGACAGTGTAGTTAAGGAAAGCTTAAGAGAGGTTAGAGCAGGGCTCTGTTACGAGCAGTCCAGTGAGAACATAAATCCCCACATGACCCACTACGTGTCCTTGGCCTGGTCTTCCTGGTAGGCGGTAGGTGGGTGGGGGCCATGCAGCTCATTCTTGGACTACAGGAGGAACGGCGATGATTCTTCACCCCTGTGCAGTAGCGAGTTTTATATACGCCATGATGGCCTGGCTACAGGAAGGAGCTACCAATGCCCAGGGTACAATGTGTAGGGTCTACCAATGTCCAGGGGACAAGACGGACAGACAGACTGTTGTGTTAAGATACTGAGATGTGGCGGGGCCTGGCTCTTATAGTAGGCAGGGCTGTTTGTTCTAGAGTGCTGTCGTAATTAACCGCCTGGCTTGGGGCCATCTGTCATTTCACCTGTCAGTGAGACTAACAATGGCACCTGTCTCACAGGGTTACCGGCAGATTACCTGGCAAAGTGTCCCATGTTAGGCACAAAATATTCAGGATGTGTTATCTACCAGTCGAGTAGCCTCAGGACCAGGTGAATTCGATGACAGGGCTGATCTAACAAGATACTATGGGGCATAGGAACAGAAGTGATGTGGGCATACGAAGAAAGCTCGGGAGCATACAGACTCATCTGTGAGCAGAGATTTTAGTGATCTTGGAGTGCGAACCCTGGGGCTACTTGCTACTGGGATAGAGAGAAGACCATGGGAGCTGGTGAAGGGCTGGTGGTGAAGGGGGCTGTTATAAAGAAAAGCGACACATGTCGCATCTGGCAGCAGAACTTGTAACGCTATGCTCCTGCCTCTCCACCTCTTTTTCTTAAAAAAAGAAAAAAAGATTGTTTTCATTTTGCAAGTATAAAAGATGTTTTGAGACCCCATTTGAGCGCCATAATTGTAGGCATATTTAAAAACGAAATCAAATAGTTTATTCTAGTGAAAACCAGTTGTTTTAAGTTACTCCTTGTCTGCAGTGGCTACAAACTAGGAGGGGTTAAAGGTCACAATCTGGTTGTTCGCAGGCATCAACGTGGTTTTTTTTTTTTTTTTTTTTTTTTTTTTTTTTTTTCGAGACAGGGTTTCTCTGTGTAGCTTTGCGCCTTTCCTGGGACTCACTTGGTAGCCCAGGCTGGCCTGGCTCTGCCTCCCGAGTGCTGGGATTAAAGGCGTGGGCCACCACCGCCTTACTTTTTAAATGAAGAGAGGGGAAGTGGGAGGGAACTCAGGTCAGGTCCCACCCACGCTGTGGCTGCACTCTGGGGGCGATGGTTACTTGATTCAGTCCATTCTTCCAACACGTGTTTACAGAGTCCCTATATGTGCTTCAGATAGAGAGAAAAAACGCTGCTGTCCCCAGGACCACAACAGCTCAGAAGAGCATTGAGGGAAGGCTGGGCAATTCCCAAGTCCTCTGAATCATCGACAGTCATGCCTAGGTTATCTCATGTTCCCCAACGCTGTGGCTAAGTGGCGACATTTACAGGGACCCTCCAGCTTTATTTCATTCGGTTATTCTAAAAAGCCAGAAGTCCTGGTATAGTCAGTGTACTTTTGCCCAACTCGGCCAGGTCTACCAGAAGTTACTAGGATCCCTGCCTATCCACAGCTCAGTGTTGACTGTTACTTTAAGTTCCTTTCCGGACAGTCTAGCCATCACGGCTCTGCCAAGGTACCCCGGGCATCTTTCCTGCTGGCCCATCGGAACCCAGGCTGCATCTCTCCGGCGCAGTCATCTCCAGCTCAAAATGATTAAACCTGGGCCAGCTATTTTTATTTAGTCCTCTAAAAATAGCTACCAGTCAGTCTTGGCTGGAAGTCACCACCCCCTCCACCCCTGCGCTCTTCAAGTGTGCACACCAGAACGCCAGAAGGCTTTTGCCCTGACGTTGGCTTCCCAGTCATTGGCATTTGGGGGTACAGCTGGATCCACCCTGACAGTGTGGTGTTTTCAGACGGAGTCTTTTAGGGAGCTCTAAAGGTGCATTCACTGTGGAAGTCTCAACCTAGAACTCACGTGCCCAAAGACTTCTAGGCTGCAGGCAAAACCCTTGAGGGCCCTAAAGCGAAGCCGACCACCAGGTCTGCTCCAGGGTCGGTGTTCGGCAAGAGGGGGCGAACTGAGAGGTGAAGAGGTAGCAGTTAGGAGTTGGGGTGAGCACCCAGTCCCGAACTGGCTTCTCCAGGCGGGAAGAGTGTGGACCTGGATCGAGGACCCTCCAACAGTGTCTGAATGAAGACCTAACCTCCTATTTCCACCCCGCCCTCCGGTGTGGCCACTTTTGATCCCGCCCCAGACAAAGCCAATCCAACTCCTGCAGGATGAATAAGGGGATCAGGTTGCTCTCTCGGCTTCCCCCACCCCCTCACCGCGGCTCCCCTTCCCCACGTGACTCTCTGGAATCTTTGCCAAAGCTCGGAGTCTCTGAGTCCATTTTCACACCCAGCAAAGGAGGGAGGTAGGAGGCGAGAGAGGCCGGAGGAAGGCGGAGCGTGTGTGCCTCAAATGCTGGGATCCACTCGGGGACTTATCTTGTGCATTTCCAGGCCCCTCATCTGAGGAGCATTGAGTTCGGGGTCTTTTCCAGCCTCTCTCTTTCCTCGGTGCATCTACAATTATGGCTCCACCTCCACTTGGGTAATCGCACCTCCACCCTGCGGGGCTGCTCGGGGCTGCACGGTGCGGAGGTGGGCGTCGGTGTGGAGCAAGCCGCGCCCCTCTGCACTCCTCCTCCAGGCGAGGGGCGGGGGAGAGAAAGTGGCAGCAGCGCCCCCCACGCCTTCGGTGTGGAGCTCTGGCCTGCAGCAGCCGAGCGGCGCGGTGCGGCTGCAGCGCCCCGGAGTCCCGGAGCTCCCGCAGGGCCGCACAAAGTTTGCAGCCAGCAGCCCTGCGCGGCCGAGCTCCCTGAGCGCTGCAGTGGCCCGGCCCGGCGCGTTCGCCGCGACCCCCTCGGCCGACAGCACGCCGACAGACGGGGGGCGTGCCGAGAGAACTTTGAAAAGCTGCGGAGGAGGAACCTGCGCCTGCATCTCGCCAGTCGGGGGACCTCTGGAGGAGCTGGTCTAGCCCGAGGGAATGCTGCGAGATCCCAGCAGCCGCTGACCCGCAACTTTCCAGCTAGACTTGGCGGCGGGCTGTGCTTTGCCTGGTTCTCGCAGGCTCGGCTCACGGTGGTGGCTGATCGGCTGGCTGGAGAGCCGGGTGAGCCTCGGGGCTGAGGGTTGCCCTGGGCGGCGGCGGCGGCATCCTTCTCGGGTCCATCCCCCAAGCTCGGCTCCCGGCGGAGCAGCCCGCCGCCTTTCCCCACTGTCTGCGCCCGCGTCCCGGCTCCCGGCGCCGGCGCAGCCTGGGCTTTGGCCGAGAGCAGGTTCTTGGATGCTGAAGGCTGGGCTCCTCCTGCGAGAGTGCCGCGGCGGCGATGAGTGTCCTCAAAGCGTGGCTCGGGGTGGCCCTAGCGCTGGCGGAATTTGCAGTATTGCCTCATTGCGAAGGTAAGGTAAAAAGCGCGGTGCCGAGTGTGTGTGTGTGTGTGTGTGTGTGTGTGTGTGTGTGTGTGTGTGTGTGTGTGTGTGTGTGGTGTTCCTTCGTGCCGTTTAAAACACTCAGCGGGGTTTTTGAGTGTTGTGGGTTGGGTGGAAGTTTCTGATTTGGGGCGAGGGGCGGACATGGAGTGGGTTTTCCTCTCTCCTGAAATCCCCACTCCTGGTTTCTCTTGAGGTAAAAAAAAAAAAAAAAAAAAAAATCACAGCCCGCCACGGCTTCCTCTCTGCTTTTTGGGGGTGGATGGGTGGCCTTTTGAGGTGACATTTCTGGAAGTGGATCTTCCTTCCGCTTCTACCCTAACCCCTGAAGGAAAAGCAACTACGTGGAGCCTATAGATGAGGAGCGAACAGTTGATCTCACTCCTCTGAAACGTAAAATCCTCACCCCAGCTCCGTCGTTCTTACTGCCCTCCGCTCCCCAAATAAGTCTCCCCACTTAAGATTTTATAAGTAGGGGGTTAGAGTGTTTTGGATGTAGACGATTCAGTTGCTCTGAAATAAATCTTCCTCGGTACCGAAAACACGAGGCTGCCTGCTTCTCTAGGGGGGAAAAAGTGGTTAATAAGAGTGTGGGCTCTTCTCTTCTCCCGGGGTTCTCATGGGGGGGGGGGCTCCAACCCACTTCCCCAAGAGCTGGGGGAGAGAAAGGAGACTTGGGTGTTGTCACCAGGATAGCACACGCAATCTGGGCTCAGATAATAAATCAGTAAGAGTTGGGGCGCGGGGAGAGGGGGGGCGCTGACATGCTGAGTCTGGCGTGGCACCGCTCCTCTCCACCCCCAGGCCCCCTGGCGCGCCTCTCACCTGCTCAGAGCCGCGGGGACAGTGTCAGGGTTAGCACTCAGGGAGGGGGAAGGGAGTGGCGGGCTGGGAGGGGGCGACTTCATCCACGGCTGGGCTCTCCCGGCTCCATTCATTATTCATCCAGCTGCAGGAAGAGTTCACCTGCCCAGTTGCAAATCCTCTAGGCGGTGTTCTGCCCGCGTCGCCTTCCCCGCACCTTCGGCGCGGAATTGGGGGGCGGCTGGAGGTCGCAGGAGGACAAAAACCTCAGGTGGGCTTCCGGTCTCCAGAGCGGTGGCGCCTCTCTTCCTTACCACCTTTCTCTTAGCAAGCGGGCTGGCCTCGGGAATCCACGCTCAGACTTTCCTCCCCACAGGTTAAGGCGCCACCTTCTCACATGGTCGTGGAAATGATGTCAAAAGGATGCTATTCCCTGGAAAAGCACGCCAGGGGGCTGTGCCGCCCTTTTCAAACTGTGGGGCAACCTGTTTAAAAAAAAAAAAAAAGAATTGTGTATATACACGTGTGCAGACTTATAAAAAAAAAACTTGGAAAATTTAATTATAGTAATTAACCAGATGGGAGAGTCAGCCCAGGCTCCCCAAACTTCAACTTAGGACTTCGAAAAATTACAGTTTCACTTGGTGGCAGTTTCTTATTTAAAAATTATATCCCAACGACACAGAAAACATGCTATCACTCCTGGATTGCTCACCAGGGGGCAGTTGGAACAATGCTGTTTCTCAGAAGCAAACCTCTTGAAATGACAAAAGCCATTATTATTAAGAGGCTATGGGGCATGCTCTTTGGAGGGTCGGTAGATAGAGCTGGCAAAGTTTATGAACTGCCGGGGTGAGTGTGTGTGTGTGTGTGTGTGTGTGTGTGAATCCTTCAAGGATTCTTGGAGAACTTTGCATCTTATTTCTTTACCCACCTTCAGAACATTCTGCATGAGTGCACACATTAGATCCTAGACTGCAAGATGTCTGAGAGTTCTCAGCCAATCCATGCTTAGCTCAGAATGAAGGAACACAGATATCTACTGAACACATCATTTCCTTGCACTGTGCTAAGCATTTTACATACTTTAGCTCATTTAATTTATTTATTTGTGTGATAATGGTCTCACTCACAGATCATCTGTCGTCTGGTAAGGCCTTCGCTCTGAGCCAGTCAAAGCTTTCTTTTTCTTTAAAACGAAGAGACTGCCACCAGATGCCTTTAATCCCAGCACTTCAGAGGCAGAGGCAGGTGGATCTCCTTGAGTTCCAGGCCAGCCTGGTCTAGAAAGCAAGTTCCAGGACAGCCAGGGCTACACAGAGAAACTGTCTTGAAAAAACAGAACCAACCAACCAACCAACCAACCAACCAATCAACCAAACCAAACCAAAAAACCAAATAACTCCCCCCCTCACCAAACCAAACAAAACAAAACAAATAACCCAAGAGACTGAGAAGGACAACATATGGCCCTTAGAGATTTCCCTAAATGATAATTGTGATACTGACCCAGGGGAAGATTTTTTAAAACAGGCACCTACGTATGTCTTGCTAGAGGGATCATATAGTCACATTTTGTCCTGCCAGCTTATGGAAGAATTTATTGTTTGTTTGTTTTTCTTAGCCAACAACAGAGAATGCTCATGGTACTCCAGTTAATTCTTCCCACAGTGATAGTTGCTATAGTGAGTCCTTCCTCACTGGCCTGGGAGCTTAGGGCTGCTCCAGCAATTCCCGTGTCTCCAGCTCCTATTAATGCAGTGTGACCTCAAGAGCTGCAGGGATTACCAAACAACATTCTTCTCAATTAATTTAAATAGATCAGCCTCCATGATTAAGTGACTGGCCTTGAATGAACTAGCTAACTAAATGAGGAAGGTACTCTGTGGTGGGAGCTTTAAATATGTTTTCTAATTATATAAAAAAGAGAGAGACTGGGGTTAGGGCTACAGATCAGTGATAGAGCTTTTTGCTCAAGGTCCTGGGTTCAATACCCAGCATGACAAGACAACAGAAACAAACAGAAGATTTTGATGAGGTTTTCAGGTTCTAAATTTTTATCTTAAGTATCAAGAGAAAGATGAATTTACCTACCTACCTACCCACCTATTTATTTATTTATTTATTTATTTATTGGTTTTTCAAGACAGGGTTTCTCTGTGTAGTTTTGGTGCCTGTCCTGGATCTCAGTCTGTAGCCCAGGCTGGCCTCAAGCTTACACAGATCCGCCTGCCTCTGCCTCCCGAGTGCTGGAATTAAAGGCGTGTGCCAACACCTCCTGGCAGAAAGATGAGTTTTTATAGCCAAGTTGTTGGTCATGTTATTGTATATCACCTCAAGATTGCTAAGCTGGGGTTGGAGAGGTGGCTCAGAGGTTAAGGGCACTGGCTGCTCTTCCAGAGGTCCTGAGTTCAATTCCCAGCAACCACATGGTGGCTCACAACCATCTGTAATGAGATCTGGTCCCCTCTTCTAGCCTGCAAGTCTATATGTAGTCAGAACACTGTATAGATAATAAATAAATAAATCTTTAAAAAAATCCTAAAAAATATTTAAAAAAAAGATAGCTGATAGACTGTGATTTGAGGGATTAATAATGTCATGAAGGCACAGGGAAGCTTCAAACATGGCTGCTTCCTGAGTCAGAAAAACTGCAACCCCGTTTCCT
Source organism: Peromyscus maniculatus bairdii (assembly GCF_049852395.1). Taxonomy (NCBI): domain Eukaryota; kingdom Metazoa; phylum Chordata; class Mammalia; order Rodentia; family Cricetidae; genus Peromyscus; species Peromyscus maniculatus. Next base: position 88,885,785 of record NC_134861.1, read on the forward strand.
GGAGACCCATCTTGACTTGTGACACATGGGAGTTCTGTGAGTTTCAGCACATAGACAGCTGGTGTGGAATTGGGAAACACTCTTGGAGACCTGAACCCTAGTGTATGTCCCACCCCTTGACCTTAGCTAATCCCACAGGCTCCCTGCTTTCTCCTGTACCTACTATTAACAGATTGCAAAGGACTATTTGACGGAGGTTTTGTTTTATTTACAGGTATATCAGCAGATGTGGTTCTGTGTTTGGCCAGAGAGCTCCTTTGATCAGGCATTTAATGCTTAAAACTCAGTGTCAGAGAAGGACCGCATTGGCTTCTTCGTTGACGCAAACATCTCCCTCCATCTCTGATTCTGCAAACCTTCATGGAGAGCTCTTACACCCTGTTAGGTGTGGTGGGAGCTGGGAATTGTGACACCATAGGGAACAAAGGAGATTACATATCCCCAAATTTATGATACTGATAAAATAGGGGCAGGGCTCTGAGAACATGTGGCCCTTCTCGGGTTTCTCAGGACTGAGATTTTACAGGCTCCAGGTGATTGATCCTGACCGCAGCTTTTGGTTTTCATCACTAGTAGATATAAATAGGCGATGTATCATCATAGGTTCTTGTTTCTAATATACGGCATTTCCACTCCCCTGTGGGATTAGATTTTGAGTATCGCCTTCCCCATGGACATCCTGGAGTGGGGCCACAGCCATCTATATTCACTGTTACGGACTTGGGTGGCAACCTCACTCAATTTTACTCAGGCACGAGTCCTCATAAAACACTCTCCACCACATGGCTCAGAAGAGGGGAGGGACCACCATGCGGCAGAGCTAGAGCCTCATGCCAGATCTTGTGGTAGTCCAGAAGCGGATGCCCATTTTTGTTTTACTGCTCTATTAATTGATCTAAATCCTGAGAGTAATCACGTCACGAGCCATCCTGTCAGTCCAGAAATGATTCTATTTTAATTATTCCACCACGTGCCCAGGCATAGCTGAATTATAACACAACATAAAGTGTGAACATTTGAATGCCAACTTGTGGCTGCTTGATCTTAACGAGTCCTCTCTTGGTGATACCCCGAGTGCTGGCTAGTTTTACGTCAACTTGAAACAAGCTAGAGTTATCTGAAAGGCGGAAACCTCAGTCAAGAAAATGCTGTAAGATCTGGCTGGCTGTCAGTCATTTTCTCAATTAGCAACCAATAGGGGAGGGCCCAGCCCATTTGTGGGTGGTGCCACACCTGGGCTGGCGGCCCTGGGTCCAATAAGAAAGCAGGTTGAGCAAGCCATGAGGAGTAAGCCAGTAAGCAGTTCCCTCCATGGCCTCTGCCTCAGCTGCTGCCTCCAGGTTCCTGCCCTGCTTGAGTTCCTGCCCTGACTTCACTCTCTTTCCTCCCCACGTTACTTTGATCATGGTGTTTCATCAGAGCAATAGTCACCCTAACTAGAACATCCTACTGTCCAAATCTCTTACCTTTTTTTTTGTTTTTTTGTTTTTTTGGTTTTTCCACCACCTGACCCAAATCTCTTGTCTTAATGGTTCTATGTGCCATGGTTTCTCTGGACCTGTGTGTCTGTGTTGTGTGGTAGACCTTTCCTGGAATACACAACACACACCTTTATAACTACTTAGTCCAAATAGTGAGTCCATGACAGACCAAAGTAGGACACTACCGAAGTGCAAGTTGGTAGACCGGTGACTTTTTTTTTTGGGTTACTTACCTGACTGTAGGTGAGGGGTTACTTAACAGGAGCAGAAGTGACTCAAAGACAGCTGCATCACCAAGCCCACCCCAGCTGGGAACCTGGTGCACGCTACACAGCCTGCAAACGGCGTAAGAGGTCGTAAAGTGTCCTTTCCCGGTGGCTCAATTGAGTCCTTTGTAGGCAGTTCAGTTGGTCTTTGTGTCTTCTAGGCAGCATGCCTCTGCTTCTTCCAGGCTCCTTGGCAGGTCTCTGCTTCTCCTTTATCATTTGGCTTCTCTGGGAATGACTCTCAGCAGTCTTTACTCTTGATACACTTGTGGTGAGAAGGGGACCTAGTGAATCTGGTCAGCTTCAGGGACTTCCTGAAGCTATTTTGAGTTTACTTCCTGTCTTTAGGAGTGCCCCTTGCATTATTTTATTTCCCCATGGAACATCCTGATGTTTCGCCTTCCTGTAAACATCCCATCTAAGAATTTCCCTGGAAGATGCAAAGTTTTCATCAAGGAGGAAACTGGCACACAAAGTCTGACATTTTGTGTATGTTGGATTTACCTAATTGACTCAGATGCCAGCCACAATCTTTGTGGCTAATATAGTTTTGGGATGGAAGCATGTTACCAATTATATCTCAAAATCTCTCTAAAAGTATTAAACTTTCTATTGGTGCCTCATAAAGGATTATTATATTAAATTATTATACATTATAATCTCCAAGAGACTTCAGGCAAGGGACCCTTTCTGACTTTTATTTTATGCAGGTAATATTTTGCATATGTGAATCACAGGAAATAAACTGAGTAGCCAGGGAGGAGAACAGCCCAGACTCAGGATAGAGATTTACCTCATGGTGCTCTGTGTGTATGTAATGGGAATACCCCTCACTGTAGAGATTAAGATGCTGGTGTCTCAGCCGTAGTCCATGCCCTGAAACTAGAGATGGCCTTAGCTTGAGAATCCAGCTCCAACTGTGCCCTATGCCCAGGTTTTCCTGAAAAGAAAACCTGCTTTTCCTTCTCTACCATTTCTAATAGTTCATCTAAAGCTGTAGGTTTTCTGAAGTTCATCTAAACCCATTAAGTCCAAACCACAGCGCAGTTCGAGTACCCCTTAAGAAAAAAACGTAGTGAGCGGAGGGAGAAGCTATGTTTCCCACATGATGTGACTGGTTGGAATGAAGGCCTCTCTGCCTTTCTTGTACCAGGAGATGCACCCAGCACTCACTGCCAGAAAACATCCCAGCTTCATCTGTTGGTGGGTGTGCAGCCTGCCATAGTGTGGGAGAAATACGCTCGCTCTGGATGGCCTCGTCTGGCTTTGGGTGATGATGAATGTTTGATGGGACTCGGCATCATACTGGAATGCCTTCTTTTCTCCAGAGAGTAGAAATGAGGTTTTGGAAAGTGTGTTAATGGAGACTCATGCGGGCGGCTGCCTTCCGGGTAGCACTGTTCGTTTTAGGGAAGCCCTCGGAGGTTTGGCAAAGCTAATTTCCTTTGGAATTGCACATTGTGGAGTAACCCACATGAAGTTATTTCTTTTTCTAATGATAGAGTTTATCAACTCCATATTGTTCAACGTGGGTCTGCCCCAGATGCTTGGCTTAAACAAGGACAAATGTGGGGTCATTCTCCATCATGTTTTCACGTTGCCGTGAGTTCATAGGGTCTATCCGGACTTCCCCAAATGGGCTTTGCTGTGGATGTTTGCTTATTTCTTAAACTGGATTTCTTTACAAGCCTGGAACACAATGTTGATTTTGCAAGTCAACATTGTGGTGGCGAGAGCTGAAATTCCAGTCCCATGGCCTGTAATGGTGTGCTGGCCAGTGACGGACAGTGTACGCATTGGCTCTGGGAGGCTGTGCTGCCCAGGCGTGTCCTGGTGTTTTAGTTTGTGTCATTGGACTCTGTGATGACATGATGACAAGATGTCACGTGACAATGAAACTGCCCAATGATGCATCTCTTGGAAAGTTGCCCTATATGACTGTTTGGGAGGATGCTCTTGTTCTAAAGGGTCAGTATTGTCTTTTTTCCTCTAAAAGTTGAAATCTGTTAGATTGTTTTAAAGATTACACACAGTTGAAAACATCATGGCACTATAAGTACATATAATTTTGTCTGTCGACTAAAAGAAAACCTGAATATGTCACAGATATTTAATTGTTTAGCCATTAAGAGATTAATAGTCTGAAAAAAAATTCAATTTTGTTAAGTTGTACCTAAGTGGTGATTATCTTCATTATAATTTTAAAAACATCATTGTAATTTTTAAGCATGAGAAATAAGTAAATGTGTGTTTAAATAACTTGGAAAGTGAATCGTAGGCATGAAAGTGGAGGGTGACTGTTTGGGAAGAAAACGGGACCCGTGGGAGGAGGGTGGGTGAGAGAGGGGAGTAGGGGGGCGAATATGATCAGGGTATGTAATATGCACACGTAAAAATACCATCTTGAAGCCCATTATTTTGAGTAGTGAATATGGTGCTGATAAAAATGTAAAGCTGTATTGTTTGTTGGGGAAAACAGCTCCTTTGGTAAAGTGTTTGTCATGCCCACATGAGGACCCGGGTTCAATCCCCAGGACCCACTAATGCAGTCCCAGTGCCACGGAGTCAGCCACCCAGCCATGCCTGCTTGTGAGGTCCAGTCAGTGAGAGACTCTGTTTTAAAACACAACATAGAAAAGTACCCATGTAATGATACCTACACCTGAAGGTGACCCGTGAGCTCCACATGCACACATATGTATCTCATCACACACACACACACACACACACACACACACACACACACACACACACACAACACAAATGATTTAAAAACTAAATTGTTGAGGAATGTATTTCTTCCAGATACACAAGATTGTTTAATGTTTATACACACCCATATATCTCCTTTCTTATGCCATATTATAGGTTGAAATACTATCTTCAGGACAAAATTTCTTAAAAATAGGTCAGTCAAGATGAATTTTTCCTCAAGGTTTTATCTCAAGTTTTTCTTATTTGAATGTCAAGGACATAAAAATCATCTCAGCAAGTTTACCCATAGAGATCTTTCTTTCAAACCCAAGTGTAAATAGTCATCTCGTTTTCTTTATAGATCGTTGGTTCTGTGTTTGACAGGGAAGGCAGGCCAGCTGTTTGTTGGGAAGGTAGCCTCTTTAGGATCTGTGGAGATCAGCACTGTCATAAACCTGGCCGTCCCTCCTTGGAAACCACCCGTGCCCTGTTGGGACCTGCTTCCCCGTCTTGTGTCTGCACTCTGCCTTCTATTTTGTGTCTCATTGGCTGCGAGACTAGCTGGCAGGGTGCTGCACACCACTTCCAGGTCCCAGGACACCTGTTGTGCTGTGCAGAAATCACCGGAGAAGGTGTGTGTTCTTCTGAAGACCAGGATTGCAGTTTTATGCTGCTCTGAAGCATAAAACTTACAAGTTCATTCTCTGTTATGCTAGCTGCTCAGAACATAAGCACCCCGCGTCCAGTTCTGCCCTCTGCTGCGTTTAGAACGGATTATCTCTTTTCTTTTTTCATTTGGTGTCTAATGACTGGAAAACACAAAGATGTATCGCTTCATAAGCAGCACATCAAGGAAAAACATGGAGTGAGGAGAGTTCCAGAGGTCAGGGGCTCACTGGAAGGGTGCTTCTCAAATAGCTTCCATCTCTGCTGTCCCACACCATGGCTTACCCTCCCCAGTGAAGAACAAACTGTATGAAAGGCGTGGAATAAGGTGTTTTTGTGTTTATATAGTAACCTAGTGAATCCCCATTATGTGGACAGGTGGGGAACAAGTTCAAAGACATAGAGGCATTCCCTTTCCTGAGCATGTGTACAGGGATGAAGAGGGAGAGGCACCTTTTTCCGTCACATGCAGGGGTGGATATGGTTACAGGCCTACAATCCCACCTCTCCAGAAGCTGAGGCGAGAGGATTGCAAGTTGTAGGCCAATTTGGGCTACATAGGGAAACCTTGTTTCAAAACAAACAAACATTAACCAATCAGCCAAGCAACCAACCAAGCAAACAGTAACAACAAATACAAATAGAACACCACAAGAATGGATTCGCCAAAAATAACTGAGGCACGAAGGGCTATGAGTTCAAAGGAGAAGAAATGCTATCCTGCCCAAGGATGGGATCAAGTTCAAGAGCCCCGAAGAGACCAAACGCATCTCCATAGGAACTGAAAATGGAAGAAACTTTGAGACATGAAAATTATTATGAAATAAATTGGCTCCTTGAGTTGATCTGGAGAATTTATGTAGGAAAGTATGGAAGAGAGGCTTTGATAAATAAATTCAGAGTGGATTATGGAAGCTTTTGTGACAGATTGCACAGATAATAGCATTGTATTATATATACTATGCCACTACAAATACATTTATTTTATTAAAATATCGTCCTACCACTTCCCTCCACTCCCTCAAATTCCTGGCTTCTTGTTTTTTAAAATCATTACTATCACACACACATACACACACACACACACACACACACACACACACACACACACACACACACACTACTAAATCTGCTCAGTGTTGCTTGCATGAACATGATTTCAGGGCTGATCACTTGGTAGTGGATAACCACTTAGGGGGCTCCTCCCTGACAGAAGACCCCTTCTACTCTTAGCATCCTTTGGATGCCTATAGTTCTTTGTCAAGGGGCGGGGCCCCTGAGAGTCCCCATTTCCTTGTTAGAATGTCTATTGACGTTGTCCTTGTTCAGGTCTTTAGGCAGCCATATTGTTGAGGTTTAAAGACATTTCTTTTAAAATCCAAATAATATGCTTTAATCTTGCACTGTGTCACGTGTTTGCAAGAGTCATTGATCTGATATAAGGGGTTATTTCCCCAGGGTAAGAACGTTCGAGCCTTTTAATCAAAGTAGTTCACTGGGTGTGATGGAGTTAAGAAATAAGCATGCTGGCTAGTGACTATTGGTTTGTTATGCATTGGTTTTGGTTTTTTTATTTTAATTCTTGGCTTTTTTTTCTCCCACAGGTGCTTGTCTCTATCAGGGCTCCTTGCTGGCGGTAGGTCATTCTTAATCTATTTCTTTTGGATGTAAGATGCTTAGCTGAGATAACTGAGTGACAGAGGTGATTGTGTCATTGTAAACTAATTTTCTTCATGGGTTGAGGAGTACTCCTCATCCTCATCCTCATCCGGGTACCATAGGGCTCCATCACTTAATAACCTTTGGAGAGTGAATTAGTTCCATTTGGATACTCAGGTATTGAATGAGAAGTCCCCCGCTCCCCGCCGCCATTTGCATTCGATGGCTGTCCTTTGTGTTCTTTCAGTCAGAGATAATTGGATCCCATCCTCTTGTCACATACAAACTAGGGCACAATTTGTTTGTATGCCTGTTACATTTGTTTCCGTCTTTAAAATAATGCTGTTATTACATTCAGTACAACGGAAGAGATTCTTGGTCAGTTCTCTGAATGATAAGCTTAAGTTTTTGGTAAACAGCAAACAAATTAGCATTTTTATCTCTGACCCTTTCCACACCGGGTAGGCAGAATTGATTTTGAATTTAATGTCAGAACGACTGGGGGGGGGGGGGAAAGCTGATGCAAGTCTCGTGTGTTCCTTTTCATTAATAATGTACTGTGGTGCATAACAGTGTGTAAAAGCCTTATTGAAAAGACTGTCTACACTCCATCAACTCTAATAAATGCTATGACAAGTCATTCTTCACCACTTTTTTAGTTTGGGTTTAATACATGCTGCAGTGAAGCAGCCTATGAAGGGTGGGAAGGATGTGCCCATCCCCCCCAGTCTGCTATTGATACATGGTGTGACTTTAGTTCATCATCTTCCATTATCCTGGTGCTAAAGTAGATGAGGGATAGCTGAGGTCTCCAGGAGTCTAGATAATTATAGATATTCCAAGTAGTAATTTCCAGTCTCGTCTTTATATGCTATAGTTGATGCTCTGAAGATTTATATACTTTTTTTCCTTCTTGATATTTTTCCCATTAACGAACTGGAAAAAGCTATTTTTTTTCTCTTTCTCATTCCATGCCCTAAAAGCAGAATTTTCATTCTGTTTGTTCTTTAATACATTTTAGAAATCATTCTGAAATCAAAGTCTGTCCTCAGTTTTGGGGAGTAATGCTATGTAGTGTAGACAAGTCAGTCAACTATATTAATACAAGGAAGCTGTTTACTGTATAGAGTGCTTCATACTTTTTCAATATATTTTCATAGCTATTGATTCATCTGATACTGAGGCCAGTGTAATATGCATGCTGTGTACCCCCCACCCCCACCCCAGTACAGGGTCTCATTAAGGAGCCTAGGGTGGCATTGAACTCATGATCTTGAATGCTGGGGGTGGTCCCCCAAGCCCAGAAAGCCCTCCTAATTTAATGGAGAATTGAAGAAGAGAGAAGGAGATGAAGAGATTGGCTAGACATCTTTGGCCATTGAAGGGTGGATGACATTAATTAATTAATCCATTCTTTCTGATTTTTACCACTATCTGAAGATGTATCTAGACATCTACACTAAGCTTTGCTGTGTGTACTCGAATAAAAAAACAAAAAAAAAATCAGATAATTGAGGGGGTCAGTTCTAAGCAGTTAAAAAACAAACACTTGCATTGAATGGATAACCTGGATCCACTCTGTGCACGTCCTGCTGGTCATGCCTACTAGGGTGTGCTTCCTGTACCAACTCACTTCTGAGTGCCCTCCAGGTGCCATCTTTGCTACCAAGACGCCACTGTCTGCTCCCCCACCTTCCTCTCACCCACAGTACTTGAAGTACTTAGTCTTGTCTTTCTGCAGTTCAGTCAGAGAGGTATAAGCTACTTAGCACAACAAAGACTGTCATCAAGCATTTACTTACTTAGTGCTGGTACCGGGCCTGCTGGTCCTGGTCCTGGAGAACACCGACGAACAGATGATAATCTCTGCCATCTTGAAGTTCGAATTGTATGTCAGGTATGCTGTCAAGAAATTGAACCAATAACAAAAGTAAAGAAGGGCAGGGTGGGAAGGTGGAAAAGCCTCATTGGGCGTCCATTATTTTAAATAGGATTTTAAAATGTGACACTTGAGCTAAGAGCCGGGAGAGGCCCCTCTAAGACTGGACCCTGTAGACATCTAGGAGAAGGACATTGTAGAGGGGTCAAGGTGAAGGGAAAGTGTGGGTCAGAATTCCCTTGGCTATTTCTCAGGTGCCTGGAGGCCAAACAGCTGATGCAGAGACCCAAGGAGAGGAACCCAGAAGGGTGGGCAGGGGACGGGGTGTCCAGCCTGGGCCTGGATTTTGCTTGTCCTTTCGGGAAGGTGGGTGAACCGTTACAAGTCCAGGGAAGGAAAATGACAAGGGGCTGACTTATCGTTTAATTAAACTGCTGGAATAGGAATGTAAAAAGAAATAGCACTCTTGTTTCTAGGGAAACAATGTGGACTACTTTAAAAAGACCGTGGAGGTGAGTCACTGAAAATTGCTGTCAAATCAAGTGTGAGAGAAGCAGATACAAAAGAGCGGGGGAAGCTGAAAACCTAGAGATTCTGCAGTTTGGTTTATTGGTAGCCACCTTGTGTTTTAATGATATTAAAATTCACAGCAGCTTTTGGGGTGTGTCTCAGAGGTTGATGGTTTGCCTGGAATGCACTAGGCCCTGGGTTTGATTCTCAATATCATGGGTTAAAAAAAAGAAGAAGAAAGAAGGGGAGAAGGGGGCAGGTGGGGAGGTGGGGAGAAATGGCAGATAATCTGTTGTGGTAATAGTTAATTACATCCTTTGTCACGAGTCCCTCTTCACTTGACCTAACGAAGACAGACTTGGCTCTTTTGCCAATGAAATTGGAGAATGAATATACATGAATGTATTTTGAATTTCCAGAGTCGAAGAGCAGTAGCCTCATCTATCAGTGTAGTATACTATTCTAGGAATCCCTAATTAAACAGTTCTTCTCCTCCTCGGTGAGAAGGCTTGTCCTGTAAAGCACATCCCACTCCGGAGCTAGCCCTGTGTGCGGTGGCTCAGCGATATCTTAGAATCCTACCCACATGCTCATTAGTTTAGAGCTGGAGATGATGTCAGGGACCCGGTTGTCTGAGGTTCCTGTTTTATGCCTGAGGGTGGTAGGACAGGAATGTGAAGTTCTTGGGGCTCATTCACGTGTCTAGTGGGCAACCAGGAGGAAGCCTGGTCAGCTTGAGAATGGCAATTGTCAACTTTATGCAAAAGACTTCGGTAAAAGTTGGAGAGGTGGCTCAGTGGTTAAGAACATGGACTGCTCTTCCAGAGGATCTGGGTTTGATTTCTGGTAACCCACACGATGGCTCACAACTGTCTGTAACTCCATTTCCAGGGGATCCAATGCCTTCTTCTGGTCTCTGCAGGAACTGTACACACATGATACACAGACTACCTGTAGACAAAACACTCCTATGTATGAGATAAATAAGTGAAGTTAAAAAGTAGAATTCAACAAAGTATCAGGTGCTTGGTAACATGGATTTTAGGCAGGTTTTAGGGGCTAGCTGTTAGTGTCTTGTGAAGCCACCTCTCACCGATATCCCCCTTTGCTCTCTTCACTGCTTAGGAGGCTGCCAAAGAGCAGGACATTCATGGCCCTGGTATGGGGTGGTGACCTGGTTTAAGTCCTTCCTGTTCTGCTACAGAGTGGCCCTGTGACCTTGGGCACATCATGAAACCCGCTCAGCTAGAAAGTCTATTGCCTACTATGTGGCATGGGGACAAAGGAGGCCCTTCGTGAAGCATTTTCAATGCAATAAAGAAGGCAGTGTGTGTGTGTGTGTGTGTGTGTGTGTGTGTGTGTGTGTGTGTGTGTGTGTGTGGTGGTGTGCCAACACAATGCCCAGCACATGTTTTTTTTGCCATTGCAAAATCCCCTTTCCTAACAAAGAAGAAAAGGGAAATGGGTGAGCGTTTACTGGTATTTAGGCCCTAAACCATCTCATCCGACATGCTGTTTCTCACAGCCAGGCTTGCCTCTGAGCGTGGTTGGCTGATTTTACCTTCAGTCCTGTCTGCCCAGCCCCCCCACCCCCTGTTACACCTGCCATGCGGTTGTCTCTGCCAGTCTTCCTCCCTGACCTCGTGGCAAAGCCAGCTGTCCCTGGCTAACCCCCTCCCATTGACTGACACTGTCCTGTGCTAGTGCATGCGCGTTAACTTTGTGACATGGTGGAAAAGCATTTAGAGACGCATTGTATTTCGATAGGCGCGCTATACTGTTCACAGGTATTGTGTGTATGGGGGGTGTTGACTCCATCTCGGCCGTGTCCGACTTCTGGGAACCATGCGGCCTCGCGGTGGCATTCCGGCGTGACTTGGTCCTGAGCCACGTGGAAGGCAGCGCTCAGCTGTGCTCTGGCTTCAGCTGTCCCCTTTCTTTCCCTCACCCCATTGCCCCTATTTTTATAGTCTTTCATTTGTCAAGTCAGAGATTGCCAGAAGGGAGAAGGAGGAATACCAAGAGAAACACCGAATACTCTATTTTGGGGTCTGTTTTAGGCTCCTCCATACTCATACGTTTTTAGACCCGCGGACTTCCACCAAGGTCAGCCCTGTGTAGGAAAGAGAGAGTTCCCTAGATCAGGGTCCATTAGGGGGAAGCAGTTCTGCCGCTCCCCACCGCAGGCAGGAGAAGAGGAATTCCCGCTTCAGTTTCTACGCGTCCGTATCCTCTGCTCTTCCTCGAGTAAACCGAATACAAAGAATTAGACTGTCTTGTGCTTTGTGCTGCTGCATTCGAACCCTTCTCCTTTGTAGATTCTTTGTCTTTCGTAAGTTCTTCCGGGGATGGGTGGTTTGATGGCTATCTGAGCCATTTTTCACTCTGTAAAGTGCATCTGAACTGCGGCCATCACAGAGTTGCTGGCAAGGTTAAAGGAGATTAACATGACCACTTAGCCCAAGATAGCTGGGTGTGATAATACATCGCCGCCATCGCTGTAAAATGGTTCTGGTGTGCAGAAGTGAACAGAACTGCTGTTCTTCTCCTGAGCAGATGTGCCAAATGTTGAGATCCTCTTCAGGCAACTGCTGACGAAGTGAATCATAAATCGTCAACTTTTGACAAATTTGAAAAAAGACATCAGGGACAATAAAAACGTGGCATGTGTGCTATGTATACTATAATACAGTGGACGGTCCTGAGTTTCAGAGTTTGAACCTTGGGACCGTAGCATACAAGCTGCATGGCCCCAGATAGATGACACTTTATCTGTGGTGCCTCAGCTTTGCCAGCGGTAAGGGGGTGATCCTCCTCATGGAAGGATTAACTGAGTGAGAACTTGTAGTAGAACCGCAGACTGACCTGACAAAGAGCAGCCATTCAGGTCATCCAGGTGACACCAGGGTACTGGAGTGGACCTGGCGTAGTGAGGGAGGCCAGTGGATCTTGGGTCAGGTCCTGGTGCTAGAGGAACAGCCATAGAGTGAGTCACTGGGGTGAAACCAAGCCTCAGTTTCTAATTTGTAGTTAGAGAGTTAGTAGACTGTCTTTAGGATTCCTTAATGCAGTGCTGACCGGATGAGAATGTTCTTGGCTGTATCCTCCACCAAAAAACTTCAGAGCCACATGTGGTTACTCAATGGACTTGCCGTGTGGCTCTACTGGACCCCAGGAACTGAGGTATAAGCTTCAATTAAATCTTTTTTTTTTTTTTTTTTTTGAGACAGGAGACAGGTCTTCTCTGTGTAGCCCTGACTGTCTTGGAACTTGCTCTGTAGCCCAGGCTGGCCTCAAACTCAGAGATCCATCTACCTCTGCCTTCTGAGTGCTGAGATTAAAGGTGTGCCCCACTACCACCCAGCAAGTTTTGACTACTTTTAATAAAAGGTTTATTTAAATTTTTTATTACATTATTATTTATTTATCTATTTGCTGTGTGTGTGTGTGTGTGTGTGTGTGTGTGTGTGTGTGTGTGTGTACATGCATGTGCATGTGTGTGTTCTGGATGCATACTTCCTGTACACTTTTACATCTGTTTGGTCAAAATATGGTCTACTCATTGGAGTGCTCTCCATTGTGCATAGCAGAGAAGAATGGAGACCCTTGGTTCTGCCTTGGAGGCCCAAGAAAAGCTACAGGAGACACAGGGTTCTTGGGTGCTGCAGGCTTGTTTGATGTACTCTGTAGCATGACGTTCTTTTATTTGGAACTGTAGCAGGAGAGGTGACCCTGGAGGCTTGAAGTCCCCATATTTCATTTGTATTTTTATCCATCAATGTGCTCAAAGATTCTCTGGAGAAGAGACACGAAAAAAGCTCCAGAACGTCCCCTGGTAGGTGCCCTAAGTCCCTCTAGCCTGAGAAATCTTGCTTAGTGGCTGAAGCTAAGACATCCTAGACTTTGCAGCAGGGGGGTGAATATGTGACATCCTAGGAATTTATTCAGAGGGGAAGCAATTTAGCCATTCCCCAGTTCCTTAATTTCCTGTAAGTATGTAAGGTAGTTTCCCATTACCTTTCTTCTGGGTGTTATAGGATATCTTTTTTTGTGGGGGGTCAACCTTACACAGGTTGGGGTCATCTGGGAAGAGAAACCTCATTGAGAAAATGCCTCTATCAGATCGGCCCGTGAACAAGCCTGTGGAGCATTTTCTTGGTTAATGATTGATGTGGGCAGGCTAAGCCTACCATGGACAGTGAACTCCCTGGGCAGGTGGTCTTGGGTTTTATCGGAATCCAAGCTGAGTAAGCCATGGGGGACAAGGCAGGAAGCCCGTCCTCTCTAGGTTTTGCTTCAGTTTTTACCTCCAGCTTTCCACCTTCTGTGGGTTTCTGCCTTGGCTTTCCTCTGTGATGGACTGTGCGCAGGACAGATAGACCCTTTCCTTTCCAAGTTGCACTTGGTCATGGTGTTTATCAGAGCAATAGCAAGCAAGCTAAGACACCCCTTTCCATTTATTTATATTTTTAACACAGTGCAATGTGCTCTGACATGGGAGGCCAGTCTTTAAGATGCATCTATATTATGATAGAAATTTAACCCCTCTGAAGTACAGTGCCACTGTGCTGGGTCCTGGCATACACATAAGGCTTGCTTAGCTTCCTGATTCCAGCTGGAGGTATTCAGGTCAAGACTAGACAAAATCAGGATGGAGTAGGGGATCTCTATTAACTGATTTCCAAGGGCTGCTCTAATCCAGGTTCTCAGGGTGTAGACTGAAGGTTAGAGCTGTGTATTTCCTACTAAGGATACTCCTTGAGAGGGTGAGAAAGCCCCTGGCTTAAGCATGCACTGTCTACCTGTCTACCTGTCTACCTGTCTACCTGTCTATCTATCTATCTATCTATCTATCTATCTATCTATCTATCTATCTATCTATCTATCTATCTACCTACCTGTCAGTCATCCACTTACCCATCCATCCATCCATCCATTCATCCATCCATCCATCCATCCATCCATCCATCCATCCATCCATCCATCAATCCATCTTGAGACAGGGTCTCATTATGTAGCCCTGGATGGCCTGGAACTCACGTAGATTCTCCTGCCTCTCCCCAAGAATTGAGAGTAGAGGCATGCACCACCATCCTAACTAGTATGCAATATTTTAAAGAGAATGTACCCTTGAGAGCCAGGTGGTGAGGAGTGGCCAGTCAGAGCTGCAGATGACGCTCTGTCCTCTCTGGGGCTTTGCATGTTGTACATCTTCATCAGAGGCGCTAGTTTCTTATTTGGGAATTGATGTCTTCTTAGAATAATTGTGTGTGAGAGGAATAATACAAGAAATTCTGTACTTTTATTGACAAATAATCCATATGCATTTTCATTCTTATTCATATTCTTGTTGGAGGAACAGATGTTTTAAATTAACAAACACATTTCTTATGCTTTGTTTGGAATGTAGAAGATGCAACTGAGTTTGGCAGCCATATTTACTCGCTCCAACTGTGTTATGTGTGATCATCTATCTCAATTTTCTGGCTAGTCCATACATGCCTACCACCCATTTTTATTTATTTTATTCAATGTTTGTGCTATTTTTTTCCTCAGAATTGCAGTCTAGTAGTTTGCTTTATTTCTTCTACATTTCTCTGTATAACTATAAAATATTTACATATGCATGTTTATTTTATACATAGTACATTTATGTATGCTTATGGTATATATGTGGCTAGTCCCTAGAAGAGAACTGCCACTCATTTGTGACAACTTATGATACTATCTTATTATAGTTTACTTACTCTTTCAAGTCTTTTGCTTACTAAAGGAAAGATAATATGTGAATATGTGAGTTTTGCAAGTGAGCTTATATTTTCTTGGGATTTGAATTGCAAATGTTTAAAGAAAAGTTGTCTTGAAATTTTTGAATGGATTGAGTTTTGTTTTTGTGATGGGAGGGACATTTATATATGAAATTGGCACAATATAACTTAGAAAAAAATCCTTGAGCAGTTCCATGTAAAATAAGTACACAGCTTCCAGTGTCCCAGCTGTGATCTTTCAGCGAGGAGGCTTTAGACTTCTGGTATTCCTAAGTTGGAGAGAAGGAAGAAGGGTAAGGCTCGTGAAGTAAGAAACAGCTGCTTGTTAGGATCTAAGAGACCCTTGAGTTTGGGCCATGACCTGTGTGTGCTTCCCCACCAGCTTCTGAGATTGGTGATGAAGGGAGTGTAATGCCACTCCTTTCCTCCAAAGGGAAATTGAATGGGCAGGGAAGGGTTGCATGGGAGAGCAGATTTCCTGACCTTTGTTTGTTACTCTCTTCACACGGTTTTGCACACAGAGAGCATGGGAGAATTATTAATGGAAAAATTAATATTCTTTGTTACACTTCTGGGGTTGACTTCCTGGGGGGAACCTTGCCTAAAGGATGTGAAATCAGGGCTAGAAGGAACTAGAAGTCAGTGCTAAGCAGCAACCCATACCCACACTTGCTGGGGTATGGACAGTAGTGGGATCCTGCCAGAGTACAAAGGCATCAGCTTCCTTGTGGTGGACTCTGTGACCGGATCTTTAAAGACTATACGATAAGAATTAAGGTGTTATGATGTGTAGTAGCAGACCTTGGGCCGATAGCCAACAGCTTCTTTCCCTTTTTTTCTGCTCACACAGCTCTGATTTTTTTTTTTTTAAATCAAGCCCTTCACTCCTTTGCTTGTTTATATCCTAGTTGTGAACTAAACAAGATCTTTCTATTCCCTTGGCAGGGATTAGTCGAAAACCTTATGTGTGAATGTCTGACTGAGTTGTGGCCAATGAGATGTGCAAAGAGGTCAGCTAAGACTGTTGGGTGTTTGGAAAGAGGCCCATACATAGTTTCCCCCTTCCCTACATCTGAACAAGTTAGAAATAAAGTAAAGGATAAATACAAAAGTCAAAGTATTACTCTAAGGACTTGGGGCAGTGCTAGAGGCCTTATTTTGCATGAGCAAATCCCTGGGTTTGAATCCCAAGCACTGCTAATAAATAAATATTGCCCTTTGTTTTTAATTAATACATATCTAAGTTGTAGGATAGAGCTTTAGTTCTCTTAGTCAGATGTAGGCATTCATAGGAGAGCTCTGATGGGCATTTTCCTTGTAGAAAGGCCATATAGACAAGAATCACTGCTTGGAGAAGCAAGGGAAAGATTCTTGTTGATAGATTTGCTTTCTGGGACAGGAAGGAAGACTGTAAATGGAGACTTTTTTCTGTTCTGCCTCATCCCTCAGCCGCTTCCAAATAATCACTCAGAGGTTTATATTAATTATGAATGCTTGGCTGATGGCTCAGGCTTATTACTAGCTAGCTCTTACATTTAAATTAACCTATTTTTCTTATCTATGCTTTGCCATGTGGTTCATGGCTCATTAGCTCATTTTCTTGGTGGCTAGTTAGCCTGCTCCGACTCCTCCCTTCCTTTTCCCAGAATTCTCCTAGTTTGGCTCTCGCACTCAATCTCTTCCTGTCCAGATATTGGCCAGTCAGCTTTATTATTAACAATAAGCATAATCCACGGCAGAGGACAGAGTTGCTAAACACATCAAGTTGTTCTTTTTGAGTTGACTGTTAGACAAGTCATGCTATCTTCCTCTGAAGGTAAGAACAGCCAGGAGCTACATGCTCATCCTCTGTGGGGGAAAATAAGAATCCTCAAGGGTAGGAAAAACTAAATATTTGCTAATGGGAAGTGTTGAAGGTTGGATTTTGAAGGCTGGATTGTTGGCATATGAAGACGTGATCTCTAGAGCTGCGGCTCCACTTTATAACTTAGCTAACACCCAAAGCTTGGTGGAAGAGACAATCGGACGAGTTTGGTTCCTCCAAGAACTTGGCTATTAATCTGAAGACTTAGCTAACACGGGGACTGGCTTTCCTGGGGAATTCTTATATGGACATATACATTCTCTCATTGTTTAAACCAATACAAATTGGCTTTTTGTTTTCTTCAGTGTTTGAACCAGTGCCCTATAATCAGATATTGAATGTAGTCTACAGTGCTTTGGAATAAGTATCAGTAAAAAAAGAATATAGCATCATGTTTAGGAGAGGAGTGTGAGTTTTTCCTCGACTCTTTGACCTTGGATCCATATTGTAGAGTTGTTGCAAAGATAAGTAAGATAATACATGGAAGTATCTGGGATATAGTCGGTGTGTGCCAGCTCCTAAAAATACTGTTCTCCAGGAGAAAACCACTTTTGATGTTGGTCTTGAAATGTGGGTCAGTGTTGACTTGGAGGAGTTGAGAGGGGGCTCTTAAGACCGAGGATCAGTGTGAGTACACACCTAAGTGGCAAAGGGAGCCTAGTTTGATTGAAGTGTGAGAAGCGATGGATAAATACTGAGGAGTCTGAAAACTCCAGCTCACATAGGCTTGGAATAAGGCATTTGAAGTGGAATTATGAATTCTAACTCTGTCTGACAAACTGATGAGATATCACAGCACCAGCCTCTGCTGTTCATTCTCTTCTCCTTTCCACTGGTGTCTGGATGTTGTTGCCCTGGAGAGCTTTGGAGAGGATGGAGATGGCCCTGTAGCTGATCAGCACCTTGTACAAGTGAGGTCGATTTACAGGCATTTCCTCACGTTGGTCAGTACTGCCAAGGCCATTGTCAGCTCATCAAAAGTAGGTTCCCCTGGTGTCAGGAGATACTCCCTGTTAATGGGCACTGATGCCCTCTGTAGTTTTACTGTCTATCATGATGTCCTTTCACGAAGGGGTCTTATAACCCTTTTCATTCTTCTTTAATCTAGTCTCATTTCTCATTCCTTTTTCACAATTGGCAAAGATTAAATTATGCTCCTGACAGTATTAAGATAAAGTACATGTTGTTGCATTCAAATTTCTTTTGAAATTAGATGGCTGATTCCATTATATAGACTACCCCAGAGACTGAGTATGGCTTTTCTCTCATGCTGGACAGTAGAACTAAGTATGCAATGGTTGCTTCTAGAATTTTCTCAGATTTTCCAATTCCTATATCTAAAATGTATTCCTTTTAGATGCAAGATCAAGTATCACCAGAAGCTTTAGGGATAGTAGGACCACTTGAAAAACGTGTCCTGCTAGAAAAGATTCTTAATAACCCTGGGACCTGGGGGAAGAAGAGAGGAAGATTTCATAGGCAGAGACAACGCAAGTGCATATGAAAAGGAGGGAAGCATATTAAACGGCCATTTTGGCAGCTACTTTAAAAGAGTCAAACAAGCTATTGAAGAAAAGACATCTTTTTATAGTTCTTACTCAATTTCATTGATGATTCTGGAGAAAAATTTTCAATAATTCCAGCCAGGATATAAGTATAAACTATAAGGAAAGAAGTAATGTAAGCACCTAAGCATGGATATTCCTATGAGATGTCTCCATACAAGCGTACTGGAATCAGAATATGGGAGCTGTCTTTAAGATCAGGATTTTCTTTTGTATTGTTAGTATATTACTGTTAAAGAGAATAACACTTAGATAAGTAGTGATGGTTTTGTTTGTAGTTAGCAGGGACAAGCCTTGAACCTCTTATGTTGTTGAGGGGGACCTCGGCCTCTGATCCTGCTGCCTCTACCTCACAAGTGCTGACACTATAGGCTTGCACCATCATGTGCATCTTTTCCGTGTGCTTCAGATCAAACCCAGGACTTCCTATGTGCTAGAGAAATGCTCTACCAATCAAGCCCCATTCCTGACCTTAACAGTAGTGTTCTTTAAAAACTAAAGCACAGGGCCTGGGGAGATGCTCGGTGGGTAAGAGCTCTTGCAGGGGACCTAAATTCAGTCCCCAGCATCCACACTGGGCAGCTCACGGCCACCTGGAATTCCAGAGGCACCTGCATGCACAAGGTATACATAAAAGTGTTACACATGAGTGAAAAAATAACTAAATTTTATTAAAGACCCAAACCATAGAATCCAGAGTACCAGTTTTGAGGGATGGAAGTTTCTTGACTGTTTATACAGGTGGAATAGCCTCTTGCTTTATTGATTATATTAAACAATGCAGGCTTTTCCTAAAGCAATGTAGAATGCACCGAAGAAAAGGAAAACTCCATTCACCTCAGTAATTTCACAAACAAAAGTAATTGACATTGAATATTAGACGACAATATTTTAGAACCTTTTTCTATGAATGTTTGTGCTTTGTGTGTTAAACAAAAAAATAATGATCACAATACATGTGCTTTTCCTGCCTGCTTTTAGATTTAATGTGATAGAATGGATTTCTTTTTAAGACTTGCCTCTTTTTCTAACACTTGTCTATTTGTACTGTGATCTTTCATTGACAGACTGTAAGATGCTTACCAGCTCCCATTGACTGGTATCATAGGAACCCATTAATTTAGGATTGTAAGTAACATCATGATAAAGTCTCTTAATGCTTCAATTATTGTTTGAGTCTGCATTCCTTAAGGATATAACATTTGAGGCACATGGTATATGTTTTTGAAAAGCATGTCTGTGTACACATTTAATACATAATTATCAACTTGTCCTTCTGTGGGAGCCCGTTCTCGGGTTCCTCGTATCAGCAGGTCCGAATAGAGGATGATCAGGACCACGGGCCTGAGTGCAGGTGTCTGAGATGGTCTGCACTTGGCTGTGCCGGGGGAGGAGGTCTTTTCCTCCACCCCTTGGCGTTTCTATAAAAACCCTGGGCCAGAGACAGTCGGGGCCCGTTGGAATAGGTTCCAGGCCCTCTCGAGGCTATCTTTTATTTTCTATCTGTTTATCTCCACAAGACTCACCACTATAAATCCTTCTATCTAATATTTCCTGCTGCTCGCACTCAAGAAAACTCTGGGAAGCTGTGGGGGTGCTGGGTAAATGTCCCACATCCTTCAAAAAGACCTGCTGATTCACATCGTCACAGATTTCTGTATCCCTCAATGTAAAGGTAAAACCAACACTCAGTTTTAGAATGATTGACTTTTAAGGAGGATGGAATAAAAGATGGTATTGACAAATTGGACAACATTTAAAAATATCAAGCTGTACAAAACTAAATAAGACCAGGAAAGTACAGGTTTTTGAAAGATGTAGTCTTATAAAGAATAACATAGCACTTAGAATTCATGCAACTATTTAAGAACATCAAACTTTAGAATCTAAACTGACTGAGAATAGAGAGTTCACATCAGTGACAATACAAATCAACAAGGGTCAAGCTTGGTGGCACACGCCTAGAATCTCAGTACTCAGGAGACTGAAGCAGGAAGACTGTGAGTTCTAGGCCAGCCTGGGACACAGAGTAACATCCTGTGAAAATAAATCACTATCATTGTTATTAATGATTAAATTAAAACTAAACCCACAATGAGATATTATCTTACACCTATTAGAACACAATTCAGTGGTCAAACTCAGTTTGGCTGTGACTCCTAAGAATTTTCTCTATGGAATTAAGAAAAATTGTATGTAAACAAGTTCTTTCTGGTATTATTTATATTATAAAGTAAGGAGGACCTAAATAGAAGAGTGGTTAAGTAAATCATCATAAATTAGCTTGACACAGGACATATATAGTTGTTAAAATAATAGGTGTAAAGAGCATCTAGCCATCCAGACATACTTATGTTAAATGAGAGTGCTGGGTTCACCTTTTGTGATGAAATTTTTTGACATGAAAAAGAAGTCTTGACATGATTTGAGCTTGCCGAGGGGGAAACAAGATTGGTCAAGGGGACAAAGAAAGCTTGCAAGTAGGGAACACAGCCAGTGATGAGAGGAGATGTGTAGATAGTGGATGGAAAGTCAGGAAAGGGACAAGATGGGTGTGAAGGGGTCAAACCCCTGGTTACATAGAACACATGGGCAAGGGAGTGTCTTCAAAGGAGCAAAGCAAGAGACGGAATATGAAAATTAAATCGTTAGGATTCTTAGCATAAATAATGCTCAACCCAAAGGCTGTAATCCATTGCTTTCTTAGCCTGAAGTCCAAGGGTAAGTCCATGGAGTTAATGGCAGACATAGCTGTATCTGTGTGTTCACATGGTGCCATTAGGACGTCCATATGCTGTCTCTGCTGACTGTATGCTTTATTCTGGGTTGGCATCATTTCCAGACAGCCTTTTTATGACAGGTTTCTTTTACATAGTTTAAGTAGCTTTTATTTCTAAGCAAGAGAGGGCTCTTTTGGGAGGGGGATGGCATTTCCAGAAACATCTCCAGGGAAGTCGCTGTGGTTTCAGTCAAGGATCTCAGCCCTACTCAGCCCACAGTACCCTGTGGCGAAGAAGAAACCAGGTGACTGATCCCATCACCAAGTGGAAGAGGCAGCTCTGCAAATGAAAGCAGACTGGCCAAAGAGAAGCGAGCAGATGTTCTCTTCAAGGGTAAACAGACAATTGGAAGCCACTTGGCTTGTTTACTGAGTCTTAAGTGAAATCTGCCATCTGCCTGATTAGCCTAGTTACTGCTGGTGAGGCCACCAGGGCCTGGTCTCCTGTCTTTCCTCATTGGCTGGTAGCTGGTCTTGCCCTTTTGACTTTGGACTTCAGACCCTTCCATAGAATGGCTCAACCAGCCTCTAGTTCAGATGTTTCCACTTCAGCTCTATCTACCCTAAGACGAGTATTCATGCTTACTGTTTTCATCTGAAAACCAGGAAGACGTCATTGGATACATTTCACTCTACAATAAACCTTCACGTGTTTGAAAAGAGAAAGTCTGGGCCTATTGATGAATTAGGGCCCCTGACATTTTCTCTGGTGGAGAAGTGAAGTAAACAGGCAGGAGGTGAGGTGTTCATATGTTTTGAAATGGGATGCTTTATTGTTTTTGTGATAAGCTTGTGTGGAACATTTCTCAGGTACTTAGTTCTTTGTTTCATTTATTTTCCTTTGATAAATGACTAGCAGATAAGGGAAGGAAGTCTATAATGGAGTCTGAAGATGTATTGACTAGAAAGATAAGTTCAGAGTGACGAGGGTAGACATTTCTTCTAGTTCTTGGAAATGATGCAGTTTGCATGGCAAAACCTTGCCCCATGGTGAGGGTGGAGGAGAGTAAGTTAACCCCTGCACCTGGCCTGTAGGAGCTGTGGATTATTAGCCGAAGGAGCTCTCATCAGTTCCAACCTTGCCTCAGTTCCAGCCCCGCCTCTTCTCCTTGGCTCTGGAAAGTGTGTGAGAAAGGAGTTTCGTGATACCAGGAGTAAGTTAGGTCTCTTCTTTCCCATTGTTAACGAAAACACCACAGTGCCTGTAAACGAAATTTCACTCTCACAACTGTACAGAAAGTCTTGTTTGCGACATTCTATTTACTTGTTCTCTTTATTGAGAATTCTTTTAAGGGCAAGAAAAACTAAGACTCAGGTTTTTTTTTTTTTTTTTTTTTTTTTTTTTTTTTTTTTTGGCTTTAGCGGATAGGATGTCAGTATCTCCAAGTTGAGATGTGAGTAAGCTCCCTGAACAATGGCAAGCAAGCATGCACCCCTTCTTTCTCTGCTCTCGACTGGATTCCTTCTCTCTCTGCTCATAGCTGTAGCAGCTTCAAGGTCTCCACGGTGATGGACTGGGACCTAGAACTAACCTTTTCTTGCCCCAGTTGCTTTTATTAGGCTGTCCCAGCATCAGAAATGAGAGAACCCCCTTTCATTGTGATGTGGGTATTTCAGGGGGTGGCGGGGTGGGCAGGGGGGGCAGTTCTCTTGGAAATGCTAGTCTGTGTGGCTCAGAGTTCAGATCCCCCCCCCCACCCACCCAGGCCCTGCTCCACCAAAGGGAGTTGATGGTTCAGGCTGTACAGTGTTTGCTGTTCAAATATGAAGACCTCAGTCTGATGATGTTCAGAACCTACAGTGAAAAGCTCGGTGTGGTGGCATATGCTTGGAATCCCAGTGCTGGAGAGGTAGAGATTGGTAGATTTCTGGGGCTTGCTGGACAACCAGCCTAGCCTCCTTGGTAAACCATGTCTCAAAACAACAACAGCAACAACAATAACAACAACAACAACAACAATAACAACAACAAACACCCGAGGAACTACATGCACATCCCACACACATAAAGTCCCCCACATGCCTTCTCCTCCTCTCCACAAAAAAATGCAAAGGAAATGGGGGTGGGTGGATTTGGATAGAGCAGGCAAGGTGTAGGTGGGGATTGGTGAGGGAAGACTGTCTTGAGGATGCCCTGGGTAAAGGCAGTTTCTGTCAGTGTGAGGCCCAACCGTGAACACAGAAGTAGGAGACTCATGTAGAACTATGTATTATATCCCCGGGGTGTGCAGGGAATAGGGAACAAAGGAACAGATGGGAGTTTGAGAGATCTTTGGGAACAGAATTTTTGGGGCTACTGCCATAGTGTGTTTTTGTACTAGCCGAGGTGGTCTGCACCATGTCTTGTTTTATCTCACCTTAAAGACGTTACATGGAGATGTGGGAAGAGGCTTGAATGTCTTCAAGCATAGAAGTCTGTGCGTATTTCTGCCCCCTTCCCATTGAGCACGGGCCTGACTGTGTTACCCAGGCTGACCCCTAATTTGTAGGCTCAAGAGATTCTCCTGCCCGGGCCTCTCAGGTAGCTGGGACTACAGGCATGCCTCGCCATGTACAGCTCAGTTTTTTTTTTTTTTTTTTTTTTGAGACAGGGTTTCTCTGTGTAGCTTTGCGCCTTTCCTGGGACTCACTTGGTAGCCCAGGTTGGCCTCGAACTCACAGAGATCTGCCTGGCTCTGCCTCCCGAGTGCTGGGATTAAAGGCGTGCGCCACCACCGCCCGGCGAACAGCTCAGTTTTTATACATCTTCTTTGAACTCAGTATTTTCTGTTGTCTGTTTCTGCTTCAGCGTTTATCCATGTATCTCTGTGCTAACGCCTCCCTTTTTACTCAGTTGAAAAAAATATATGAACAAATAGTGAATTAGAAGTTGCTTTCATTTATAGTCACCTTTTTTTCTTTTCTTTTTTTTTTTACTATATTCTGACTATGGTGTGTGTGTGTGTGTGTGTGTGTGTGTGTGTGTGTGTGTGTGTGTGTGTATGTATGCGCGTGTATGTGTCTGTATGGAATTCTTCTAGCATTGGTTCTATCTTAGATTTTGCTGCCTTCTGGATGTTGGAGTGGGCCCAAGCCTCAGTAATAGGTGTGATATTATGTATACACCTTACTGTGTGCAAATGCAGAGACATCTCACCTTTTGGTAACTCAGCTCTCGGTCAATCTCCCCTGTTTGGAATACAGCTAAGAAACAGGAACTAACAACAAAAGTCCTGTGAAAGAGCCAAAATAGGTACCACATTGTCTGTGCCTGGAAGCACTGACGGATTTATTCCCCTGGGGCCTCGTAGCACAGCCTCACGCTGTCTGCGTACCTGGGCTGGAGGGGAGGACTGGCTAATTGCAGGCTCAGCAGTATGGAGCTTCAGGGAGGCTGGGGCTCCCTGCCAGGGCTTGGGAAGGGTGGGACGTATAACTGAGCACATCAGCCAAGGATTGGGGGCTCTTGTTTCTTTGTAGTTATACATTTAAAAATCATTTTTATCTGCCCTAAGGAGGAAGACCATAGAAAAGTGGCTCTTTCCCTGGTGGACTGGAGTATTACAGTAAGACGCATTCCACTGTTGGGAGTCCCTGGGCATCTGGCATGGGGCTGCTTTGGGAAGCACTGTGCCGAGATAATTCTGTCCGCTCAGTTTGCCTTCGTGTGAGCATGAGGTTGAGAGTGCACACATCTCCTGCACAAGCACATACCTGTCGGCATTCCGCAGGTGCGTGGTGGATGCATTAATTCTGGCCTCAGAAATACTTTCCCTTCTGACATTCCTTTATAGTTGTGGAATATTTATTTCCACTTTTAATCTTTCACTTGTGTAGCAAGATGTTTTCTTCCTTCATTTAAATCCTTCATCGTTTCAGTACCTTCTAAATCCGTCCCCGGACTTTTGCTGGATCAGATCTGAACCTGGTCTATGCAGACATACAAATGGGATCTGTCCCACTAAAACCCACCCTCATTCACCTGTTGGAGGAACACACCTTTCTGATACTGGTAGCATGGGTAAATACCGGATTGGTGTTTAACTCCATATCCTGGTTTGAATGGGATGGATGGTCCTCCTGGGAAAGAGCTTCCACCCTGAAAACAATTGTAACTCAGGTATTTAGTGTCGTATGCTCTGATGATAGGGCTGGTGTGGGGCTGCAGACAGGAAGGCTACACTGTGTGTGAGGATACTGGCATGGTGTTGAGCTTGCCCAGCTCCCTCCAATAGAATTTGATGCGATAACCAAATGTGTCTGTGTCTGTGCTGGCAGCCACTCAACACGCATGACCACGAAGCTCTTGGAATGTGTCTCGTGCCAAAGAGCAATGGCATGGTTTATTTACTGTGAATGAGATAGAAATGGCTAGCTGTGGCTGGGAGCTTCCATGTGGACAGTTTTAACATCGACTTCTTCTCAACGATGTGATGTCTGCAGAAAGCATCTATTCTGGGTAGTTTTGATGAGCGTGTGAATGACCCCTCGTCAGCCTCTGAGCAGATTTATAATACAGTCAGGAGACACTAGGAGCTCCAGGCTTCACAGCTACCTCAGCATCGTGGGTGGAGGGTGGCTGGACAGACACTTTGATAACCTAAGAATCCTCATTTTTCTTTCCCCTTCTTTAAAAGAACCCAATTTCTTTTAGGGACCTTTGCCCGTCACCTTATCTTTTAAAAGATGTGGGCTCCTTGCTTAGGCTTAGAGATAATTTTTGTTTTGTTTTGTTTTAAGTCAGAGCTCTCCTGAGTGAAGGAGGTTATCTTATTTTCAACCCCCTCCCCGTTTTCACTCTTATAACCTCAAAAAAAAAAAAAAAACCCAAAAAACAAAAAACAAAACAAAACAAAACACCCTCCAAAATAATGCCACAAACCAACAAACAAAAGCCCCTCATGGATTTGAAAACCATTTACCTCCTTCTTTCTACCTTAAAAATACCGTGTCAATGCTGGATGTAGTGCCACGCTTTCAATCCTATCACTTGAGAGTCAGAGGCAGCCCGGTCTCCCCGAGTTTCAGGGCTGTCCTTGTCATTCATTCCAGGGCCGCCAGGACACTACAGAGAGACCTTATCTCAAACACAACAGCAGCAACAACAAGATCAACAAAACATCCTCCACACAAACAAACTGGCCTGTCTAGACACGCCCGTTTGTGCAGTAGTGGCACCAACATCATGGGGGCATCCAACCACTTTCTGATTGTATTGAAGTCCTGCTCCACCAGATGAAACACATACATGGCACTATTACTGCCCAGGAGTCTATGGCCAGACTGCTCATAGGTCCTAGGAGAGAACCCGATACTATTGTGCTCTAAATAGATATGGTATTAAGCTGACTCCTAATGACATTGTTTTACTTGTAGATCAGTGCATCTCTCAACCATCATCTGAGAAACTTGTATTTGTGGTAGTGATTTAAGAGTAATTGGCCAGAGTGCAGAGAATAGGAGACTGCAGAATGCTCAGCTCTGAATGGAACCCCCCCTTCTAAGAGTAATTGGCCAGAGTGCAGAGAATAGGAGACTGCAGAATGCTCAGCTCTGAATGGAACCCCCCCTTCTCTCCTCCCCATCTCTCTCTCCCACCCCAAGGCTTAGGGATCATTGCTAAAGATGGGGTGGAAAGAGTGTCAGCGCCAGAGGTGGTGGGTGTCTATGGGAAACATCTGGACACAGTAGGGCAGCTCCACATACACATTCACAGTGTTTTTAACAGCATGCACAAAACCTATGTAAGTCCAGACCAAACTCCAGCATGGAGTGGGAAGTTTTGTACACAATTCCATCTCTCGTTATGGAGGGATTGCCAATTGTTAGCTGCTGGAAGAGAAGGATTCATTTAATAAAAATTTAAATAGAAATGAGGGAACAAACAATAAAAGTCAATAGCAAAAATATTGTATCAAATTTTTTGTGGAGGCCTATGATTTACTCCCCCCGCCACATGTGCATGCATGAATGCAGAGGATACACAGATTGCAATGCATGTAATGGATTGGGTGTGAGAAACACTGGAATATTAGGATAGAACTGTTAGACTCTCTAAAGTGTATCTACAGAATTGGGAGACTGTAGCAACTGGATTCCTGCTAGCATCCGCAATCAGCTATTCAAACTCATGCCCAACTATAGGAAACATATTTTTCATGAAACTTTCATTTCTGGTGCACAGAACTTATCCAAATGTGATTTATTTTTTGTGACTGTTAAGTCTTTTATTGATCACCTTATGATACTTCTCTGCAACAAAGTATGTCTATAAATATAAAGCAAAAACATTTGTAATGTTTCCTGTGAACATAAGGCTTCGCACATTAAGTGATTTCTCTTGGATTGAGTTATCACGCTTGAGCAAAACAACATAAATACATTAAAGTTTTTGATAAATACATGTTAGATATTAGAAACCACAGCTCCGTTGGAACTGCATCTCTTAATTAGATCGATGGGAGTTTTTTTTCTTCAATTAGTCCATGCAGGATGTATAGTATTTCTTGCTAGAGGAGACAGGACTTGGCATCAATTTCATTCCTATTTTTCACTAGTCTGAATGTAAACATTGTAAAATCTGTTCACATTATAAGTAGCTGGGGAAGGAAAGAGTATGTTATGGTCTCTTCAGACATGTTCTGAATTATAGACCAAAAATCAATTATGATGGGTGATTAAAAATTATCTTTAATGGTCAGCTAAAAAAATTGATCTAGGTCTTTCTTCAGTTTTGTTAAAGAGCAAAGCATTGGCTATTACCTGATTTGCAGAAGGATTGGTTATGAGTTATTAGAGTAATTTCCTTTCTTAATACACTGATATTTCAAAATGTCCTTGCGCTTGACATCCTGGAATACTGTATTGTATTAAGGTTCAGGGGAGGTATGATGTATGTTTTCCTTTGTAGTGGGAGGAGGAAGGTATTGAAAAGGCTAGCCTAGTCTTGGGAAAGAGCAAATATAGCCGTGGGATCTGAAGAGGGCTTTAGATCATGTATTCTCTTTAGATCATCCATTCATTCATTCTCTCTGTGGCCTTCGGGGCCCCAGCAAGCAGTCCCCTAGCACTCTTGGTTTGAGGCCAGTTTCTGTGCTTTCCCTCAGAATATTGATTGGTCAAATCATGACATGCAGTGTAGGTCCTAACACGAAGCGTGAGGGCTTCTGGGATGTATTTCCTTGTGCTTAGAAAGGGACCCAGGGAAGTGTTTAGTCTCTTGTCCCTCTGGCTGTGATTGGGGTGGTGGTGTAGAACAGCAGAGATGCTTTGATCCTTAAGTGACCTGACTTAAAGACACAGTGCAGGTCAGACTGGCAAGAAAGGACAGAATGAAAGTGTTTCCCCTTCCCCACTTCTTTCTGTGGCATGGCGTGGGGGCTGGGGGAGAGGGGGAGTGGACACAGGGCCTTGTACATGCTTGGTAAGTGCTCTACCACTGACATTCATCCCACAACCCCAGAATTACAGTTTTAAGTGGTGATCCTCTGCACTAACCAGGGTGGTCCCAACTCAATTAAAAGTTGAAGCTGGCTTTGGAGTTGGAGTGTGGCTCTCTCCTCTAAACCCAAGCATGCTTATTAGAGGACAATCCAAGGTCTCTGTCTCATGTCAGAAGAGCCACCTGATATGGGACAGAAGAAAACAAAAATTAAGGAACTATTCTATTGCCATCCAATCTCATAATCCTTTGGTTTTATTTTGACTCTTTAAAACTTTTCTTAAGGCATAAATAATATCTCAAAATTTATAAGGTTAACACACACACACATAATTTAAACTCTCTGTCATGACATTGTCATATAGAGTACTACCTAATTCTAGAAATAGGTTTCATCTAGCTTCCTGTATGTGATTTCAGGCTTGAGTCTGAAGCAGGTAATTTGGAATTAAGCTTGGGTACCCCAGATATATTTAATAGATTATGGTCCTATAATCTCTCCAAGATCTGCTGCATATGACATTTAAAATGTTTAAGTTTTCTTCAGTAAATGGTGACCATTCCTAACAGCAACCTTTGAAGTCTCCAAAAGGATGCTGGGGGCCCACAGTGATGAATCCATTTGGATTGTGGTAATGTCACGAAGCTGACAAACACCCCTCAAAGATCAGCTTTGGACTACAGACTGCTCAGGATGACTTCAAAGTGGTTAATTAAGATGATCCAGCCTCGTCAGGACTTCTGATAAGCCTTGCACTCTCCCATCACATCGAGACTGGACAACAACTAGCTCTCCCAGAACTTGATCTTTATCTCAATTTTTTCAGGGTTCCCTAGAGATGCTGTCACCCCCAGACAACAGGGAGTAATTTTAAGAACACAATGCTCACAATCCCAAGAGGTGGGGTGGGTGGTTTTTTGTTTGATCGATGGATACTTGTCATTGTTTAGAGGGCTTGGTTACAAGTTGTTATTGGTCATGATCAGGGAGGAAACTAAGCAAAAGAGATTAGATTCAGGGATCTCCTTCTGAAAAGAAAAAGGGGGGGATATATAAATGATAGGATAAAAGGGTAGATTATTAAATCTACTCTTAAACTAAGAAAGACTACCAGTCTCAAATAGTTTTCATTGGTATGGATTTTTGTATATTGATACAAATTTAAGGTTATTTTTGTTATACTGTATATGTGTTTCTACTTTTGTTTAAGATATTTTTATATTGATACAAATTGAAGGTTATTTTTGTTATACTGTATACATGTTTCTACTATTGTTTAAGATATTATACCTATGCAGCTCATTAAAAAATATATTGTAGCCGGGCAGTGGTGGCACATGCCTTTAATCTCATCACTTGGGAGGCAGAGGCAGGCAGATCTCTGTGAGTTAAAGGCCAGCCTGGGCTACAGAGTGAGTTCTAGAAAAGGCTCCAAAGCTACACAGAGAAACCCTGTCTCAAAAAAAAAAAAAAAGTAATATAAAGTTCTAGTCCTTGAAAGCTATTAAGGATAATAAAGACAGGTTAATAGTCATCTATAGTAATTAAACTTATAGTCAGGCTAGTTATGCTTTCAAGGTCAAAGAGGTACTTTAAATAGATAGATGGTTTTCAAACACTCCAGAGACCTACAGAATATGGCATTTAAAATGTTTTAATAACCTAAGGCTTTTCATGACTGTGAGACATGTCTGCTCCTGGCAGCACCAACTTACTTCAAAAGAGGATGATGGGCATTGAAGAGCCTACATATGGAGCTTGCTTTTATTTATGGCAAAGTTAGCTGCTGAGCAAAGAAACTGCCCTTGTCTCGACTGCTGACAGTATGCTGTCCAAATTAGACTCAAAAGAAAGCAACTGCCAAAGTTTGCCAAGACAAGGTGGGACAGTCCTTCAAATTTCCTGCTTCACAGAAAAGTCTGTCAGATATTCTAGACCTGTAGGCTGAAGATGCCCCAACATTGTAGAGGGATCTTGGGTGACTGTCCAGGCAGCTAGATGTCTCTGTCATTCCTATAGTTTTGGAAGTTGTTTGCTGTGCACTTCCTGATTACTCAGGTAATATTATATCCTTCTCTGGTCTCTGATGGGGTTGAAGATTAGATAGTTAAAGGTTTCTGTGATTTTGATAGAAAATAAATCAGGTATAAAACTTTGGACTCACCAAGATAGAATAGATAATGGAGTATTTTCTTTGAACTTGCCAAATACTAATGGACTGGACATTGTGAAGATATTTCTTATTTGATAATTGTTCTTACTGTATATAGTTTTACCATGTTAGAGTTAAAACCCTTCCTTTTTAGATTAAAAAAGGGGGGGGATGTTGCAGAAGATTTGTTTGTGTTGCCACTTTGAAACTGTCAGTGAAGTCAGACCATGGTTCGAAGGGCAGAGTCCACCCTAAGCTGGCGGGAGTGGACCATAGAGTTTTCTGGAGGACTGAGAGGAAGCTAGAGTGACACGCAGGTGGGAGGAAGAGGGGCCTAAGGAGGTGCATTGGCCTTTTCCAGCAGGGAAGGTGGAGAAGAGAGCAGGTGTTTGCTTCTCTGTGGCTCTGTGGGTCTCTCAGGTTTATTTCCCTAATATTTAACTCCTGAGTTTTATTTTTTTAATATATCAATAAAAGAAGTTGCAATAGAAAAGTTGTTTACGAAAATTACACCATTTTATAGTGGTATCTAAAGTATATCAGCCACATCCTTACCAATTTTGTTATTTTCCTGTTTTTGGTCGTAGCCATTTTAGAAAGTCTAACGTAGAATCTTATCATGACTTTGCATTTCCTTGAAGTGTAGTGATGTTTTCTGTATTTAACTGGGCATCTGTGTATTTTCTTTGGATATTGCACTGTATAAAAATATCTGGAAGGGGCCAGAGAAGTGGTTCAGTGGTTAAGAGCATATACTGTGCTCTCAGAGAACCCAAGTTTGATTGCCAACACCCTAATTTGGTGGCTCACAGCTGCCTCTAACTCCAGCTCCTGGGGTGTCTAGTACCTCTGGCTTCTGAGGGCACTGGTACTCATGCCTGGACCCACAAATGTACACATAATTCAAAATAATTTTGAAAATTGAAAGATGTGTTCTACCAGCTGTCCTAGTCGGGGACTTTAATGATCATCTGTGTTGTCTTTGTAAATTACAGAAAGTTGATTGAAAACATATACAGAGGACGAAAAATGAGTAACAAACCTCTATGTGTTTATAAACCATTTTGAATAATTAATAATTCATGGCCACGTTTGTCTCACTTTCCTTGATTCTGCTCACTTACCTAATGACAACATTATGATTATACATGTACACTGGGTTCCCACGGGTATGAGAATTTCAGGTGGATAAAACTGAATGCCAAATCCACCCAGGACTCCTGGCTGCAGAGTTGGGAATGCTGTCAGCCGCCTTTTGGTCTATAGAGTGTTCTCGACCTAAAGAAAGAGAGTCAACATTGAGTGTCTTAAGTGGTCACTTGAAATGGTACAGTGTGTGTAATCACACAATATGTTGTCATTGTGGACTGTCAGTGTGAATTTGATGTACATGTTGACAGGTATGTTGTCAATGTGAATTTGATAAACAAGGAATGCATCTTAGCATGGTTTCAACTGTGTGTGTATTGGGGCTCAGGAAAGGAAGCCCCCATGAATGGCACCCATCATGTCAAGTACTCAGAACCAAAGGACACGTGTGTGTGTGTGTGTGTGTGTGTGTGTGTGTGTGTGTGTGTGTGTGCGCGCGCTTCAGTAGAGATGCTTGCTGGCCTTCTGCTGCTCTTTTCTCCAGCGGCACACCCCATCCACCCCAGGGCAGGACACAGAAAACAAGAATCCCTTTTTACCTAAAGCAGATCATAGAACCCTTGGGCTCCAAAACCCGCCGCAAAGTCTTGACATACTTTCCAAGTCCTACCTTGTCTGATGACAGATCTTAAGACCCTCATTCCAGGAGGCCTTGCTGCATACCCTCCTCCCTGTTCCCATGGAGGAAGGAGGGGGAATGCCATGCTGAGAGGGCAAGAAGAATCTGGAGGGACAGGCTCTGTGGGATTTTTCCCCTTATCTGGTGGCCTTAGCTCATACTTGCTTTATCCAGACTCGTTTCTTTATGGCTGGCCACTCTTGTCACCTCACATAAAAATGGGCAGCATTCCTCCTGTTTTTGGTTCTGTATTCTGAAGGCTCTGGAATGCAATGAAATATTTTATTCAATAAATATATATTTCATTAAATAGATATATTTCTCTTGCTACCTTGTTGTTATAGGGCTGTGAATGGACTCACTGCAGTGGAGCTTAAGGACCATTTCCATCTCCTTTTGGAGCTGTCTGTTCATGCGTTTGCTAGTCTCCTCTTCTTAGGAGAGTTTGAATCACTTTCGATTGACTGTCTTAGTTACATCTGAAGACATCATGGTAAAATGGTTGGAAGCCCTGACTCAACAGGCTCTAAGCAATCAGCAGAAGCATTGACAGTCATATAGAGGTGGGCAGCCAATGAGAACGGAAGTGGAGCGTGGCAGCTTTGGATGTTTTCAAGACCTGCCTCTTGTGTCCCTGCCCTGCTTTTGAGAGGCTTCCACACAGAAGAAGGGAAAGAGAATCACCTGGGAAGAGGTGGTGGAGGTTGGGGGAGTCGGTTGTGTGGGCTTGTTGGGTTACACTGTATTAGCAAAACACACTGTGGAGGTGGGGCCCAGGGCACTGCCGAGTGCTTGGATTTCACGTGAAAAAACATGGAATGCCCAAACCAATCAGTTGTCTAGACTTGCAGATGGAAAGGGCTAGAAAGGAACAGGAGGAGATAGCTTTTGGAAATAGCTCTTCACACTTGGCTTTTCAATGTTTATTTGCCATCAGTCACATTGGCAATTGTTGACAGATGTCAGTGAAGACCCGAGTGAACAGACTTGTGTCTAGACTCTCTGGGAATCCACTGGCCTTGAAGTTGTGTTTTTGCTGTTTGAGTTGTGTGAGTATACATCATCTGGATGGCTCATGCTAAAAAGAACAACTCACTGCTCCAGGAAAACCCCAGATAGTGCGTTGATGATCATACAAAGGGCACGGGACATTAAGTCTCTAATGGGAAGGATGCTGGTTTACTTAGGAAGGGAGAAATTAAATGCACTGAATACAATTCATTTCACTGAACTGATTTGGCAATGTGGGAAGTTCCAAACACCTCTGGATTTGAGAGCCAATGGGTTAAAATGGCTAGGAAGGTAAAAAGGCATGGTCCTGAGATAACACTAAGTTCAGAGCTCTTCTTTCTTCCGTGGAAAAATTTCCTTCTTTATTTTTAAAAACTCGACAGTCAGGTCTGGCTAACTGAAAAACTGGAGTTGTAGACCGGGAAGGTCTTTCTAAACTGTCACTTTTTAACTCCATCTTTGTGTTTCCTTCCTGTGACCCCCAAACTATTAATTCATCTTTGCTCAAGATCATCGAGGCTGTGAATCCGCACTGTTCTTCAAGTGCAGCTGTGTTTCCAGAAATGACTTTCTTCTTGTCATTAGGAGAACAAATACCACAGGGATTGTTTTCTAGAACACAACAACACATGGAAGGTCTTTCCCCTTCTTTGATGTACAGGCTGTCATTGGAGTGAACGGCCTCCATTAGCCTCCTCGGCATTGACTGAGCATAATTTTCAAATGTAAAAGTTCTGAACGGAGCATAATTCTGGAACTGCAGTGTTGCAATTATGTGTGGCATAAAGGATAAATTTGTAGTTTATAAATCATCGACATTAATATTCAACAGGAGCCCAATTCACAGTAAAACCTGAAGTAACTGCATTGTTAAAAATAATTGAATTTGGGTTTAGAAGAAGTTTTAGCAGTTGGGGGAAGCTTTTGGCATCTGGGATTTAAATTTGTGGTTAGGCGGGGTAAATTTCATTCTGCTTTGAAACAATGGCATACATTTAAATCAGTGTAGATTAATTTTCTTTGTTCCTGTGACCTGCTCGCCCGTATCTAGTCTGTCATAACAGCGAGTTGAACTTTTTCTACTTGCTGAATCTCTTTTGGTATTCCTAACACTGTCCTTTGCTGTTTTAGCTTAATTTCGACAGTGGCTACCAATGCACCCTCTATCGAGTCTTGTACCTCTCAAATCCTTGTTACTCCGTATCAAGAGAAATCAGGGTAGTGGATGAGTCCCACATTGCTCCTCGATGGACAATTTCGCTGTGCCTCCTTTCTGTCCTTAGAAGTGCAGTTCATCATGCTCAGAAGGCCAGGGATTGCTCTGGGGAAGAATGAATGGGCCAAACATTTTACTTTACTCTTGAGGAAAGCTGACCATTTTCATGGCCCTGGGTTGTTGCTGCTTTTCAAAAGGCATTCCTTCTAAATGATTCTTGGTGTGTATCTGTGTCAGTGTATGCAGGTGCACATGTGTGTGGGTATCCATGAATGTGTGTGCACATGCATTTGGCATCTAGAGGTCAAATCCAGGTGTCCTTTTTCAGATATCTGCCATATACCCTGTTTTTTTGAGAGAGGGTCTCTTAATGACATGGATCTCACTGATGAGGGTTAGACTGACTATACAAATATGCTTACATACATGTTGTATATATAATGTGTATGTATGTGTGCATATACATACATATATACACACATCACATATGTACATATATGTATAACACACACACATAGAGGGGGTTAAATGTACATGGTACGTATGTGTGTGTATGTAACATGAATCTTAAAAGGTCTTATTAATAAAAACAAACCCAGTGCCAGTTACTGGGGTGAATGCTGGAAGATCAGAGAAGCAGAATAAGCCACAGCTACCTCATCTCGCCAATTCCTTAGCTGATCCTGTTTCCTCAGACTGAAAGCCTCTGAGTCCTCATCCAAATGAATCTCAGCTGAACTGCTGCTAAAAGCCTAAAAGCTTAAACTGCTCTAGTTCCTGGTCCTCACACCTTAAATACCTTTCTGCCTCCTGCCATCACTTCCTGGAATTAAAGGCGTGTGTCACCATGCCTGGCTGTTTCCAGTGTGGCCTTGAACTCACAGAGATCCAAATGGATCTCTGCCTCTGGAATGATAGGATTAAAGGTGTGTGCTACCACTGCCTAACCTCTATGTTTAATATTATGGCTGTTCTGTTCTCTGACCCCAGATAAGTTTATTGGGGTGCACAATATATCAACCACATTTGTGTGTGTGTGTGTGTGTGTGTGTGTGTGTGTGTGTGTGTGTGTGTGTGTACCTGTGAGTGCGGAGAGGTCTATGTTGTGTGTCTTCCTCATCACTCCTCACCTTAGGTTTTGAGACTGTCTCTTACTGAACCTGGAGCTCACTGATTTGGCTAGACTGCCGGCCAGCCAACCCCAGGAACACTCCCATCTGCACATTATGGTGATATTTTATTTGTGCCGATTATTTACTAAGACTGCTTAGAATTTCATCTACAGCATGTGCTTCCCCAGCACTGGGACGACAGGCAAGCTGTGCCATGCCCAGCTCTTTACATGGCTTCTGGAGATCTGAACTCAGGTATCCATGCTTGCTTGGCAAGTGCTATATACTGACTGAGTTATCTCCCCAGCTCCAAATATAGGTTTTTAAAATATAAATTGCTTCAGGTTTAGGGGTCTGAAAATGATGTGTCTTGAAAGAAAGCGAGAACTTCTCAGGCTGGTATTATTTTTGGAGTTTTTGGATCTTGGCCTGGAGTTCACCGATTAATCTCTTCTGGTTGACCAGTGAGCCCCAGGCATCCTCTACTGCCTCTTCCTCTGTGCTGGGACTACAAGTGTAGGGCATTTTTACTTCCGGGGTTTGAACTCGGTTCTCCTACCAACTGAGCCATTCCTGGGGATGGGATTCCAGGGAGACCTCAGTTCAAAGCTCACTCTACTCCTTTCTTCTGAGGCACTCTTATGCACACCGGGTGGGGGGCACAGATGTCAGGTCCCAGTTCTCAGTCTGGGTTCTTGTGATGGCTGGATGTGAGAGGGGCTTCCTGCATGGGACAGGCTGTTCTTGGAACTCAATGGTCCTGGGAAGTGATTTCCCACGGGCCTGGTGGGAGAGATGCTCACGAGTATGCTGGTTCTTGGAGTTAAGTTTGGCGCTTTTACCGCTCCCAGAGGCAGGTATAGAACACAGGCTGGGGGTCGGTACATCCTGCAGATCCCCCAAAGCCAGAAGAGAGCCTTCATGGGCAGCTCAGGTGATCCGTGGCGGAGCAGGAGCTACTCACAGTTTATTCTGAGTGATGGCTTGAGGGACAGAAGAGCCCAGTCGGTTTGGCTCTCTCTCTTTTTTTTTTGGTCAGCTGTCACTGTTGGTCACACGGAGGCATGTATAACTTTCAATCACAGTCACCTTTTGTGTGAAAATCCTAGCTCACCTCAGGAAAATTCTGAGCCCAGGCCTGCGGTTACATTCCTGTCTTGATTCAAGAGCACCACAGGGAAGGAACCTCTGCTAGACTGAGATCATTAACTATGCAGAGAGATGCTTTCAGATAGGCTAGAGGTATCTCCAAGGAAAAATACCACAAGTACCTGCATAAAAATGCCTGTGCAGGAGCCATGAAAAAATAAACACCGCACTTACAGAGGGGAGTGCTAAGTCTAATCGAAGGAAATCTCTTTTTACAGCTGTTATGGCTGAGGTGAGTTGCTTATGTACAGACAAAACAGTTTTCATACCACTATGACAGCTGATTATATTTAATATTGACTCCCCCAAACCCCTTATTAATATTTCAGAAGAGCAGGAGATTAAGTGACTAGGATCAGAATTATTTTTATCTGGACAAGAATAACAGGTATTTAAAATCTGAACTAGCAGATCTGCTATATGTGGCCAGCTGCTCTCCAACTTTTTATTTGTACATATATTCTTTTTCCTAAGGAACCATCTGCTCTAAGTGGAGGCGCTTATTAACTTTTCTAGAAGAAAAAGAAATTAGCATCCGAAGACACAAAGCTAGCGAATTGTAAAAAGAACACAGTTATGAAGACAAAATTAAAAAATCCTGACACCCCATGGACCAATTTAAAAGTGTTCTATTTAGAGGGGTTCTGTTGACAAAGCATACATTTTGAGTTATTTCTGTTACGGTTACTACAAGCAGCAATTTCCGAACCACGTTTTAATAGATGCTGCATTATGTTCCGGCTAATGAGAGTGAGCTCTGGGTTGCAGCCCATGTGTTTAAGGGACCAGTGTCCCTGCCCTTTTCACATCCTCCAGGTCTTGTTGTTCAGCCTGGGACATCACAGCAGGCTACCCAGAATGCACTGTGAAGTTAGAAATATACCATTAGTTTGAAAGTAGTAGGTCAAATCATTTATGGTGAACCAAATGCCTTTTTTTTTTTTTTTTGAAGTATAAAGCTGAAATTAGGAAAGGGGTATTATTCTATCTTTATGGTATCTGTGTATTTCCAACGAATTCTGGGTCACATAGTATGGGAATTTGCATAAATTTTTAAAAGTGAAAAAGTTGGCACATGCTCTAATTTAAATACTTAGCTTTTTTTTTTTCTTCAGGCAAACTGAGTTAAAGCAATATTCCTCCTCACTCTCCACATTGCATTAAATATATCTTTCAATCTTTAGTTTTAATTTGGGATTTTTTTCCTGACTTTTGTCTATAATAGAATCTTAATAATGTAGGGTATTCTAATAAATGCTGTGTCAGAGAAATCCTCCTTTTGTGTGTGTGTGAAAAGTTTGCCCAGTTTAAAATTGACCTTGTATTATGAAAAAAAAGTATGATTGGATTATGATGAAGTGCACATTAACCAGCTAAAACCTGTCATTGTTAGAAACTTCAGTAGCATCTGTTTCTAGGCTGAGAAGAACGTCATAGGAAATGGGACACAGGACCAGTTCCTAGTAACTTAAGCTGGAGCTGGGTGGTCCGGATTCAGACCTTGGTTCTTCTGCTGAGCAGCTCATGGACCTGGGGCAAGTCATAGAACTAACACACCTTTTCTCAACTGTAAAGTGGGGCACTAATAATACCTGTGAGGCAGTTGTTGGGCATCCAAGTGAGTTGATGTATTTGCTCTAGTGTTTGGTGCAGAATAAGTGGTCAATAGGTTATTTTGTAGCCTCTTTGGAGTTACTATGAATAATGAAAAGAAGGGAGACTGAGTTAAAAGATAGTATGGTCTACATAGTTCATTCCCTAATTCTTTTGTAAGCCATCAGTTAGTATTTAAATCTTAATGTCTGTGAGTTTGAGGTCAGCCTGGGCTGCAGGGTGAGTTCCAGGAAAGGCACAAAGCTACACAGAGAAACCCTGTCTTGAATGCCACCCCCTCCAAAAAAAAAGTATCAGCAAGAGCAATAAAAAGTTATTAACTTTAATCTTTTTCATGTTATCGAATTAAGTACTTTTTTTCTGATCAAATACTGTTTCTGAGAATTTTCTAGTTGGTTCTGGATGAGCATGCTGAACAGTGCCATTGTGTAGTATTTACCTTTGTTTAATAAGTTTGTTTCCATTGGTTATCTGCTGTAATTAATTAAGTAATTAAATATCCCAGTGAACACAGCTGTTCATTTTGGTTTATTTATTTTTTGACATTTTTATTTTAGTTTTTTAGATTAAAACATAATTACGTCATTTCTCCTTTCCTCATTCCCCAAGTGAGAAGGGCTTCTCAGTCTGCTTTGGTGCTCGTTCATATCGGACAGAAGCCATGAGTGGTTGGCAGACATGCTGGTGTCAGTTCCCGCTGAAGCAAACAGGTGACCCTGCTGAGGATCACAGTGGCATTGGTGATCATGTGGTTTTGCCGGTTTATTGCCTGTTTATTATGAAAGCATTTCACTGGGACTCACATATCTCAGGTTAAAGGGGGCTTCGGACGCTGTAGCTGGAGGCTGCTCTTATGGTTGTTAGGGGTTGAGGGGGTGATGACTTCCTTTAAGACTCAGTTTTCTCCCGATTAAAGTGCACACGATGGAAGGCGCTGTCTGGGGGAGGGTGGGTGATTTCTCCTGAGTTCCTGGGTGTGACGGGACCAAGAGTCACACCTGGCTTGGCCTGACACCAAAGTGCTTCCCTCTGCAACCTTTACAAACTTTCAAGTGCCTGAGAAAGGTAATTGCCACAGTCTAGCATTTCAGGCAGTTGGTGTAGGCAGTAAAAAGAATATATGAATTCACATAATGCATCTTACTGTGTGGTTTTGTATTTTGTGTCTTATTTTGTAGCCAGGTCCTGTGCTTCCCTTATATTTTCCCTGGAAAGGTAGAGCAATTTTCTTATAACCAAGAACACTTAAAGTATAAGAAGCCTTCAGAGAGACTTCTGGGTAATGACCTTGATAGCACCCAGTATGGCTGTGGACAGACCTGGCAGTCCTACTGAGAACATTGTCCTCTGAGGGCAGAGCATCTTGTCGATTTTCTAGTTGTTGTATGAAGCTGGTTTGATTAAAGCTGTGGTTTAGATTGGCTTGGTTTTGCTTTTAGTTAAACATATGCTAGTGCATCTGCAAAGCAGGAGGTATGAAGAAAGCGCCCTAGCTGGTGTTCAGTGGGAATGAACGCTCATGAAATCATTATCACCTTCCGATGACCTACCGCCTCACTATGAAACAACTTTCAACCACCACAGCCATAAAGTAATACAGTGTCTGCAAATCAAGACTGCTTAAAGGCATCTTCTTGATCAGAGGTATCTTCATTTTGAATTTTAGAATGTTGAAACTTGCCCCAGAGAAGAGACTTGATGCCCAAGCAGTTAGATCTTGCTTGGTTAGGTTTCGGTCAATCAGTGAAAGCCACACTACGAGGAAAAAGAGATTATTTCTAGATGTCCTGTAATATTCCTAGTGATAAATGAATATTCTTAGTTGTTTACTTGGAAGTTGGAGCATGCTTCCTTCCCATAAAACAGTTGTAAGCAGTGGTAGGATCTATTTAATGCTTGGTCGACTCTCACTATTATGTATGCTATTTGGTTCCAATCTTGATAGTGGAGGTTTGTTACAGACTGAATTTTATTCTTCCCAAGTTCACACGGAGAAGCCCCAACCTCAGGACCTCAGATTGGGACTGTATTTGGAGACAGGCCTTTTTAAGATGCATTATTGTAAAACAAGGGCAGGTGGGTGGACCCTAATCCTTAGAAGACATTAAGACATTAGCATGAAAAGGGAAGACAACATTGGAGATACTAGATGGTGAGCATCCTCCATAGGCCAAAGAAAGGTCACCTGGGGGGCAGGGGAACTAACCCTGAGACACATTTACTGTGGATGTTCAGCCTCCAGAATCTCCAAGGTAGTGTCCTGTGGTTTAAGCCACTTGGTATGTGGCCGGCATTAAGGCAGCTCTGGTGAACAGGAACTAGGGCCAAATTGTAGTGTAGACAGTGGCCATGGCTCTCTTCACTCCGCTTCAAGCTGATGTGAGGTCTGAGGAAAGGATGAGATGCATATAAGTGGGTCCAAGTCTTCCAGGCCGTCAAGATAGGAACTTCAGATCCTCCTAGAACTTAGTTCAAGATGGTCCGCCCGCCATCTTCATTTCCCTAAGAGAGCTGCTCCTAACTCTTGTTAAGAGAACAGTTAAAGAACAAAAGTGGGACTTGTCTTCTTGCTGCTCTGGGTTCCCCCTGCAGCTCTCTGTCACTCACTGGGCGTGGCTGGGTTTAGATTTTTCCCAGAGTGCTCTCTGCTGTGCGAGCTCCAGATAAAGTCAGGAACTGTGTCGTTTTGGTGGCTCTGGCTTCTCCTCACTGGGGGAGGGAATGGTTCCCTTCATTTCCTGCAGGGGATCGTCATGAATGCCTGGACTCAGGGGCTGAGGCATTGTGCTCTCAAGCCTGACATTTAATCATTACTTCAGGAAGTACCCTTCTTTAAAAGGCGGAGAGTACCCCAAAGCGACTGACTGTCTGTGGAATTTTAGATGGTGACTGAGGAGAGTGAGGCTCCCAGCACCGAGAACGCCTGTTTTTAAGGCTGGGGGTTGAGTGAAGCGGGAACTGTGGAGCTGGGAGAGTTAGCTGTGGAGAGAAGTCAGTTCCCCTTCCACCCTTACTTCCCCTCTTCCCAATTCTGCAACTACGGGTACCCCCCCCCCCAAAAAAAAAAAAAAAAAAAAGAACAGAGCAGAACGATGAAAACGACTTGCTTTAGTTTAAAAAGACTCCTGTGACACTGTCAGCCTCACTGTCCTCTCTGGGGATGCCGAGGAGGCTCTAGAGTGACAGTGGGAGGGACATGATGCCCTGGATGCCTTGGGTTCGTTTGTAAGTTGAGTGCCGCCTCTAACTAGTGTGTGATGACTTTCTTGCGTTGTCTTTGAAATGGATGCTGTGGCAAGTGAGGCAGGGACGTCTGGGATGCTTCTTACCCGATGCTTCTTACACTCTTCCAGACAGAAGTGATGGCTGATCCGGGAGGTGCGCTCCCCACTAGCAGCCACAATTACAGGGCCCTCTCCCTGACGCCTCCTGTTCAGGCAGCCTGCTTTGTTCATTCACAGCTTTCATCGTACTCCGGTGAGAAAAATCTCGCTCCAGGCCACACAGCCACAGCGGAGTGCGTGGGGGGGGGGGAGCTCTTCGGGCCCCGGGAGTAGCCATCCAGACTGTGTGGAAGGGGATGAAGGAAAGGAGTCCCAGTGGGCAGTCTGTGTAGAGAGGAAGGAAAACAGCTATGTTGGTGTTGACCTTGAAGTCAGCAGCCATAGGGCTTTTTGTCCCTGTTCTGCTGTGGTAACTTTAACAATCTTAGAGTCTGCTGGGCTTCTTGAGGAACCAGAAAAGCAGTATTTTTCCAAGGATCCCCCCTCTCCCCTCCACTCCCCCCTCTTAGCCCCCTCCACCACGGCAGTGGAAAGAAGAATGGCTTTTCTAGAAGGAACCTGGAGTGGGGACCGACGCGGAGGGTAGGTCTGCTCAGGAACATGTCTGTAGGAAGATGCTGCCCCTTCTGCATCCTCTTCAACAAGAGGTGGTGGCATCTCTTCCACTGACGCGATTGTTGTGACAAGGAGGTGAGAAATAGAGCAGAGATCTTAAAATTAAAACGCAGCAAAACCAACACGTCTGATGCTTTTCTTTACAGTGACTACTTTTAGTAGTCAGGGTCTTGAAAAAGTTCCAGGCTGGCCTGAAATTTGCTATGTAGATCAAACTAGTCTTGGACTCAGAGAGATCCCCCTGCCTCTGCCTCCTACGTGCTGGGGTTAAAGGTGTGGGCTTCATGGTGAGCTTTACTTCATTTCATATAACTTTACTTTTTTCTCCTCCAATGAGGTTAAGGAATCAAAGGGTTTCTCTGTTCCTGTAGGAGTGACCTGTCAGCCTAGCACGTCACATTGTCCTTTCTGGACTTTGAGGCACTCCAAGGATTTGTCAGATTTTTTGTTAGCAATGTGGTTCTTTGTTCTGAATGAACAGAAAGCAGGCCTGAGTTACAAAATTTCAGGCATACCCTGGTATGATCCACTTCCACCAGGAAGACTGTAACCTTAAGGGTTTCCCAACCTCCCAGACAGTACCACCAGCTGGAACCAAGTGTTCAAACATGTGAGCCTACTTTTTGGGGGGTGGGGTTCACACTGAATATATGTATACACATATCAATTATCTATCTAATCCATTCCTATCGAAGTGGAGGTATTATTAT
The DNA here is from genome assembly GCF_049852395.1 of Peromyscus maniculatus bairdii. Classification (NCBI taxonomy): domain Eukaryota; kingdom Metazoa; phylum Chordata; class Mammalia; order Rodentia; family Cricetidae; genus Peromyscus; species Peromyscus maniculatus. The sequence continues at coordinate 88,928,968 of NC_134861.1, forward strand.
CCCTATTGTGTAGTCAAGGACACTAAGGCTAAGGCAGTTGAGAGAGAGAAAGGGGGGAGAGAGAGAGAGAGAGAGAGAGAGAGAGAGAGAGAGAGAGAGAGAGAGAGAGAGAGAGAGAGAGAGAGAGAGAGAACGAACAGGCATTCTGACCTGCACTCCCATTGTGTCTACCTGTCTAGAGAATCCTGGAGTGTTCAGTGTGGCTGTTGGTGGCCATTTAACCTGCAGAAGTCTCCCTTTGTTTTTAAAGATAGCCAACTTGGTCTGGCTTTTAACAGAGACTTTGGTATAAGACTCACTTATATAAGGTCTGCATTCTATGGATATCGTAGTTGACCCAACAAGTGTGACTTGGTTTACCAGAGAGAAGCTATAAAGCTTCTCCTCCGTGCCACGAGCTGGAGACACGTCTAAGATTAGAACTGTCCATTCAGGCCCTCTCCTGCTTCCAAAGTCCATTCGTGCTTTTCTTTAGCTTTTTATTGATGATCACAAAACAAAGTGTTTGGTTTCTCCCCTCCCTTCGACTCTTACTTTCTACATCCTTCCAGTGAAAAGAGCATAATTTTAAACTTTTTTTTCCCCTTTCGTCCAAGGGTTTGTTAGTGAATTCTCTTGCCACCTAAGATAGAGAAAAATTTCATATAAGAGAAAATTTTTAGAGTCCTGGGACCTTTGAGGCTGATGACCTGGAATACTGTGATGGCTTAATTTCCGATAACATCTGTCTGAGCCAGATTGTGGTCTGGAATGTGTTTTCATAGTTGTTGTAGAAAGAAGGAGTTGAGGGAAGGAAGGATGGATGGTGCCCTGGTAGTCTGCAGGCTGAGGAGAACTCGGAGGCTCTTGAATAAGAAGCAAGCAGAGCGAGTGTACAGTCAGGAGCCTGAAGCTCAGAGCTGAGGGCTGGGCTCTTTGTTCTGCTAGTCTCTAGTGTTTGTTCAGCACATGCTCACGGAGGCTCTCAGGATGCCAGACAGAGCCATCTTCTTCCTTAGGACACCAGAATAGATTTCAGCAGACCGTGGGACATCTAAAATGGCAGCTAATGTCAGTACCATTTTCTAATTTGAGTGACACACTTCTGAAATGTTCTAACCAATTGGGCTTCCATGATCAGGGTTGAATTAGTGATTTTTTTTTTTTCAAAAGTAAAATTGAACATATTTCTTCTGTACTCTAAACTTTTGAGCTGTTGACCCTTAAGGACAAGGAGTCTCAGGAAAGTGGTTGTTCCCAGAGGATCAGCAGAACCTGTGCAGAGGAAACAAGAACCCAGCCTGGCCCCGAGCTCCAATCCTCACCTAAGTCCTTGAAAACTCAATTAGTGAAGTGCTTGCCCAGAATCTGTCAGACAGGTTGTAACCAAAGACTGCTAATGGCTCAATTCTTCAGTTATCAAAATGTCACTTCATATTAAATGAATGAACTCAAGTACCCATATGCTAATTGGATTTATTCCGTCCATGTTGGCTGTGATCATTATCACACCGAGTATGCACTTTACTGAATGACTCTACAGATCTTTCTTTTTTTTTTTTTTTTCTCCCAGTTAGGACGGCATTGAAACCACTCTTTGTAGGGTATGGGAACTTGTAGCTGAATAGTACAGTTGGAGGGAAGCTGGCCACCTGTGGGCAGTAGTGAGGGTTACAGAGAACTTCATCACAACCAGACCGAAACTGTTGAGTATCTTTGTCTCTGTCAGACGTAGCTAATTGGCTGCAGTACAAAAGGGCGCCCTGACTTCAGTTTTGTGTCTGAGGGAGGGTGGTGAAGTGGCGTCACCTAACGCAGACACACGATCAGGAAGTTGGACTCCGAGGATGCTTCTCTCCTTTCCACGGGATGGAAACAGCTCCTTGGACCTCTGGAGTAGACCAGTATCCCTGCTCACTGGGAGCATAAAGGGAGACCAAGGGAGCAGGTCCTTGATAGCTAAGGAGCCGCTCTCTTCCCCTTCCCACTGAGACACAGAGAGGACTCGGCGGAAGCTGGGCCTGCAGGTGGCTTTAGAGGAGCTGCAAAGAGAAGCCCAGAACCCATCTTCCTAACCACGCAGGCCTATGCTTACACTTCCGACGTCGTCCTCGGTAGCCATTAGCTAGTGGATGATGATTGACCGACAAAATTTGAAATTGACAATGTTAATTGTTAAAACATCTGTCATTCTTAGATGAAACATTCTTTTAAAACCTTTATAGAATTTGTTTGATAAGCTTTTGTACATGCGTTTATTGTAATGCATATATTGAATGTTTCCGTCACACTACCCCCTTATCTCCCTTTAAGTTCCTTCCCACCCCCCTTAGACGATTTTACTTCATCATGTCACATACACTTGCATGATTTTATGCATCTGTATAAAATCTAGGAGCCACAAGTGAGAGGTACACCTGGAATTTCAAAAAACCAAAGTGGCTCTGTTTTCTCTTGCCTTCTGTGAAATCCTTGATGGGGTTTTTCAAGTCTTTGAAAACATTATTTTGGGACAGCAGAGTTCTTAAACTTACTGTGTAATCAAGGGTGACCTTGAACTTCTGACCCTCCTGCCTCTGCCACCTGAGTGCAGGATGCCAACTGTGAGCCTGGAAAGCCAGTTTTATGCAGTGCTGGGCATGGGACCCTGGGGTGTGTGCACATCAAACAAGCATCTTACCAACTGACCTCAAGCTCCATGCCAGCCCTCTTTTTTTCCCTCTGAGACAGGGTTTCTCTCTGTAGTCCAGGCTGGCCTCGAACTCACAGAGATCCACCTGCCTCTGCCTCCCATATAAACGAGACCACAAAATATTAGTTATCCCTTTCCATTGTTCAAGGACACAGTGAAGTGCTGTCTATGAGAAAGCAGGTCCTCACCAAATACCAGGTCAACCAGTCCTGTGATCTCTCGGTTGTCCAGCCACTGGAACGGTGAGGAATGAACTTCTGTTTTTCATAAGCTATGCCGTTTAAGGTATTTTGTTATAGCATCTTCACCTAGGCTTTGCAGATCAGGGGAACTGACATGGAACTAAGCTCTATGCAACCAGCCATGGCCAAATAGAATCATTGTCCTGTATCCAGCCTAATGGACCAGTTAGAACTGGTCCACCCCTAGAGAGCACACCCCTGCAAGCTCAGAGCACCCCCATGGTTCACTAAGGAACTGGGACTGCACTGTGTTTTATGTTTTACTACAGCATCTTCCAGGCATGCTGGTGATGCCCAAAGCTAAAGTAAGATGTTTAATCTGAACAGAAAGCCTAATTTCTAATGAACCCACTAATTTCACATGAACCAAGTCACCACCAGACTCCTTACAGGTCCCTTTTCCACTTTATTGTTAATGTATTTGCTGCACAATGCACAGACACTCCTAGAAACATCGTATAGGAGTCTGTTCAAGGTCCCAGGTAATGAGAAGCCAGGAACCCCAGCATGGCAGAGGTGGGACAGTGGGGAGGTGATGCTGCAGAGGGGGGTGGGGAGCTTCCCTTCCTTTGAACTTCTGGGTGTGGATGAAGGTGATCTTATCTCTTTAAGACTCGAACCATCATCTTTACTGATTCCAAGCAGTGGTTCTGATCTAGAGGGCAGGATTAAGTGACTCTTCAAATGCACTTTTGGGCTGACTTTCATGTCCGCTTCTCATTTCATTAATTTCAGAGGAAAAGTAGATATACATTTCTTCATTCAATTAATTCAGCAGAAATGTACTGCACAGCTGGGTTGTCTTCCATGTTGGATGCCGGTGGGAATGGAGATGAAAGGCCAGACGCTGTCTCCAAGGAGCACACCATCCCCCGGAGGACCTTCTGACTGAATGGGGGAAAGCAAACGCTTCGTAATCCATTAAAATATTAGCCTCATCAAAAACCTCTGCTTTTTAGGCACTGCAACATTTTTAAAAATTAGAATTATGGCGTGTTGTATATTTGTCATAATTTTGTAATGAAGTTTGACTAGTCCCGACCCTCAGACATGGTGTTTGGCCTAATCTTCTTTAGTGACTTTCTCCGAGGAGCTGTTTTAGCAATTTGATTACGTTCATTTGCTTTCTCAGCAGAAGGTTGGTTCCCTTTACTTTAGGTCCAAATTATCTGGGAAATAATAATAAATCTGCTCTTCTCCCACCCGCTCCTCCTGGTATCAGGTAGCTTCCTGTAGGCTGCTCTCACTGGTCTGGAAGAGTCCTAACCAGAATGTAGCCTTGGCCTTGCCCAGACCTCTGAGGAATAACTGTTAATGGGAATACTTGCCTTTCTTATCTTCTCTGGACTGTCGGCTTCACCTGACATGTTATATTTTTATACAGTTATATGAGGGTCACTCATAGTCCTCATTTTGGGGAAGACAACAGGATTGTTGTGGTTGAGAGTCATTATTTTATGGTCAAGTCGGATATTCAAAATGTTCTAGATGTGCTGATGTATTCATTCCCTCTCAGTATACATAAAAGCAGCTGCCCTGATCCAGAATTTCTTTTTCTTTTTTAACTTTTATTCTCTCATATTACATCGTGACCACGGTTTCCCTTCCCTCCACTCCTCCCCCTACCTCCGCTCTCCCGCAGATCAATTCGTCCTCAGTTTTCCTTAAAAAAAAAAAAAAAAAAAAAAAGATCAGGCCTCCTAGGGATATCCACCAAACATAGCCTTACCAGATACCATAAAACTGGTCACAAACCCTCATATCACGGCTGGACGTAGTAACCCAATAAGAGGAAAAGGGTCCCAAGCGCAGGCAAGCCGAAGAGTCTTTAGTTGTCTCTCTCAGAGGATCAGAGGAACACGTAAGGAAATACAACATGAGAAGGACTCCTAGGTACTTCTGAAGACAGTGGAAATCCAGTCTGTGTGTGTCTGACTGTAGACGGGGGACTTACGGTCCCAGCACTTGTTTTGAGCATACTGATTTTAACACTACAGAGGGGGGCATGCAACGTTTGGAAATAGACTAAACTGGGAAGCACCATGGTGCATGAATCGGTAAACACACTGTGAAGTTTAGAGAGAGCTCCTGTCTGCTTGGCAGCCACGTAAGGCATGAATAGTTCATTACGAGAGAATCTGCGCACAGTGGACTACAGAGAGAGCAGCAGGATGGCCGGGTGGGTTGCTAGTCGCCCTCCCGAGGGCTTTGCTTCTGAATGATGGTCAAGGCTATTGTGGGTTGTAAGCTTTAGAACTCTTTTCCAGATTCAGTCAGCGTCTCCAGCTGTTTGCACATTAAGTCCAGGTCCTGGTCATCTCAACTGAACTGAAATCTTGCTGCGAAGGTTGGAAGGCAGGTTTGGCGGGAGTCTGTGTGGTAATGGGAAGAGGGTGAGGGATGAGGATGCTGCTGTTCACTTGATGACTCTCACCACTCTGCAGTAAATTAAAATCTACCCTCTGCATCCAAACATAGACCAAGGAAGAGATCAGTGTAGGATGCTAGAGATCTTTAGACATCATAGCCCACATGGGCTTTAGGACTTCCATTCTGGGTCACCAGGTCACAGAGAACGCAATGATAGCTCAGCAGCGGCTCAGTGTTCTGTTAGATTAGCCCTCGGGGGTGCCTGATAGTGCCTGTCTCCTGGGAGCAATCGGCCACAGATGCAAATTTTCATGTAATTTTAAGAGTGGGAAGAGGCCAGGTTAAAATCCTCCTTCAAAGGCTTGCAAGACAATTCAGCGGTGCAGGTGATTGTTATATGAACCTGGCAACCTAAGGTCCGCTCCTGGAATCCATGCCAAGATACAAGGAGAGAACTGACTCCACAAAGTTGTTCTGTGGCCTCCACATGAGTGCATATATACCATGGCACACACAACACGTGGGTGCACATATGTACTGATAATAATAAATTATAGTAAAATATAAACTAAAAAAAAATTCTTATTTACAACAGTCGGCTAAAATAAGACAGGCTGTTTGAATGGTGCTATCTGGCGCCTGGCTAATTGTATATGCGTAGTTCTGCCCAGGGTTTAAAGTTCTTACAAAGGACTTTATATATGTGTGTATAAAGTTCCACACATCTTGGAATGTCTTGGCAGTGCAGAGGGCGTCTGAAACGGAACGGGAGCCCTGGTGAGGGCACGGCGCTTTGGCACGGCACACGATTGCATTCCTTCCCTTGAGGAGCGCACAGAGCCTTAGTCAACAAGGAATGTAATCAAGCATACTCTGCCTCATGTGCCTCTTGGCACACCCTGGGAAGGCACTTAATACAGCTCAGGAATTAGGCAGCCTGGCCTGGGGGCTTTAGCCCTTGCTGGGTAAAGGCTGGGGGTTATCAGTCTCTCTACCCCTGTTCAGATTTATTATACAAACAAAAGCTCCTTTGCTGTGTTGGGGCTGTGTGTCCGACTGGATTGTGTGTGGTGCAGTGAGGAGCTGAGCTGTTCACTCTAGAGCAGCATGGAGGATCAGCTGTTTCCCTTGGTTTCATTGCTCACACGGTGGGTTTTATTATGACTAGTCACTGACTGGTAATTGCGATATGGAGAGCTTTTGGATGATAACCCTCACGATGCTAAAAAAAAAAAAAAAAGTAGAAATGCTGAAGGGGCCTAGCCCATTGCTCACTTTAGGCTGCCCACTCTAGATACAGATCTCTGTCTTTGTGTATCAGCTCTCAGCCCTGCAACAGGTGTGTGTGTGATAAGAAATAGTTGACTCTTCTTCTAGTTTCTTCCTTTTGTTGTTGTTGTTGTTGTTGTTGCCTTGACTAAATATCTGATAAGAAAACAGGAAGGAAGTAGCAGTGTGTCATAATGGGGAAGGGATGGCATAACCACTAGTCATGATGTGGGGCATTTGGTCACTTTTGGTGTCTGCAGTCAGAGAGCAAAGACAGGTGAACGCTGGTGTTCAAAAGGTGAATCCTCCCCACTCAGCCAAACCCTTCCTAGCCACACCCTCAAAGACATGCTCAGAAGTGTGTTTCCATGGTGATTCCAAAGCTAGTCACGCTGGCAGTAAAGATTAACCATCGCAATATAGCATGGACTGGAAATTATTGATTTTTGTCTATCTGCTGTATCAACCCCTTCCCTCTCAAATTTCACCATACTCCTCTGTTTTATGTTTGAGTCTAGCACATTATAAAATTTTGGGACATGTACAAAATCTATATTTCATATAATATGTATAATTATATACATACAATTTTTTTTGATAAACAGTTTTACTTATTTAGTCTAGGCTGGCCCTCTGTGTAGCCACCTGCCCTCAAATTTTTGGTCCTTTCAAATGCTAGGATTTTATCTATGTTTCTCCATGTCCGGTTATGATTTATAGACACACTTTAACCTATTACATGTTTAATAGTAGGTCACAGGCAACGGACGAGTAAGAGGGAAATGGGTGAATGTTCTTAATGTAGGGTGCACAGCTCACTACCTTTGTGTGCACATGTTAGATCTAGAATGTATTTTATCTTCGTCAAAGCTTTTGTTCCAATTAGAAGTATGCTAATGAAACCTTGAAGTTATAGGCTGAGGATAATTAAAAGTTACTCAGAGAGAAACCCAACCGTTCATTTGTTTGCTAATATAAAAACTGTTTGTGTGCGGGCACCAGGATACAATGGAGCAGGCATATGCAATGCTGTATTCACAGAACCAAGAGCCTCAATGACGGAGACTAATTTAGAGAACAGTTATTGAGGAGAACATGCAAGGGATGTGCTGGAGGTTTGGGCAGAGAACTGCACTGGGAGGCTGTCTTAGGGTTTCTGTCACTGTGAGGAGACACCATGACCATGGCAACTCTTAACAAGGAAAAACATTTGATTGGAGTGGCTTACATTTTCAGAGGTTCAGTCCATTATCATCACTGTGGGGAGCATGGCAGTGTGCAGATAGACGGGGTGCTAGATAGTTAGCCGAGAGTGCAACATCTTGCACAGGCAACAGGAAGTGAACTGAGATGTTGGATGATATCTTGAGCATATATGAGACCTCAAAACCCACCTCCGTGGTGACACACTTCCTCCAACAAGACCACACCTACTCCAACAAGGTCACACCTTCTAATAATGCTACTTCCTTTGGGGGCCATTTTCTTTCAAACTACCACATAGGCTTTGGTGGTAGGGAGAGAAGAATGGAGGGCGTATTGGAGGAGATGCAAGGGTGTCAGAATGGTCCCAGTGTATGTCAAGGGGGAGATGAGGTTAAATGGCTAATCCTGGGCTGGCCAAGAAAGACTGGGCGGCCCCGTTAAGTCAGCAGGAATTCTAGGAGTTTCATCTGGAGAGAGATGCAATCCGATGGTAGTTTTATAAAGATGTTAGTATCTTGGCCATAGCCTGGAGAACAGATTGGATGATGGTGGCTCTCATCATCGCAAGGGATAGGGCTTCAGAGACATGGAGGGAGTGTGATCCTAAAAGCAAAGGAATTGAGACTGACTTCCAGGGGTACAGGAACTATCACGTAGATTTGTGTCTCTCTATGTCTATGGCTTTAATGGTACTGAGCAGACTCAGCACAGAATATTTGCTGGGGGTAATGGTGTCTATGGAGCCTAGGCAAGTCAGGATGTGTCCAAATTTTTGGACTCCACCATTCCCAGAATTAATTAATTAATTAGCTAGTTAATTATTTCCTCCTTCCTTCCTCCCTCTTTTCTTCTTCCTTTCCCTCTCTCTGTCCCCTCCCTTCCCTCTCTCCCTCCCTCCTTTTCCTCTTCCTTGCAACCTTTTGTTTCACTTCCTTTTTAACTTTTTCCTTTTTTTGGGGTGGTGGTGGTGGAACCCGGAGCCTTGCACATGATAGGCCAACTCTGCCTCGGAGCTACCACCCTAGCACTCCAGAGCCATTTTGATTCAAACTTTAGCTTTCTTCTACACTTTTCTGTGTCAAAAGGTTGCGTGGTGGGGATTGTACCAAGCCTCGGTGACTTTCCTTCTTGATGTTGAAGCACTGCCTGGCTCCTGTGTTAATGACATTTGCGGCCACTACGGTCCAGACAGTAAGTAGGTAAATGATATAGCCATGTCTTATCTTCAGGAAGCATCCAGCAACGGGTCCTTGCTAGTGACTGGTGTATTACTAGTCAAACAAATCCAGGTTCAAGCTCAGATTATTTTCTGACTTATTTGAGGTATTAACACACGTATATGAGCAAAATTTTGCAATCTGCTACATTTTCATATGCTTTCTTTGTTCTTTAGGTGAAAATACCTCCCTCTCCAGTGGAGTAATTCTTTTTGGCATCAGAATTTGGATTCTGACATTATATACATCAGGATAAGGCTTGAATATGGTGGTCTAGGTTTGTAGGGAACTTCTTGAATACGTCTCTCTAAGAAAGATGAGCAGAACTTGTTAGATATATATTTTTTCCTTTCAGCACAGCTTCCTTGAGGCTCCCTGTTTCACCCCGACTCAACAGTTCTTTATTTCTCTCTCCCTTTCCCTTCCATACCTTAGGGTTACATTACTTCTTTTGATCACAAGTGAGGGGTGCATTAACAACGCCATGATTATAGAGGAATTATGGAATCTGCTGGGAGAAAAGGACTATTGAGTTAAAAATATCTCCACAGAATCTTCACAGCATAGACAGTCGCCACCCAAACTGCTCAACGTGCCTAAAACCTGAGTTTGTGCCCCTTGGAGACAACGACGTGTTAGTGTTAGATCTACTGCACTGTAAAGAACCTGAGAACCTTTGAGCATTGTGCCAAGGTGGCTGAATCGTGGTGAATGAATAGTGGCATGGCTGCTGTGGGATGTTCTGTATGTCCTGTGGGAGCCTGTTCTTGGGTTCCTCGTGGCTTTACCCAGCAGGTCCGCATAGAGGATGATTAGGACCACGAGCCTGAGTGCAGGTGTCTGAGATGGTCTGTACTTGGCTGTGCTGGGGGGGGGGGGGGAAATGGTCTGTATGTCAAATTGCTCTGATTGGTCAATAAATAAAACCTGATTGGCCATGGCTAGGCAGGAAGTATAGGCGGGACTAACAGAGAGGAGAAATAAAAGAATAGGAAGGCAGAAGGACACACACAGCCTGGAGCCGCTGCCAGGACAAGGAAGATGTAAAGTACCAGTAAGCCACGAGCCACGAGCCACATGGCAAGGCATAGATTTATAGAAATGGATTAATTTAAGCTATAAGAACAGTTAGCAAGAAGCCTGCCATGGCCATACAGTTTGTAAGCAATATAAGTCTCTGTGTTTACTTGGTTGGGTCTGAGAGGCTGTGGGACTGGTGGGTGACAAAGATTTGTCCTGACTGTGGGCAAGGCAGGAAAACTCTAGCTACAGCATAGACTTGAGTAGGGAGAAAAAAAGAAGCCAGTTGTTAATTACTTACTGAGGCATGCATCCTACCTGAGTGGGAAAATCTGAAATTATTTTGTCAGCATTAAGTTGAGTTTTAAATCAAAGACTATGTAATCACGCCAGCATGGAATTAAGTGGTTGCTGATAAGTAGGTACCTGGGACCAGCTCCATGGGGATAGTTTATTTTACTAAATGAACCCACTAAATGGGCTGTTACAGCTCCTCATTATTTCATTGTGGTGCCAGCCTTGGGCTGTAAACGTTGAACGAATCTCTTGCTCTCTTTTATGCTTGATTCCAGCCGGAAGGCTGGAGTCCCATGAGGGCTGGCTTGGTTACTTGGTAGTTGGCACCTCGTCTCCCACTACAGAGGCAGTCCCGTCCCTGATGAGGATGCAGCAGTCATAGGGAACAAGAATGACCTCAACTTTTGGCTTGCCTGGAATAACAATTCCTTTCCTACTTTAATTGAGAATTAGAGTCTATGAAAGGAGGCAGGTCTTTGTGTGCTGGTGGTGTTGTATGTACTTTGTTAAAACAAAAACAAGGATTTGGAAGATGGTCCAGTGAGTAAGACCCTCGCTGTGTGTGAGGACCATAGTTCTGACTCTCAGATCTCATGTAAAAGCTGGGCAGGTGGACCACCTGTACTGCCAGTACTCAGGACGCTGAGGCAAGGGAGTCCTGAGACACTTCTTGTCAGCTTCTGGCCTTCACACTCACACACATGTGTAAGCATCCACCCACACCTCCCCCCCCCACATGTCAGCATGCATGCACATAAGCATATACTTCACACACATAGACATGCAAAAATAAGACTAAGAACATCCATCAAGAAACAGGAGGTGAGTCTCATCTGCAGGGTTAGCAGTAGGTTCTGCTGGTTCTACCCCCTGCCTTGTATCCTGTAGCTCCTTGATTTCTGATCCTCCAGCCAGGTTGCATGCATCAATCACATCATTCCAGGTGGACATGCAAACAGCTTCTCTGCTTCCTGAGCCATGGAGATGTTCCCTGACTTTGTTCCCTGTATGTCTGCGATCCTCGAACATCAGAGGTAGAGGCAGACGGGTTTCAAGTTAGAGGACAGTCCAGAGTGAGACCCTTCCTCCCCAAACAAACATCCAGGCAATGAAAACTCCCACTTCTTTCGCCTTTGAACAGGCAGCCAGCCCTCTGTTTTGCCGTGCGTATCACGCAGGCGTAGGGAGGGGAATAAATAGGCCCAGGAGATTAGAGGCCCAGAACGAGGAGTCACTCTCAAGCAGATGCCAGGCGAGTCGTGTCCTGTACAACAGCCAAGAGATTGGAATTTTGGGCTGATCCAGACGGTGACTTGTGGGAGCTGTTTGCAAGATACCTGGGTGAGGAAGGTAATGGTGCTGGCGGCAGGAATGCCATTGAAGTAACATTCCACAGGGTCTGTCGGTCCTGTGGAGAGATGCCAGCAACAGATAGACGGAGAGGCAGAGAGCAGAGGAGGTGTCAGGCCTGCGGTAATGGGAGAAGTCAAATTAGGAGTCTTAGACTCACTTTGTGCATTTGTAGACTACCCATTCATTTTTTTTTCTTTTTTAAGGTTGCTGAGGATCAAACCCAGCATATACTAGGCAGACCTCCCTGTCACAGAGCTGCATTTCAGTTCTGTCTACTCTTACACCGCCCCAGTGCCGCTTAATGTTCTTAAAAGCACAGAGCTCATATGTTTTGGAGCAGATTGGATTGGATGCCCTGGAAGACTGTGTGAAGGCCCAGGATTTCATTTCACTCTAAAGAGAGAAAGAAGTTAAGCAGGTCACGTGATAAGTCACGATAACCACAGCCGGCCTTCAGACCTTCAGCTCTCTGGTTTTTATTTTCATTTTTTTATTTATCTTAATGACTTTGCCAACTTTGCGGGTACATTTTCATTATTTGATCTGGGAGATTTGGAAGTGTGCAGGTAAGGCACTCATTACATGCTGATGCAAGCATTTATTAGTTTTTTTTTACATGTCATTTTATTAGTGGAATATTCCTATAAACCCTTTCTCAGAAATAATCATTAGCTCCATGTCAAGCTACTGCTGTGGTTCTTCATACAGGAGGGCTATATGAACTTCACACAGGAGGTCTACATGTCCTTCACACAGCAGGTCTACATGTCCTTCACACAGGAGGTCTACATGTCCTTCACACAGGAGGTCTACATGTCCTTCACCCAGGAGGTCTACATGTCCCTCACACAGGAGGTCTACATGGCCTTCACCCAGGAGGTCTCCATGGCCTTCACACAGGAGGGATACATGTCCTTCACCCAGGAGGTCTACATGGCCTTCACACAGGAGGTCTCCATGGCCTTCACACAGGAGGGATACATGTCCTTCACCCAGGAAGGCTACAAGGCCATTGCCTTGGGGAAGCTGTTTGGTAGGTGAAGGAACTTGACGATGGATGTTCTCTCCTCTCAGCCTGGGCTGGAGGCTTCAGGAACAGCTTCCTTCTGTGTCTCTCAGAGTTTTTAGTTTCTCTTGGTCCCAGCTCTTTGTGGTGGGCAATGACTAGTGAGTGAGTGAGTGTTTTTTGTTTTTGATTTTTTTTTTTTATCCCCTGCTACCCGTTTGCTCATGTTTAGTTTCCCAATGCTTACCCCTCCTTCTCGCCAATGGCATAACACTGTGCCTTCTAAGAACTGAGTCTGTAATCTATCTCCTGTCAGATCACTCCTTTCATGGTTGATAACTCCAAACTCTAAAAGTGTTTCTGAGATATGCTTCCAGTGCTCTGGAGTAATGTATAGATTCAGATTGTAACACTTTTAACATCCTGGATGGGATAGTTGGTATCTGATCTGCATTATCTCACTCAATGTTTTATCCTGACGCCATCTTGGTATGTACAGCTGGCCTCATGTTCATGCTCCAGTTCAACCTCCTAAGTGTGGGGTTGCGGGGTGTGTTACCACTCTCAGCTCCCTCATATAATTTTCTGGGGTGGGGGCGGCAGATGCTGGAGATTGAACTCAGAACATGATACATGTTAAGGCCACACTGCACCACTGATATACACTTCTGTTAGTCTTAATTTCATTTTTTACTGACTTTAAAATTAACACACACACACACTCTCTCTCTCTCTCTCTCTCTCTCTCTCTCTCTCTCTCTCTCTCTCTCTCTCTCTCTCTCTGTGTGTGTACATTCATGAGCATGTATGGCACATGCCAGAGTGCACATGTGATGGTCACAGGACAGCCTTTTGAGAGTTGGGGTGGGTCCTTCCTGTCACCTTGTTTTGAGGCAGAGTCTCTGTTGTTAAAGTTGTTGCACTTTGGACTGTAGGTTAGCTGGCCAAGGAGCTTCTGGCTGATTTTTCCTGTCTCTGCCCCCAGTTTCCATAAGAGTGCTAGGGTTCCAGATGGGTGCCACTGCATCCGGGTTTTTACTCGGGTCTTGAGGATCGAATACAGCCATCGGGTTTGCACGGCACATCCCTTCACCTGTTGAGCCTTCCCCCTGGTCCTTTATTTATTGAAAACAATCCTGTGTGGTAAGTGTTTTCTTTTTGTAAATGTGGAACCTGAGATTTAAAAGTTAATCATTTAGTGGCTGTCCTTTAGCTAAGCCATGTGGATGAGGTTCAGAGGATAGGAGAATGCTCCTTTCCAGTCTCAGGGACCCCAAAGGGCAGCTGAGTGTTAGTAGGGTTTGTGGTGTGCAGTCATTCTAGCACTGGAGAGGAGACTGGCCTGACCTTACTGGAGACACACCGTAGCAAGCCATATGATTAAAAAAGAAGGAGCCAAAAGTCAACACCCCCCCTTTGCCTTTTTAAATATAAATCATGACTGTCCCTGGCTGACGCCTGCTAAAAGTGACGGTTATCTCCTAAGTTCTTTCTGTGATAGTCAGTTTTTGTCTTTTATTCTTGCCTCTTTTCCCTGTTATATTCTCTTTTAGGTTTACTCTTTTCTGGCTCATGTGTTCTCTTCCTTTCAAAATGTTCCAGTGTATCTCCCAGGGAGGAGTTTCAGGTGCGTGTTTGAATTATTTATCGCACTGGCCTGCTTTTGGCAGTGGCTTCCCCATGAGGGTGCCATCCACAATTATTAACAAGTTACTAACTGATCTGAGGAGAAAGCTTAGCACCATTTTGGATCTTTCTTTCAAAATGCAAGGTATTTATGTAAAATGTAAGATACCCATCAGGATATACCTGTTTCAGGACCCCAGATCACCTGAAATAATTTTTGTCACGAGCCATAGAAAAACTGTTTATTTATAATTTTTGGTATGCTGGAGGAGGGAGAGGCAGCTCAGTGGATAGAGCACCTGCTAGACAAACACTGGGACCTGAGTTTGGATCCCCACCACCCTTGAAAATCCAGGTACGGTGGCATGCACCTGCAATCTTAGCATTGGCCTGGTGGAGAGGGGAGATAGGCGCATCCTGGGAGCTCACTGGTCAGCCATTATAGCCAAATTTAGTGAGCTTCTGATTCAGTAAGAGATTCTACCTCAGAAAGTAAAGAGGAACTCAATAGAGGAAGACACACATACCATTCTGTGGCTTCCATGACTCCCACACACTGCATGATGGACACACACATCCTGTGTGTGTGTGCACATGTACGCATGTGTGTGTGTTCATTTTAGCCAGACCATATCTCAAGAGCAGCATTGTCATATGTAGTTGAGAGGTCATACATGGTATAACTCCACTGTGCCATTTACCATTCTATACAACTGTATGGGGAAGTCTGTATACCCCGAGTTGAAGATGCACAGGCGATTCTCAGTTGCAGTAGCAAATAATTATCAGATACTGAACTGATGTTATTGAGAGAAGTACAGGCTTGTATTTCTTCCTAGCCTGGGGGACTTCTGATCTCATACTTGTAGCTGATCAATACCCAGCCTTGTTTTATGTATTTTGCTTAATGATATCTTATTTACTATACTTTGCTATTCATTATCACTGAATTCATGACTGATGGCACTACAGCTCATCCCTGAATGAAGTACGTCTGACACACACACTTTCTCTAGAAGACACACACTGCCTCTTGTACTTGGGAGCATTAAACTGCTCTTCACTGCTGTGCATGGGGCCACTTCAAAGTGTGAAATCATCATTATCCTCCTCCTCCTTATCATCATCATCCTCATTATCAACAGCAACAACTACAAAAAAAGAGAAGGTGACATTCCAAAGGCTGCACAATGGACACTTACACACAGGATGAGGCTAAACCAAGAAAGCAGAGTGTCGCCTGGTTTGACCTCCGTCTGGCAACATTCGAGAATTTGGGGGACTCAGTTTTCCCTGCTCTGCACACACACACCAGTGCCACAAAAAGTGTTGTGAGACTTGATTTTAGGCTTCAAGTATGTTGTTTTAGTTTATAGGTAAATCCATAAATATGGAATCCACAAGTAATGAGGATTGGCTGTGCTTTTTAAAGATGAGAATTGGGGGTGCCCGAAGGAGGTGTGGGCCGAGATTCATCTTAGGGGAATATGGTTGTAGTGCTCCAGATCCGGAAGCCCCTTTCTGCAGGCACGGCTCCTCTCATCTCTCCAGCCCTGCTGAGGAAGAGGCTCAAAGGGATGACATGCCTTGGTGAAGGCCACAGGGAGCTATGACAGTCGGCTTTTGAGCTGGGAAGCGTTTTGACACTGTGCTGCCCTGCCATCTCTGTGTGTCCCTGGGAGAGCTGACACAGGACCAGCTGGAGCTGTTACACTGAATTCACTGGCTTCCCCTTGGCAGGATTTTCCACCCTGTCTGCCCAACTCCTCACCCAGGAAGTTTTCCTTTGTCAGACAGGAAGCCTTTGGTCTTCTCTGGTGCTGGGATCAAATGCAAGGCCTGGGGCATGCTAGCAAAGGAAACTGCTTTTTGCTTTTCTATTGGATGCTGGCTCCAGGCTAGGTGCTGGGATATAGGGTGACAGATCCCCAAAGGAACAGTCATAGAGGACCGGGTGCCGAGACACACAGTCCCCGAGCCTCTAGAAGAGACTTCTGAGCCCAAACAGAAAAGAGGTCTCCCAAGAAGTTAGACTGCCTGCCACCTTGCAGGAGCTTCTTACGTTAACCACTTAGATAGGATTTTATGAACCCCAACAGGGCTCGACTATACTTAAGTGGCTTTTGTCATCTTTTGATAAAAAAAATATGAGACTTAATGAAGTCTAATGCCATCTTTACATGGCCAAAAGAAAATGTCCAGTGGCTCTTTATAGGCCCTGCTGTTTATAGGGGGATGCGTTGAATCCATTCTTACTAATCAAATGTTAGGTGAAATGCCTTCTTTAATTTCATATCTGTCTCTGTGTTTGTGTACATAGAAACAGATGCATAAGTATGTGTTTCTTTTAAACATGAACAAGAGCTATTTGATTGTGGAGCTTTTCTGTTGGAGAATATGGATTTCTTGTTTATTGTTGATTGCTAATCCTGTTTCTCTTCCAGAGAGGTGTGTTTCCACTTGATTGTTCATCTCCAAGTAGTGAAAACACCCTTAGAAATGGAGGTGACTGTAATGGGGAACTGCAGACAGTGTCTGAGGAAGTGGGACTGTGCTCCAGGGAAAGTTGCTTCATGATTGGCATATGCCATCTTGACATTGATGGATGTCTATACTCACTTTGTGCATGAGATTAACATAAGAATCTAGCTTTAGAGTGTGTGTGTGTGTGTGTGTGTGTGTGTGTGTGTGTGTGTGTGTATGTGTGTGTATGTGTGTGTGAGATGTGGATAGTGGTTACTAGTGGGTTCTTTGTGGTTAGTGTGAGTGGGTACCAACCCTGCCTCACTGTCACCTTGGACACACTTGAGGCTTCCCATTCTTCTGACCTCTGATCAGTACAGCAGGTCATATAAAATGGGCCTCAGTTGATGGGTTAGAGAGTTAATATAGGCAATAGAATCAAGTGCCCAGTGGCAGTTCTTGTATAGGCAGAAGGTCTGATGGGTGTTTATATTGCTGGTAGCCAGTGGCCAGGAGGTTCTGGATGTCATTGGTGATGCAATGTGCTTGGAGTACACTGGTGTTCTTTAAGGCAGGAGCTTCTAGGCTTGGTCTGGCCAACCAATACCACACCTCCCTCTACAGATGGTGTCAAGCATTCTGTCAATGTTACCTCCAGGTCCACTGAAGTTCCCTAACCCTACATAGTCACATCCTGGGCAGCAATAGTGGTTATCACATTCAGTGAGTGCCACTCTAGTTGGAATTTTTATTTCACCCACATGTAGAGCCGTTAAGGTCCAGGGCCAAGAATCGTGAGCTGTGTCTAGAGGGCTCCATGCCAGTATCTGGTGAGGATGTGGTCAGAGGATCAGGGGAAGCTAACCCAGGGTCAGCAATATTACAGATAAGCCAGACTTTCATCCAGGATGTATACAGAGGATATGCCCAGTGGGTGAAGCAATGCCTTTGAACCAAATAGTCTTATAGTCTGCTTTCATAATCAGGATTGATTTGTTTCAGCCTGGATAAAAAGATCACAGCTGTTATGTAATAATTCCCTGTGGCCTGCCACCCTGGTTTCCTGGATGAATGACTTAATCTCTCTGAGCCTCAACTGCTCTTCCCATAAAGGGAGAATATTTTTGGTCTGTATTTCCTAGGGCCATTCTGAGGATTAAATGAGATGGTTATGAGAAAATGAATGCATATGTGAGGATGTATAGTCACAATGCAGTACCTACCTCGTATCACAGTAAGCATTGGCTATTATTTAAGTTCCCATTGTACTGTGGTTGTAATAAAGTTTTTGGCTTTCTTCAACCTTAAGTAAGCACCAAACACCGAGGCTCTCTCTACCTCCTGGTTCCTGTGATTTAGAAGCGTGCACACATGTGTGCTTTTGGGCTTGTGCATCACGTGTTTACATTAGACTGATTCTGTTTTCGAAGGCCTGCAGAATGTCCCGACTTAGGAAAGCTCTACAGTGTTCTTTGGAGGTAAGTGCCCATCTCCATTCTAAAACAATACACTGCCTTCGGTAGACTGTCACAGTGATGTCAGAAGGCAACAGGCCGGCCTTGGTCCCTCAGGCCGGGCATGTGATGCCGTAATGAGCAAATGCAGGGACTTGGGGAAGAACTTGGGTCACAGCCAAAAGCGAAATCACTGTTGCTTGAACAGGAAAATCTGATGGTGTATGTGATGGGATCAATTTCTAAAGGTTTTCTTCTGTTTATATTCGGACTTCCTCTCCCACAGTTATGGTTTTTAAGAGGTGTATTTAGGTGTACAAAAGCAATTACTAGGAGACTGTGATGACATTCACTTGATCTTGCCCTTCAGCTCCTGCTCCCACTAGTCTACCCTCCTCTCTGACAACACGCCTTTAGACTCTGAAATACCAAAGGCTGTTCCACAGTTGGGCGCTGTGTTCGTGGGGAAGACTCCAGGGTGTGGAATGTTGAGGGTGTACTGAGCACCGAGTGCTTCATTAGCATAACTGAAACAATTCTGTCTGATTTAGAAGGGTTTGTGAACATTATTAGCATTTGTATAACAAAATACGTAAAGAGGAGGTTGAATTACGTTAACCTATATCTTCTTCCTTGAATTTTCTTAGTTTCCCTAGTTGAGAGCAGTTATTTAAAGCACGTGGGGCATTGGCTGAGATTTGTTATTGAGAGACATTAGATGGGCTGTGTGTGTGTGTACATAAATATAAATATATCTATATGTATATATTGTATTGTATATCAGCTGTATTTATACACACATACACACACACACACACACACACACACACACACACACACACACACACACATTGTTTTTCATACAAGATCTCTCTATGTAGCCCTAACTGTCCTGGAACTTGCTTTGTAGATTAGGCTGGCCTTGAACCCATGGAGATCCGTCTGCCTCTGCCTCCCAAGTGCTGGAATTAGAAGCAGGCGCCATCACATATGGCTTGTGTATGAGCGCCAGCCCCTTTGATTCATTAACTTGGTGATTTTTTTTTTAATTGTAACAAAACCTCAACAGAGTTGAACTTTTTGTATAACTCATTTCCAGTTTCATTTTTCCCCCTTTTCCCCCAGAAACTACAAACTAATACTAGAGAAGGATTTAATGAATCCCAATGTATCGGTACTATCTATTAATTCATAGCCAGTTTATTTAATCTCTATCCTACCCATTCCTTCTTACCTTATATTAAAGTATTTTTAAGTAAATGCTAGTAATGTATTACACGTTACCAATAGCTATTTTAATATACACACATTGATGGCAATTTTAAAAATCTAACCAAGATGGTGTTCTCATAACAATTCCTTAGTAACTTTAGATCTTTCATTATGCTAAATTTTCTAATTGTGGTTTTATTTTTCTTCGTCTTTAAGGATCTGTTACAGGCCCAGCTATTCTGATTGCTTGCTGTGTTCCATGTTCCTTATCTCTTTAAGGAAAGTTCTATTTTCATTTAACTATGTGTTTCACATGCCCTCTGTGAGAACTGGGCTAGTTTCCCAACCTTTTCAGGAACTCGGGCAGATGCAGCCCTACTTCCCTACTTTGTGAATTTGTGATGTTGAGCTAGACTGTCTTTAAGGTCATTGATAGTTGTCAAGTTCGGGGGAGAGATGGGTAGGGGGGAAACATTCTGACCTTTTTCTGTGAGAAAGGAAGTGTGTTTGTTGTTTTTTTAGAGTGGACAAACATTAGAGTTGAAGATTAAACATTGGGTGATGGGCTGGGAGGTCCCTCTAGAGATGTTTTTAGAAGAAATTCTACTCTCAGAGAAGTTGGAACTTGGCTTTTAACCTGTTGATCACATACGCTCTTCCTGTTACCTTTGTGAAGTGAGTGTGGTCCTGTGGAGATGAGGGAAATCACGGGGGAAAACAAAAAACATTTTTATTTCAGATTTCACTTAGAAAACAATGGAGGAGTTTTTTTTGACACAACTGGATTGCTATTTTAGATCAACTCTTTCATTCAAAGCAACCAGAGAGGCTGTAGAGATGGTACAGAGGTGGTTAAGGATGCTTGCTGCTCTTCCAGAGGACCTGAGCTCAGTTCCCAGCACTTACTGGGTGGTGAGCTACCTGCCCCCCCCCCCCCCCAGCTCCAGGGGATCCAGTGCCCTCCCCTCTGCTGGTGTCCAAGAGCACCCTACACATGAGGCCAAGATGGAAGAGAGAAAGGATCCAAAATTAGTAATTTAGAGAAAAGCCAAACACACATTTTTTTTTCCCTTTGAAGGGCGACTTAAAAATTACATTGATGTGCAGAAAACTTGGCTGTGTACATTTGACCCAGTTTATGGTGAGTTCTTTGGCTTTGGCTTTTTCCAACTTGGCGAACCACAGATTTTGGACCCAGGACGTTACCTCCCAAGTGGCAGGCAGATCTCATCATATCTGTCACGGTACTTGGACCTGATCACTTCCCACAGCTTACCCAGAGAGCCTTTGCCTTCCACATTAACCTGCTTGATGGTACATGTCTTCCTGCGGACCAGATGCTCAGTCTGGCCTTGATGATGTGGTCAGAACCTCCATCTTGCCACACAGGGCAAGCAGGAAAGCCATCAGCTCGATAGAGTCTACATTATGTGTCATCGGCACAAGCTGAGCCTTCTTGTCCTGTAGCTCGAGTTTTCCTGCCTTGCCCACAGTCAGGACAAATCTCTGTCACCCACCAGTCCCACAACCGCTCAGACCCAACCAAGTAAACACAGAGACTTATTTTGCTTACAAACTGTATGGCCGTGGCAGGCTTTTTGCTAACTGTTCTTATAGTTTAAATTAATCCATTTCCATAAATCTATACCTTGCCACGTGGCTGGTGGCTTACCGGCGTCTTCACATGCTGCTGGTCATGGCGGCAGCTGGCAGTGTCTCTCCGCCTCAGCCTTCTGCTTCCCAGAATTCTCCTCTCTCCTTGTTCCACCTACTTCCTGCCTTGCCACTGGCCAATCAGTGTTTTATTTATTGACCAATCAGAGCAATTTGACATACAGACCATCCTACAGCATTGTCCTCTACCAGGGTGGTGACCAAAATGACCCTGGCTTGAAGGACTGGTGGTCTCTCGGTGTGGACGGCCCCTTTGCCAGCAGCTTTTCCTCCCACCATGGGTCAGCAGCCTTGGCTTCTCCTGCTCTGTCTCTTATCTACTCATGGGCATGCCTAAGCAGCTGGTTTGTGGCTTGATGGTCCATGGCCTCGGCGAACTAGTTAAGGGAAGGAGGTACTTTGGGCTTATTATTGAGGATCGCCCTTTGCTACAGCAGCAGGCTAGAGCTGGACCATTTGACCACAAGTCTCTGTATGGCTGGATGTCCTGTCCAGGGCCAAAGTTCTTAAAGTTTTTCTCAAGCAGAGGATTTACTGCTTTTCTGGCCCCCTGCTTCTTCACAGCAGCAGGGCCTGGGCCTCTTTCCTCCTCTTGTCCTGTTTTCCTTTATATCTTGATCAGCCCTGGGAGAGAGAGAGCACAGTACATATCTTTAATACAGCAGAGGTCAGTGGAATGGGACCTGGAAAGAAGACAAATAAAATGCCCCGTATTTCGATTTGGGAACCGGCAGGGGTGTCCTTTGAGATATAAGAGTGAGCAGATAAAGGATTAGTCTCTCAAAAACTGAGCTGAACCCCAGCCTGGTCAATCTAGAGTAGTGTTTCACAACATGTGGGGTGTGACCCCTGGGGGTTACATTTCAGCTATCACACATAGCAGATGTTTACCTTACAATTCATAACAGCAGCAAAATTACAGTTATGAAGCAGCAAAGAAATAATTAACGGTTGGAGTCATCCATAACAAGAGGAGGAACTGTACTAAAAGGTCGCAGCATTAGGAAGGTTGAGAACCACAGGTCTAGAGGGATGAAGACTGTCCACTGGAAGCAGAGTTACTCCTCTCTAGGAGAAGATGGCACCATGCAGGATGCTGTGGGGGTGAAATAACTCTTAAATAGCTTCTTAAAATTTCCTGTCTTCAACAAAAATAGCCAGGCAGCATGAGGAGACAGTGTATGTATGTGAAAGTCAATATGGGAAAGGTGGTAGAAGAGGAGACAGTGTATGTATGTGAAAGTCAATATGGGAAAGGTAGTAGAAGACCCACCAGGGTTACAGATAACAGAACCAGTCATCAACTATACTCCTAAAATCATTCAAATTAGCATATTTTTATTAGTATATTTATTTTATACTTTTTTCCATTGCTGTAACAAAATATTTTTAGTTCTCTGAAATTTCATGATATATATATATATATATATATATATATATATATATATATATATATACCGTGGTGTATTTTTATCCACCATGCAAAGAATATTAGAGCCTTTCAGTTGTACCCTGCGATCTGGAAAATATATTGCAATTGTGATCTCTTCCTTCCCTCCGTCTTCTTCGGTCCATCCTTCAGGGTTAGAATCCACCTTGTCTTCTTTTTTTTCCCCTCCTCTTCCCTCTCATGTGGCACTGTTGATTCCTTTGAATCAAAATTAGAACAAGGCATGCTTTTTAATGGCTTAAACAGTTTACAGTCTTGTAAAAATGCTGACCTCAATTTTAGAGAAAGAAAGAAAGGCCCTAGGAATTGATAAAATCGTTTTGCATGGACAGTGAATGAGCAGTTATGGAGTAGAGCTTGAGTGTGAATTATTTTGTCAATACATGAAATCAAAAGGGCCTCAGGGGACAGCGCAGTGGCTCAGTGGATAAAGGCACTTACGTGTGAGTCTGATGACCTGAGTCCATCCCTGGAACTTACAGCGGAAGGAGAGTAAGAAACAACTCCCCAAAGTTGTCTCCTGACGTACACACAGATGCACAGACACATTCACACCATGGCATGTGC
This sequence comes from Peromyscus maniculatus bairdii, assembly GCF_049852395.1. Lineage (NCBI taxonomy): Eukaryota > Metazoa > Chordata > Mammalia > Rodentia > Cricetidae > Peromyscus > Peromyscus maniculatus. The sequence continues at coordinate 88,952,065 of NC_134861.1, forward strand.
GCACCTGTGCTTGGACACAGAACAGTGATACAAGTTACAGAAATTGCCTTCAGTGTCGTGGAGACTTGGTTTTGATTCTCACTTTGTTGTTACTGGTTTTTAAGGGGAAGTCTTATGTCCTCTGCAAGTCTCAGTTTCTCTGACTCTAAAATGGACCCAATGGGGCTGGAGAGATGGCTCAGCCGTTAAAAGGCTAGGCTCACAACCAAAATATAAAATGGACCCAACGATAGCAATTATCAGATGCTAATTTAAATATGAGAGCATACGTCCAAGGCCTTTATCCTTGAAGCTGGCCTAGATGAAGAGACCATCTAATGACAGGTGGAAACTGTTAGGGGAGATGGGATGTCAACAGACTCTTGAAGTCTTTCTCTGGCTCTGCCTCTTCCCAGCTGTGTGATGTTTAAGATCGTTCTCTTCAGGTTTGGCTTTGTTTAAGTTTAAAAGTGAGATACCATCTCTCTCTTGGGTACTCACTGTAAGGACTGCGTACTAACAGGATGCTGTGAACAGCTCTTCCCTTGATAAGTATTTGGCTAAGTGTACTAAAGATGGAGAAATACCGCAGTGTATCAGCAACTGGACCTTTTGTTCTCCGAAACCTGCACCCTGTGCTACTTTCTTGGGCTGGGCTTTTCTTGACAGCTTATATCTAATTGCCTACAGCGATAATTTCCATGTGTTCCTGTAGTGACATCTGAAGGTGACTTTGGAAGGATTAAGGATTGAAACAGCTGCCTTGTCTAGAACACCACATAAAGAAAAGGTAGTTGCTTCATTCCAAATCCCAAGACTTCCTCTCCTGCCAGACAGGATTGTGGCGCCCAACGTCTAGCTACAGGATACCATGTAGAAATTCAGTTATTGGGGATTTTTGGTTTATTTCTTTATAACAGTATAGAAATTACTTCTTTTTTTTTCATTGGTGAGCAATATGGTAATGGAGACTCACATACTTTTGGAACTGAAAAGTAGCTTAGGGACTATGTGATTAAATTCTTTAATTTTATTGATGAAGAAATTAAGCTAGAGAAAGGCTGATATTTGTCCAAGACACAGCTGTGAACTAGTGAAGCCAAACAAAATAGCTGTGTCTCTTAAATTTCAGTTCAAATACTACTTACTATATCTATCTGTCTATCTATCTATCTATCTATCTATCTATCTATCTATCTATCTATCTATCTATCTATCTATCTATCTATCTTCTATAAACCAGTGACAAACCAGAGTAGACCAGGTATAATCCAAAGGGCTTTCTAAACAAGTTATTTGAATTATGCAAGAAAATTAAAAAAAAATCATCAGTGAATTGGGATTTGGTAAGCATTTTTGAGTTTCTAAATTAACACCCTAATTTTCATATGCTACAGGGCTATTAATTATGTATTTCTTTTCAATTATTTAACTCAAAATGTATCTAATGCACCATTTTCTCTCGTTTTGAGAATTTTGGTGATCACAACTGTTAGTTTGTGGAGGATGGTCACAAATATTCAATAACTTGTCCAGGTTATTGACCTCCTTTGGCAAGTACCTTCTTCAGTGGGACCCACCCACTGCCCAGAATTTGTTACAAATCATAGTGACTATGAATGAATCCATAGGATTTTGTAAAGTCCTGTGAAATTCAAGGAAGCCACACACCAGTAAAATCCAGGAGACATTCCTCTGATTGACAGCAGAATGCCCAGCTCCCCATACCTCTTTTTTTTTTTTTTTTTTTTTTTAATTTTGAAATAATGGGTTTGAGAAACAGTTTTCTTTTGGAAACTCACAGTCCAGAAATGCAATTCATGCTCTTTGGCAGTGGGGTATTTTCCAATATTGCTTCTTTCCTTATGTGCTGAATCGAGGCCCAGATGTGGAAATCTATGGCTTTCTTTGTACGCTAGCGCGCTGCACAGGCTTGGTAACAGCATGATGCTGGAAGTGGCAGAATCGGGGCAGTGCCCGCAGAGCAGACGGTCGGTCCCACAGCGAGAGCTCGGCTTCTGCTAATTGGCCCAAGGGCACCGGCATCCTCAGCTGCAGCCGTGCCGTGGGGGGTTGAAACTTTGGGGTTGTGCTTACCCCTTCTCCATCTGAAGCTGCTTCTGAGGTGTTTGCATTTCTCTGTCTTCCATAACCCCATGTGCTGCTGCCAGAGTGCAGAAATCCAGCTGTGAAGAAAGGATAGACAGTGTCTTCTATACCCGTTCTTCTCCCTCTCTATAGGAAAGCCTACCCAGGTTTCCCTCCAGATTTGTCTACCTATATCTGTACATTTTGCTCCTTTAATAGGAGCATGATATAGATACAGCTGTGTGCTTTGACTATACATCTAATTTCTTTTTTATCATGACATACAGCTAACTCATTTTCCGCAAATGTTTAGGTGTTCCTTCTTAGAGACGGGTGTCTCATTTTTATTCGGTTTCCATACAAATTTTCCTCTCGGGGTAGGGAGCATCCTTCCTAAAAGGCATCTCTCACTGAAGTACATGTTGCCTGGAGGGCTGCTTTTTCTAACCTGGGGAGGAATAGAGCTAACTGTCACTACCGACGCCTCCCTGTGTCCCCTTGGCATGTGAGAGGTGGTATGTGTTTGTGTGTTTGCCAAAGTCGGAGCTACAGTGGTGGCACCAGGAAGCAGCGAAGCATGGACAAGTGAGTGGGCGGTCGGGTGCTGTCGGTGGCAAGTCCTTAGATTGGACATAATGAAGCAGAAAATCAAGATACTTCACTGTCAGAATTTTCAAGGTCAGTGCTGCTGCTCCCTTTCTTTTCAAGTCAGGTTAGCGCAGGACCTCGTTTGAGCAGCTTTGTGTGCCTTCCTGGACAGGAGGAAGGTCCCAGAGCTTATAAAACCCATCTCAGGAAGAGTGCACAGATTCCCAGAGGAAATTGAAATGTCAGGTTTAGCCTGCTTTCAAGCAAGCGGGCTAAACTCCAGACACGGTAAGTAGTTTCTGAACTTCTTATAGAAGAGGGGCTTGTTTTCCAAAAGAACTGCCTTTACCATCTCAGGTACATGGAAGGGAGACAGTGGTGTGGACACACAGTTTTTGGTGGTGGTAGGGATCTGGCTGGGTTTTTCAACCGTTCTAGTGGCTTGGCATCCTCTCAGAATACAGGCTGAGAGACGGTTGACTAGATAGTATTTATTTTCAATTGAGTGTTATGCCTTTTATTTGTAGAGAGAATTTAGATGCTATGAAGAGTCTCTGTTTTACACATAATTTCAAACAGGAAATGCCTTCCTTCTGGGCCTTTTTTTTAATGGGCCTGCTTTTGCTTTGTTAAGTTGAAGGGTCTTTCTGTTGATCGAAGATAAGGTGTATCATTTCAGTTAACTTTTAGCTACTAAAGGAAAAGTTAAAAGTATTTGAACTGGAGAAACTAGCTTGTAAGGGCAGCCAGCATTTCTAGAAATTCCAAAGCCTGTGAGATTGATTGCTTTTAGTGTTTGCTACAGCCAAATGATTAACTAGAACCCTACAATGAGGCCTCTGAGAAGTGATTTATGCTATGAGCGCAGGATGTTTGCATATAACCATCAGTTTTTTTTTTTTTGAGACCCTTTAAACCTTGTTTATCTTGGGGATAGTTACTACTTCCATCATTTTTCTTTCCTTTTGTATTTTATTGTCTTCTGCCAGAGGCCCAAGCCAGCCTCTTAATATTTACAGAGTTTGGTGGATCAAGGCTTTCTCGGGGGTCCTACTGAGTCTAGGGGGGAGCAGTGTGCTTCAGGTCTTCTGAAGTTTTTTTGCTACCACCAGTGAGGGAGTAGATTTTATTATTAATCAGTTTCTCAAACTAAGGAAACACAATTCTCACAATCATATATATCATACATATTTGGGATTTATATATCATAATTATTTGGGATTTCAAAATGAAATGTATGCTGATCAAAGTTAGGAATAGCCACCACTGCCCAGCCCTCATTTTTAAGTAGCTACCTCTAAAAAAAAATCTGCTGAGAAGTCTTCTGCCCCACTCTTCCCAAAAGACGTTGTTGGAGGGAGTCAGTAAGTTGCAGCACGTGAAATTTGTCGTGTTGGCGGAACTTTTATTTTCTGTGCCTTTAGAGCAGGGCTAATGGACGATGAAGAGCACAGCCCTGTCCTGAGTACAGTGGCAAAGTTTCCTAAAACATGCTGTCACTCACAGGTAGGTGAAGGAAGAAGAAGACAATGTCTTTAAAAACATATACTACTTTAGATGTAATGCAGACCTAAAAAGAGGCAATATTCCTTGGTAATTCTCTCTTAACACACACCAAGACATCCAAGCCTCGCCTGTGTGGCAATGCTGTTCTTGCTGCCCAGAGTGGTGACTTTCTATACCTTCTTTTTTCTTCTCTTCCCGTTACCCAGCAGAAGTACAAAGACTGAGCAGCTCACCTGCACCTTCAAGAATTCCTGCCTGTTATTGGGACTATGTGTTGACGTTTAAGGATAGTGAATACCTTCTTTCACTTGGGCAATAAGTACTTTCATCTGTGGATGGACGAATGGAATCATGCTTGGTCAATACTGCTCTGAAAAGGACCGATTCTAAGTATCAGCTCAGATGCTCAGTCCATCTGTTTTGTCTCACCACCATATAATTTGTGGTATCATTATGCAGTGTTTTGGAAATGATGCCTTTTCTGGTGAATCCATGTATGTTTGGAGAACTATCTCTTGCATGGCTTTTTGCAAGATGAGGTGTGTCTGAAGGCAGTTTCTTCCTGCTCCCAGGAAGACTAAGATGTATATGGGAGATTTGGTAGTTTAAAGCAACAGAAAACACAGAATCAGGTGGAGTTTCTTGCCTTTGTACCTTTGTGAAGGGTTCTGGGTTGCTTAGCCCAGATTCCCAGGTAGAATAAATAACTCACAGAGATCCGCCAGCCTCTGCCTCCTGAGTGCTGGGATTAAAGGTGTGCGCCACCGCAGCCCGGCCTTCACCTGATAGACAGTTTTAAATATCATCCATGTTTTAATTCAGAAATGATTGTTCTTTCAAGTTATGTCCTGTATTTTGTCCCTGATGGAAGCAAGCATTTTGAGTTTAAGAAATACCCCTGCCAAGTGTGTGGCACACACCTTGAATTTCAGGGCAGGTAGAGGCAGACAGATCTTTTTAAGTTTGAGGCCAGCCTGGCCTACATAGAGAGTTCCAGGGCAGCCATGCTACATAGTGAGACCCCGGTCTCTCTAAACCAAACCACCACCTCGGCCGCCGCCTCCACCGCCACCACCACCAAAACCGGAAAAGCAAAACACCCTTCTTTTGCATATTTTGTCTTTTTTTTTTTAAAGTAATAAACATTTTCCAAATAGGCCCAAAGCCAATAACTCAGAGAATGCCTTGATTCTGTTTTGCTGCGTCTGTGTGTTCATTATGCAGTCATTTATGAAGGTCTCCCTGTGTGTAGCAGGACAGTGGGAATCAATGCATGCTCTGCTTCTTGGCTTGGAATCAAACCTGGTTCTTGATGGTTATGTTGTTGGTATGATATAAGTGTAAATGGAGGAACATTTCTCTGGGAAATTGGTCTCATCACCTGCAGTGAGCTCCATCTCCCCTGCAGGTCTGCTCACTTCTGCTTAAACACAGGCTGGTGCTCTCCACTGCCTTCAGTGATCTGCCGTAAGCTTGGGCTCCCACTATTGTCTGCCCACTGTGGCTGTAGTTTAAAGCACCATGCTTCCCATCAGTGCCGTGTTTCCTTTGATATCCCCTCCCAGGCTCCTCTGCGCTGGGTCTCCATACCCAAAGACTGGTTCTACTAGATGATGTTTGTTGTTGTTCTGTCTTAATAGCTTAGAGAACCATCTGATACTATTCTGGCCTCCACCTGCACGCTGTGATCTGGAATGTTCAGTGACACTGTCCTGCTGTGAGCCCTGTGCAGACATGGTCCACGTCTGCATGTATCTCTTGGACTCTGCCGTCTAGAATGGTGACAAAATTTAGTTAGGGTTGTGTACGCTTTTGTAGAACTCACTGAATTATGTTCACCCTCTAAAACTTGCCAAGTATCAGCTTGCTAGCAAATCAGGCTGTAACGCCTTGTGTCTAATCCCACAAATTCTTGCTTGATAGATTCAGCAATGTTTGTTAGAACATTTTGAGAAATGGAAAATAGATGGCTCTTTCCTCTTATGTGTAACACAACTACACACACACACACACACACACACACACACACACACACACCATTTAGCTCTTGAAGAGTGTTAAAGACTGTCTGCATATTTCATAAGTTGTCCTCCCTCTCATCTGATATGAGGAGGTGTTATTAATTTCTAAAATAACAGTAAGGGAAGCAGAACAATTGTCAAGATTCTCCCACACTGAGTTCTTCTTCCTGGTGTCCTTTGCCTTTCTGTTATCTTGAGTAGAAGCCACTGGAACCAGCTTGCATTGTGACATCAGTTTTAGCACTTACCCAGTGACATTTCACCAAAGTTTATGGGCCTTGTGTTATTTTGAGACCTCTCTTGCCCAACTTCATCAAATGCTTTACTTTAGAAATCTCTGACAGTTCTTCAGATTATTTTGTTGAGTAAAAAAAAAAAAATTAGTCTATAAAATTTTGATAGTTGATCTTATTCCTTGTGATTTTTCTTCTTCTTAGCTACTTGTAGTTTATGGGTTATTTTTTCTATTTCTGTTTCATAAGTCTAAGAGATTACATAAATACACACGCAGCTAATACATGACATGGCCTTCCTTCTCAGAATGGCTCCACTCACTGTGGGCTGGTGTTTTGTGGAAACACGTAGTATGTTACCTAGGCTCTCCTTCATCTTGTCATCCTTTTGCAATGGGTGGTGTACTCATTGGAAATGATGATAGGAACTGGAGTCATGGCTTAGAGGTTAGGAGCACTGTCTACTCCTCCGGCATGCATGGGTTGGAGTCCCAGCACCCACACTCCAAACTGTCTGTGACTCAGATTCTAGGAGACCCAATGCCCTCTTCTTGCCTTTGTGCACACTACATGCACCTGGTACACAGACATACATGTAGGCAAAAAATAAGGACAAATGAATCTTGAAAATGAAAGAAGTGATTGTATTATGTCTGTGCAAACAAATGGAGACTGTGGATTCACGTAACTTGCTTTAGATAATTTTGGTCTTGATCTAAACACTCATACCTTTTCTTTTTTTAAAGCACAAGATTTTATAAAGAAGGGGAAAGTAAAATTATATGGAGCTCTCCAGTACTCCCCACTCAGCTGTAGACAGAACCAACATCTGCCTATCTGGATGCCCTTTCTTCAGTACGGTGCTTGCCTGGTACCTTTTAAGTCCCAAAGAAATTTGCCCGACATTGGGAAGACGAGAAAGTATTAAAAGTTTTAGCTCAATTTAATTGCATTTATGTAATTATTCTCATAAATACTTGAAATAATTCTTCTTGGTATTATTTAAAAAACACATACAAAACTAGGAAGATCCATTTTTAATCCCTGTAAAGAGAAACAAAAATAAGCAAACTGGAAATCTTAGCAGATTGGTAATTAAAAGCAAACAAGGCCAAGTCGCCTGAGAGTTGGCATGCACAGTCTAGGGTCCCGAGAGTGTGCATTGTATTTGGAGATGTCACCTGAAAGTTGGCGTGCACAGTCCAGGGTCCAGAGAGTGTGCAGCTGTGCACAGTCCAGGGTTCCGAGAGTGTGCGTTCTATTTGGAGTTGTCACCTGAGAGTCAGTGTGCACAGTCCAGGGTCCTGAGAGTGTGCATTCTATTTGGAGATGAAATGCCCTTGAACTTTTAGCAGCAGTTGTTTGGCTTGGCCCCAGGTCTTCTCCCCTCTGTGGACTGATGTGTTTCCTTTACCATTTTCCTGGTCCATGAGGAAGAGAGGGCATGAGGTAGAACATGACCGTGATGGACACTTGTAATAAATGTTAGGTCTGTTCATGTTAGATCTGTTCAGTACATCACTTCTCTACTGTCTTCATCAAATATTAAAAATTGATATTGTTGCATTAAGCTATAAGGTCTTTGAGACTATGATGTGGCCATCTTTCTGTCCCTAGTGTGGTAGTTTGAAAGAAATGGCCCCCATAGGGAGTGGCACTGTTAGGAGGTGTGGCCTTGTTGGAGGAAGTGTGTCACTGTGGGGAGTGGGTTTTGGAGTCTCCTATGTTCAAGCTACACCTAGCATGACACATAGTTGCTTCTATTTCCTGCAGATCTAGATGTAGAACTCTCAGCTCCTTCTCCAGCACCATGTCTGCCTTCATACCACCATGCCCCACTGTGAAGATAATGGACTAAACTATTCTCAAACTCTAAGCCACCCCCCAATCCCCAATTCAATTTTTTCTTTTTAAGAATTGCTGTGGACATGGTGTCTCTTCACAGCCATAGAAACCCTAACTAAAACACCTAACACTCAGAATAGATCCTGGTTTCTGGTAGGTTCTCAGTGGCTAAAGCAGAGTCTGTACAAGGTAGGGTGCCTTTGGTTAAGAACCCACAGGTGGACTGCTTAATTTAAAAGTGGATAAACACAATCTAAAAAAAAAAAAAACATGTTTGGCATGTGTTTGATACAAGAGAAATACTGTTGCTGGGCATGGTGGCACATACCTTTAATCCCAGCACTTGGGAGGCAGAGGCAGGTGGATCTTTGTGAGTTTGAGGCCAGCCTGGTTAACATAGCAAGTTTCAGAGCAGCCAGGACTACACTGAGAGATCTTGTCTCAAAAACCAAAAAAAAAAAAAAAAAAAAAAAGAAAAGAAAAAAAAAACTGTTATCATCTTAGAAACAAACTGAAGGAGAAAGTTAAATTGACCTAATTCACTCCAAGTCCATTTGCAAAGAATGAAGTAAACAGGACCATTTGTAATGAAAAGCAAGTAGGCAAAGAAAATCTAAGGCTGGGTGAGATCATAGCTAGAAAGCCAAGTTATTTCTCAAAATGATTATTTCTGGTATGACCTTCTCTTCAGCTAACTGATGAGACAGTCACTTGCTTCCTCTAGTACAGAGACACACAGCCTTCCAGGGCGTATTTATAACCTCCTGTGAAGAGCAAGCGGTGAGGAAGAAAGCTGAATTACGCATTTTCCTCCCCGTGCTTCCGAGTGGCCAGGATGAAGTGTTATTCCACTTGGATTGTGGCATCTCTTACATCTGAGCAAACATACCCGGCTTAAGTGCCCTGCCCTATCAGAAGTCAGTTTGGTGGCTTCTTGTGTAGGGTGAAACCTGTGGCCTCTTGCAGAGTTGGTCAGTGGGCCATCAAAGGGATCTCTGTTAGCCCATTCTCTGTCAGGGAGATGCACTTCTTTTCCAAAGCTGCGATCTAGGAGAGTTGCCAAGCAGCTAGAGTTAAAAAAACAAAAGACAAAACAAACCACAAAAACCCAAATACACAAAACCCCAGCAAACAACGTAATTCTTTCATGTGGCCACCTCTCCCTTTGTGCTCTTTATGTCCACTGCTGGCTGACCTGTTCTGAACAGAGTCCATGAGTGAGTTCTTGTGCCTTGGGCTGTTTCTTAGCTCTTGGGGTCTTAATCAAAGCTTGATTGCAAGTAGCAGGCCACTCATAGCACTCCAAGGGTGGATGCACACCATGGAATTGAGAAACTCTAGAAATGTAAGCTTCGTGCATGCAAAGCATTCGCAAAGGTTCTGTGCCCCTAGCAGAAAAGAACACCATGGAGTCCTCCTGCTTCAGAGTGTCGTCTGGCTCTTTGACAGGATCTGTAGTGGTGGTTGAAAACTCTTAACGTATTTCCTTCAGACCTTCGGCTGGACTAATATGAGCAGCCAGTTAGTAGAACTTGGTGTCCCCATGCTTGGCTCTGTGTCTGAGTGAACACAATTTTCCCTGGCCAGCACTAACGATGGTGCCTACCTAGACAATGAAGGTCATTTTTCTTTTGTATTGCTGTGAGGGTGTGAATTTGACTTGTGTGTTAGAGTCCCCAAAGAAGCAACTGTTGTTTTGTTTTCTTCTTTATTACCGAAATGAGACACTGTCCCCAGGTACCTTTGGCAGTCTACAAAATGACCTTTGCATCACGGAGGCCTTTGAGATGATTGAATTGGGTTGACTGATTCTAAATGTTACACCATTAGTGAAAAGTGTCCAAGAATCACTTTGGGGACCTGGAAGAAATACGGTTTAATCTCAGTTGTTTGCCCATCATACGGTTGCTGTGGCGACTTTCCCTGGTGTCGGTTCTAGTGGGAAAAAGCCACTGCTGGGGTCCGCAATGTGATGTCCATCTCTTTCCTACTGCATTTCCCCTCTGCTGCTGCTGCCCAAGGCTGAGGGGCTCCCATCCCTGACCTTTGAGTCCCAGCAGCTTGTCACCTCCTGATGGTGGCACCTCCTCTTTCTACTCCCCATCAGCTGTATGCTGAGGAAGTAGCCAGTGAGTTAAATTTCTGTGACTATGTCAGAATCAACAGGTAAAATGTATTTTCTTTTTCACTTTGAAATCACAGCACATTATAATTTTAGGTTTGTGTCATAAATAAACTCAAGGCAGATGGCACTTGTGTTCTTTTAATTTTATGTCCTTGTAGCTAAAGTAAGTTTGGTTTATGTTACTGGCACATGAGTGGTCTCCTTTCCCAGAGTAAGTTCATCATTGGAACCTCATGTCTATTTAACTATGCCACGATCGCTTTATCTGATTAGACAACGGAGGTCCGGTTGATAACAGCATTCAAATTATGGTGACTGCTCTGGCCATGGGGAGGAAGAGCTGTCCCGAAGAGTGCTTGGAGTCATTTGATATTAACTGGAAGGGTTTAACTGTAGCCCTAGTGAGGCGGCAGCTGAGGCTCTAACACTGAGAACAGTCCTTCTCAGTCAAATGGCAGTGTAGCAGTCATGTGACACCACACACAAGGCTAGTGTGTTGGGGCAAAGCAGACTGGGATGTGGGCCTTCCCAGCTGCTCCATCCTTACACTTCCTGGAGAAAGTACAAAATGGCCCCTCAGGTCCTTCAGCAGAAAGCTGTCAAATTCCAAGAACAAAGCCCTTCCTCTGAGGCTACATCTGAGGGGAGAATGATGTACACACTGATGGTGGGTGGGTAGAGGAGATAGAGATCGGGGTATACCCAGTGAAAGCGGTTAGACAGGCGTGGGTGTGGCTGGAGTTTTGTGGAGAAGGATGTGGGCAGCTCCTCTGCATTGCACATTGTTCAGGACTTGAGGATAATATAAGCTAGGAATCTTGGCTGCCAGATTCACTACTGGAACACTTTTGCACAGTCACAGGAGGTGGTGGACAAAAGGGGAATTCTTGCTTGGGCTAGAACTTTTCATCGTGACTCTGTTCTGGACTGTGTGGGTCACAACTGGTAAGTCTGTAGCAGTGATTAACATTCTGAAAGTTGGGTGTCATTTACCCTTAAAAATAACTTGGAACTGTAGATGTATCCTACCGTCTTATTAAATAAGAAACACAGAAACAATGTAAAAGAGAAAGCCAAGAGGTCAGAGCTCAGAGCTAAAATCTCACCCTTCCTGCTGCGGTGTCCCAGCTTCTCGAAAAGAGAGCTATTTCCTGTGCATAAGTCGTTTTTTCCAGTCATTCTGCCTTCTCATTGGTTGTAAACCCAAACACGTGACTGCCTCGTCACTGAATGTACAGCCCCCTAGGTCTTAAAGGCATATGTCTCTAATGCTGGCTGTATCCCTGAACACACAGAGATCTATGGGATTAAAGGTGTGTGCCACCACCGCCACACTCTTGCTATGGCTCTAATAGCTCTGACCCCCGGGCAACTTTATTTATTAACATACAATCAAAATCACATTTCAGTACAATTAGAATACCACCACATGGAACTAGTTTCATAATTATTCATAGGGCATTATTGCTCCCATTCATAATCATTGAGCATGTTTTTCTCTCATGGGAGAGAAAGAGTCTATATTGTGAATAATTTTTACTTTACCTTATCTATCCCATAGCTCAGAATAGGTGCCTGTCAGTATTAATCAGTGTGGCAATTACCACTTATTAATTGTGCTTGTGACTTGTGATTTTATCGTTTTTAATTTACCCCAAACTAAATTTTTAATTAGAAAGAAAGCAAGTATAAGCAAAGAAAGCCTATGTTATAGCTCCATCTGTATTGACTATAACAGTGAACTGCAGTTGGAAATTTTCCTGTCTGACCACCTGCTCCCTGTCCTGGTAGCTACTTCCAAATTACTACACAGAGACTTAATATTTTTTATAAATGCTTGGTCGATAGCTCAGGCTTGTTACTAGCTCTTACATTTAAATTAACCCATATTTCTTATTTACCTTCTGCCATGTGGTTCATGACTTGTTATCTCATTTTTTACATGTCTTATTTGTTTGGCAGCTGACTGGTGTCTTTCTGACTCTGCCCTTCTTGATCCAGTATCCTCAGTTTGATTGTCCTGGCTAACTTTATCTTGCCTTGCTATAGGCCAATCAGCTTCTTTATTAACCAATGATAGTAATACATATTCACAGTGTACAGAAGGATTAGTTTACAGCAGAGAATTTAAATGCTTCTTGGTGTACAGTAGTTCTAGGTATCATGAGCCAGAAGACTGACAGTCACATGTGTCACCAACAGTCTGCAGACATTTGGCCTCAAAGTTTTTAAAACACCTGTCTATTGCCTGCATGTCAGATATGGAGACTTCATGGGAAAATCTGACTGCCTGGCTTTTTCTGAACACTTGGAAGGCTCGGGACATTAGTTGCATAGTCCATGACAACTGATGTTCTCTGATGTGCTTCTCAGTTTTGCTCATTAGATGAGCATGCTATTCCACACAGCTGTTTCACAAGCACTGCTGCTTTCTTTCTGTTTGTGTTGGGGGCTTACTATTTCTAACTGGGTCCTAGGCCAGAGGTAGACAAAGTGATGGATCCTGTTATCATTCATGTCATATATCAGCACAGTGTGTACGCTGTAATTAAAATGTGAAATGTATTTTCTTTAATTTGAACATTGCCTTTCATTTCTGAGATATTTTGACATCTTCCTCTGGATAGGGGATGCACCGTCATTATATTTGCCCCATTACCCTCTGCTGTCCTCTTTTTTTTCTCTCTGAACCCCCTCTTTCTTCCCACCTATCCCATGAGAGATCATGACAACCTCTTCTGTAGCAAGAATTAACAGTCATCAGCCCCTCGGGAAGGGCTATGCCTCATGGGCTTCTCCTCTATCTGAGATGGAAAGCCGGAGGGCCCAATCTTGGGCAGGTGTGCATAGCTGCTGTGTGCTCCTGTTGACAATGGTGATGCCATGCACAGATGGCATCTGACACTCTTTCCCCCATCCTCCAGCTTCTGGGATATTTCAGCGCTTCTTCTGTTGCAGAGATGTTGAGCCTAAGTTGCTTAAAAGTCTTAAGAAACCTTGATGATGAGAATGGGAAAGAAAGAGGACCGCTTTAATTAGAAGTTCTTTTTCTCTTGGATGAGCATTTCCCTTTCCCGGCCTCTTGTCCACCATCTGTGTGTTGCTAAGCTGAGCTGGGATCCATGTCTCCACTCCGTTGGTTTCTCCTACATGGACAGAATGTGGATGCTCGGCGAAGGCTGCTTTCGTATGAATACCAACTGCCACATATGAACTCTGTAGACACTTCAGAGCTTCTCTGCACCTTCATTTTGATCTTCTCATCCAAGATATGGCGATCATTATAGAAGCCACCTTGAAAGATTGTCTTGATGATAAAAATGGGATAATCTCGATAGGGCAGTTGGCTCAGAATACATTTAAAAAAATAAATCAGCTGTTCTTACTTTGTAAACAGTTTGACATGTCTTCTCATTTTATTGCAAATGAGCTTCTTTTTTTCACAGTGCCAGGGATGGAACTCAGTGTCCCACACGTGCTAAGAAAGAACTCTGTCACTGAGTTGCTACTGAAGGGTCTGAGGTGTGGGGCTCGAGGGTGGCACTGGAGAGGAATGACTTTTTGGGTAAGGAATTTATTGGAAGAGCTATTCATACCACAGAAAGACAGCATGGCAGGGGCTCTTGGGACAGCGTAGGCCCGTGAGGCACAGTTGGAGCGGGGAAATCCCTTCTTGAAGGTTTCTGAGGAAGGGCCTCTCAGACTTTTTCTGACTCCCAGATTGCAAGAAAAAGAGTTACTGGGGGGGGTGTGTGTGTGTTCATGTGTGTGCGTGCGTGCGTGCGTGCGTGCGTGCGTGCGTGCGTGCGTGCGTGTGTGTGTGTGTGTGTGTGTGTGGTGTCTTGCCATGTAAGGAAGGCACATGTGACCTTGAAGATAGGGCAGTGGTGAGGAGAGCCTCTGCTGTGCATATATATATATATATATATATATATATATATATATATATATAGAGAGAGAGAGAGAGAGAGAGAGACTCTGCAGGTCCCCCCTTCACCCCCCTCCTCGCCCCTCCCACCCCCTCCCCCAGCAGCCTCTAGGATGGGCTCCAGCACTGTCAGCAGCCAGGTTGGAGCACTCTGACCTGGCAGGTGCTTTCATGATCAACCCTAGAGCCTAAACATTTCATCATGGGTCTTCAGCCCTTCTCTGTAGAATGAAGGGCGTTCTCTTTGCAGAGTATCAGTATTGCAGTGGTGATCAAGCCGTTTGGCAGGAGGCTGTCTTCAAGGAGTGCTTCTTTCAGAAATGAGTTTGACGGGGACAGATGTAAGCGTCTGTTTTCCAATTCCCAATTCCACGAATTCTCGAAGCCTTTGTAACTAGCTGTAGAGCTGCGGCTAAAAGGCACCCAAAGTATTAACTGATTCATATAGGAATATACTTTGTCTTTGATATATATCATGTTTTATAATTTGAACATTCTTTTTTAAAGGATTTTTTTTTGGGGGGGGTGTTGACATTGACTTGTTTGGGAGACAGAAAAGCAAATTTACTCCTGTGGCTTAAAACAATTCCATAAGCAAATGCCATTTGATCATCATTCATGAGATGAAGCATTGAGTTGGGAAGATGCTTTTGACAGAGATTTAGGATCATGCCCTTCCATCTTCCTGTTTATTTTTCCAGGAAAAATAAAAGTGATTCTAAGCGGGAAGACATAGAGCTAACGTCATGAGAATTATTTCTTGGATTTGAATTCCACTTTCTTGAACACAAGGGATCCCATACTGCTGAGCAACCTCTGTCCTTGTGAGCAAGCAGGAGGTGGCTCACTGTTGTAGACAAAGATGGAGGGTGGTGTGCCACACTTTAGGAAAACGTCCCTTCAAATGATTGCAAACACACTAATCTCTCTCAGCCCCAGGCTTCTCCATGTGGACAGCCTTGTAAATTGTGTCTGGCGGCCATTGTTCCTGCTTCTGCCTTCATTCCCGCCCTGTCTCTGCCACTTAGGTGAGGGCTTTTCACTTATCTGATAGAAACCCAAGTTATTCCTCCTGAGGCCAGACACGTGCTGGGGCTCCTTCATCCCGAAGTGCCCAGCGGTCTTTTCTGAAGAGAAAAGCTGTTGTTAGTCACGGTTTCAGTGCCCTGTTGTGCCCAGTGCAAGCTGGCCTGAACTGAGGACAGCAGGAGCGTGCGGTCACCAAAGGAAGGGGCCTTCAGAGGAGCCCCCAGGCTGCTTTAATTGCTAACCACCGGTAGGACATAGTTTGTATAATGGCTCTTTGCCTGCCTCCAGCCTGTCCCAGGACTGGTCATCCTCAGCAGGAGGCTGTCCTGTCAACTGTGATTAAACAAGAAGCAACAGGCCAATCACAGACGTTGTCACCACCTCTGCAGGGCCCCAGAAAAACGAATGCAAATCGGAGCCCGCAGAGAGGACTTTAAAGCCTCGGTTCTTTTCATTGAGGCCTTGGAACTGTGCCTTGCTATTAGAGAAAATATGGTATGCATTTTCTCATTCCGTGTTTATTTACCCCTTTTCTGATTAAACTTACATACACAGACCAGAGACGTGTACTTTACCCCCTTACATAGAAAAGTATACAATACAGTATTTATCACTATTAAGAAATAAACTGCTTTAATTAAGTTTTAGGGTCAAAGATTTCAGATATTCCTGGGACCAGTTAATTGAGTTAGCTAATTATTATAAAAGTAGGTAGGATTTATAATGGTTTTATTATTGGGGTCATAATTTAGGAATTGTTTTTTTTCCTCACTTGTTGGAATTTATAAAGAATTGTTTGGCATAATTCTTTACCTTGCAACACAAAGAGAAAAATTTTAAATTATCAAATGAAAGTTAGGTGTCCAGTGTGACCCACAAATCTTTATAATCTGTGATGGGTTGACATATAAGATTCTATAATTATAAGGCTGTCATATTTTCTTTCTTTGGAAAAATTAATACCAAGTCATAGTACCACCCCATGCAACTTCCTACACAGATTCAGTGACAAAAAGAAGAACTTTGCTTTTCCCTTTGTGTGCAAACTTCTAGGAGAGGCTTTCTTCTTTCCTGCCACACAGAGCGGTACGGGGCCATTCTGCTTCATTTCCCTCTTTGGCGTGGTGGCATGTGAGGACTTGTGCAGGGCCTCATCTGATGGAGGTGGTGGCATCAGGAATCAGGAATGGCCTCATCTGATAGAGATGGCATCAGGAATCAGGAATGGCCTCATCTGATGGAGATGGCATCAGGAATCAGCTTCCTGTCTGACTTCCTGCGTCACCATCTCTGGGGAAGGGAGTACACTGGTCACTTGGCTAGGACAGGAACTGGGTCCCAGCAGGTGAAGACAAATGGAGGTTCCTACACTGGGCTAGGATGCCACAAAGACAACCAGGTCAGAGACACTGAGGGCGACCCTGAGTCCGAGGGCCCGTGGCTGGACGTTCAACAGCACTGAGCGCAGTGCTAGGCAGAGATGGCCTGAAGAACAGAGAGCAGAAGAGACGGTGAAGTGCTAACGTGTACACCCCTGTGCTACTGCAGATTCTGTAGAGAGCTTTCCGATTTCCCAGTTTGTGTACTGTAGCAGTCTCACAGATGGCTTTTAGTACGTTGAGGCACAGTGCTTCTTAATTTAGTCAGAGTTTCATTATACAGAGATGTTTATTGTAGAAATAACAGACATTTTAAAAAGAGAAAAATTCTAGTTGTAAACTCCTACCCACAAGTTGGAGTTTGTTTTTTTTTTTTTTAAATATTTTATATTCCTTTGTATTGCCTATCACTTAACATCTTAACTTAGCTATTTTTAATTGTTTTAGCAATTGTTTATTGTATACTTATTTATATTTAGGTGTGTATGTGTGTGGTGTGGGTGTGTGCATTATGCATGCTAACACATGTATGGAGGTGCATGCCTGTGTGTGGGTGTTTGTGCATGTGGAGTTGTCCTCAGTCATTCTTCATGTCAGTTAGGCAGGGTCTCTCTCTCTTTTTTAATTTTCAATAACTTTTTTTTTAATTTTTATTTTATGTTTTGGATGAGAATACCCACAGGGTCTTTTGATGAACCTGGAAATCACTGTTGGACAGCCAGCTTTCTCTAGTGAATCTGTTGTCCCAGGAGGCCTTGATGCTTGCAAGATGGATCTTTCTGCCTTTGCAAGCCAGGACCCGCTTTTTTTTCAAGGAGACCTGACTTTTATGTGGGTGCTGGGATCCAAACTCTGGCCTTCACATTTGCGTGGCAAGTGCTTTGTGTCCTGAACCATAGCCACATTAAGATACAAATGGTTTATATCCTTGTGTGTAACTAAGGCATTCTGAATTTAATGTAACTACATTTAAACACAGACAACACAGTTATTGTATTTTAAAATGCTTTACAATGCTTTCCTCATGTCCTTTATTCTTTTTCGTGTGTGCGTGTGTGCACGCGCGGTTGTGTGCGTGTGTGCATGTGTGTGTGTGCGTGTGAGTGCACGTGTGCGTGCGTGTGTGTGTGTGTGTGTGTGTGTGTGTGTGTGTGTGAGTGTGTGTGTAGCATCGCCTTCCTGTCTTCATTTGTGTAAAACTAGTCAGAGTTCCTTCCCAAAGCTTGTGCTTTCTTCAGTCAATTCCTAAAACTTTCTGGAAGATCAGACAGACTCAGGATTAGGTCATCTCTTCACTCATTCAGGTCCAAGTCTAGGCTTTGGGAATGTAATCATTAAAAAAGTCATGTTTTCTGCCCTTATAGCCTTTAGTTCTTTAAGTCAGAATACAAATTAAAAAGACAAATTCCAGGGCAATTCTCCTGATGCCCGAAAAATTCATGAGCATTAATCATGTTGAAATCCTTCCCCTGCTCCCCTTCTCTCTGCTTTCTCGTTCGCATCCAGGCAACAACAATTAGTTCTCCGAGCTGGAAGTATGACACAGGTGAAGGGTGGGTTTTCTCTGACAGTGTAATTGTCCATAACTGTCACCATTGCCCCTGGTCTACAGTAAGCAGCATTCCTCTGGATAGGACTGTGTGATGGGAGGTCTGCTGCTGTCAGGAAAACACTCTAACAATCCTGCACACGGCATTCATCAGTGGCTAACTTTTACTGGACCCATGCGTTTGTGTTGACTTGAGAAACCCAAATATCTTGCTGGTGAAATAAGATGATATAGTAGACAGCGCGTCAAATTGGTAGGTTAGAAACATCCAAGTCTAAATCTATTTTTTATCGGTACCTGGTTTTATTTTTTTTTTTTACTGCGGAAGCCTTCTGTTTACTCATCTGCGAAATGACTGGCTGTGGTAGGTAACAGTTAAATCTCTCAATGTCAGGTAATTATTGTGTAACAGACCACACCGAATACTAGCACGCAGATACAGTAAGCGGTTCTGATTGTCTAGGAGGCAAGTATGGGCCATCTGGGTCCTTCGACTGATGTGGGTCAGGCCTTCCCGGCTGTGATTGGGTCTGCTTTGACTTCTGCTGTCAGCTAATGGAGTGTCTAGGGCTCACTGTTGGATAAGACTTCACACTCTTGGCTAGATGGCTTGTTACTGATGGAACAAGAGAACAGTATGCATTTCTTACTGTCCAGCAGGGTCACTTGGGCTCGTTCACATGGCCCTTGCATACGTTTTAGAGAGTGAGCAGATATATAGGGGGCCACTTGAAGTTTGTCAAGTATTACCTGTTGCCCGAAACAAATCTCCGGGCTAGACCAGACTCAAAAGATGCAGAAATGGACTGCAAATCAAATAGCAAGACGTGGTGGCTGGGAAGGGTTTGGAATTAGAACCATTTTGCAATCAATTTGCTGTAAGCTCTTTTAGTCTTTAATTTTGCTTTCAGCCTGTGACCTGATTGGTTCCTTGACTATCTCCCAGTGAATTTGGCATGGAAAGGAACACAAATGAGAAAAATAGCCCGTGACTATATTGAAGACACTTTACTCAATCAATAGAAAACCATTTTCATTTTCCAAACAAACACAAGATAACAGGTACCCCCAAAGAGTTAGAACTATGATTGAATAGATAAGCCTCATCTGTTAAGAAATTGAAAACATTTCAGAGTGATCTCTTTGGGAGGAGTTGGAGACTTGTATAAGTTGCAGGATAGAGAGAAATAAGCATGGGCTAGAAGTGTCTGCTAAGCCTCGAAGGCTGAGTTGTCAGTGTGGAGATCAACTCTAATCAGATGCTCCTTTCTTTATGAATCTCTACTATTTATATATGGAAAGAGGGTAAAAATTACTTTCATTAAGAAAGGGAAAGAAACTGTTGTCGAATAATTCATCTTAAAAACTTATTTTTAGCTAGTCATTGAGTTATGTGTCTGAAATCCTAACATTCTGATGTCAGAGGCAGGAGGATCACAAGTCTGAGGCTACCTTAGTGTACATAGTGTGTTCCCAGTCAGCCACAGCCATAACAAGAACTGACTTTAAAAGAAAAACAAAACCAACCAACCAACAAACTAATGGAGAAGCTTTATTTTAGAATATGGACTCTCCATTATTTAAACTATTCTTATAGGAATGCTCTATTTTTCCAAGAGCTTCTACATATTTAAGGCAGACATTCTTTTGAATAAACAGGATTATTTTTGACTAACAGAAAAGACATCTTAGCTGGCCACCAAGGTCTATTTCTCCTTGTTTTAGCTTCTAGCCTCTCTTGCAGCTCAAGGTGTTATCTGAGTTCCCTGCACTGGGGTGTAAGTGGGAAAACATGTGCCACTTGCTGTCTTGTTCCTTAAACTTCCTCTTCATCTCTTTCTTTCTTTTTCTTATCTAGCTCATTGGGTTGACCGCACCTAGCATGACTTTGGGGGCCATAGGTTGACTTTGGAAGGGCCATTGTGCACTTGCATTCTTACATGACCGCCTGTAGTGGACCCTCTGTCATATACCACATCTGTCCGAGGACATTAACCAAATGAGACATATCCCTTTACATAGGGAATCTGTTTGTTTCACAAGTATAGTCTGCCCTAACTAATGTAGCAAATAGCACATTGGCTTGAAAAATCAAGGCAGGAAAGCATAATTACTTTCTAAGGTTATTGTCTCTGTCCAGCACCGTACAAAGTTGGCTTTCTCTTGTGTGTGAAAGGCTAAGCTCATTGCTGATATTTCTGCTTCAGGGAACCCAGAATTTGTTAGAAAAAGCAGGCTTCTAAGAAGATGACTATTACACAGTGTACAAGGTAAATGAATATATCACAGAGAACTCATTATCCAGGAACTCAAACAAGAGGAAATTCTTTTTCTACAGCAGCTCAGAGGTAGCTTAGGCAATTCAGAAGTAAGCTAGGTAGCTACCTCTCTGTAGATGGTTTAATAACACAGATATATGTGGTTGGTATTGAAAATTGTTATTATACATCACATTAATTGGCAGTTACTATGTACTAGACCCAATCTCTATCCTTAATTGTAATAACTACACTCACAAAATACAGATGATATTTTTCAAGATAAAGAAACTGAGGCATACAGGGTAAGTAGGCAATGGAGGGTCCCATAACTAGGAAGTGAGTCACTTGGGCTTTGAAACCAGATAACCAGAGTGTAGGCTGCTACTCACCATGCAATGCTTAGATCAGCACGCTGCTTATGTAGTTGACTTTGTTGACAAGAACAGACACAGGTTTAAGGATCTTAGTGGACACTGGTGTTTTTAGACTGTGTTCTTTCAGCCCATAGGGTGAGGTTGTCACCTCACACTCTGGCTGATACTTCTTATGCCATTGTATGTCCCTGTGATATCAGTATTCAGTAAAAGAGTTCTCTGACATTTTGTGAGTTTCCGTGACCATTAGAAGAAGGTAGTACCTGTTCAAAAGACTCAGCCATGGCCTGGGGGGATGGCTTGATGGGTAGGATGCTTGTTACCATGCTAACATGAGCATCTGAGTTCCCATCTCCAGGCCCCACGTGAGAAGCTGGATGTAGTGGCACACATCTGTAACCCCATACCAAATCACATGGGGATGGAGACATGGACCCCTGGAGCTTGCTAGCCACCTAGTCTAGCAATATCAGTGAGCTCTAGGTTCAGTGAGAGACCTTTTCTTAAAAAAATAAGGTGGAAATTAATCAAGGAAGACACCTCGCATGAACCTCTCACCTACATATGACACACACTCACACATGACACATGTCAGAGGTAACAACTGTCCAGGTGTTTTCTTCCCAATATGATTTTTGTGAGTTTTTGACTATTAAGAATGTGTGGGTCTAGCCGGGCGTGGTGGCGCACGCCTTTAATCCCAGCACTCGGGAGGCAGAGGCAGGCGGATCTCTGTGAGTTCGAGGCCAGCCTGGGCTACCAAGTGAGTTCCAGGAAAGGCGCAAAGCTACACAGAGAAACCCTGTCTCGAAAAACGAAAAAAAAAAAAGAATGTGTGGGTTTGTGTATACTAATGGCCTGCCAAGCCTACTGAACAGAGACACAGTGATGCCCTGTGTAGAGTCTATGCCCCTGGACCTCTTCCGTCAGAAGCACAGGACTTGTCTTCTCCATCCACCCTGCAATGCTTCCTCAGACAGAGTCTTCAAATTTTTCTCTCTCTCCAGTGCTTCCAGAGGGTGGGTTTCCCAGAGAGAGCCTACAATGGTTTTTACTGAGTTATTTTTGCTTTTTTCCTTTATAATATTCACACAGTGCAATTTGGTTTGGCAAACATGAATCTAATCTAAACTTCACATTCTCTTTTTCTTGTTAGGCTCAGTGGGAATGTGGGCAGTGCCATTTTTATAACAATCAACTACATTTCTTTTTCATTTTTATTGGTGTTGGACCCTTTGTCTGAGGCTTACAACATAGGGAGTTTCTGGTGGAGATAATTTTAGTTTTCCTTAAAACATTGTGACGGTTGTTCTTCTCTCCCTTTGCCTGCGGTGAGTTTTCTCTTGCACAGGAAGGTCACTGGGCGTAGATTCCGAACACCCCATCAGCTGCCTGCAGGATACCTCCGACTTTTGAGTCAGGAGGCTAGGCAGGCGCTAAAATATTCTTGGAAATCCTCTCGCCCTGGGGCCATTTCGTCTGGGTAACTTTGCATGTTGTGGAGTCTGTGAGGGCATGTTGTGGGCATACTCTCTGGCAACAGAGAACAAAAGCAGGGAGCGGGCAGTGTCGGCTTACTGATGTTGGCAGTTCTTCAGTGGGAAATTTAGATGTAAATTGTGATCCAGGTCGGATCTGCTGCCCGTACTACAAGAAGGGGCTTGAGCGCGCAGCAGGGCTGACAAGGGAGGATTGTGAACCGCAGGCTGCCCTTTTGTTCCCTGAACACAATTGCCCCAAGCCTGCAAGAATGAGTTCAGTTTTTTTCTCAATCATCAGACATTCATCATATTTGTCCCAACGATGTTCCCGAGGTCAGATAGTGAATGAAGAACCAGGGCTTTTAATTTCCATGACTGGGTCTACTTCCCTCTAGCCCTGCTACCTCTGGAAACTGTCCTGGCCTCTGTTCTCTGTGACAACACCAGTTAGGGCTTCTGGACGTCTTGGGTTGGTGCAGGGGATAACACTGTTTCTGTTCTGTGATGGAGCCTGCAGCTTGACTCGCCCATTTATCCAATGAAACCTTCATGAAGTTGCTTACTCTCTTGACTTCTGATATCACATCTCAAGTGGGGGAGAGGAATGTGTACCTTGTAGGGCCATTCAAGCATTAAACAATGTGAGGAACAGACGAAGCCCTGAATGCATGTGCATTGGTGACATGGGCACAACCATATCAAGGACTCTAATGCCTCAGACACATAGGAATGGCAAAACTGTCCCAAAATGAGGCTCAAAGGGACAGCAAAGCCTTCCTTTAGTTCAGGTTCAAGTGCTTATTAATGATTGATCTGTGTGTACAAACAATCGATCAGGGTGTACAAAAACCAGCAACTGTGGCTCTCTCCTCTGGCATGACTCCCACCTGAGGTTGCTCCTCCACAGAGATCTCTGCCTGACCTCCTCCTGATGCACATAATAGTGCGGTGAGTTTCTGGGTTACATGCTAGGTACCATCCATTGGAATGAGCCCACCCCACCCCATCCCAGCTTTTCTCTACGTGTGTCTGTTGTTTCCAAGTGTCTGCTATTTCTTCATTCCCTCATTGCTCCCAGTCAGATTCCCAGGACCAAGCCGTGGAGGACTTGGCAAAACAAGGCAGTACCTGGATATCATCAAAGCCAGATCCAGTACATAGTAGCTGCCCATTAAATTCTAGTTGCAATTGTATTCAATGCTTGTTACCTGTAATCAAGCCTCAGGACTGGATGATGCTGGCAAAATACCTACAAAGGCACAAAGTTTGATCTTACAGTTATTTAATGACACCATTTTTATTAAATATATATATTATACTACCATTAGAGCATTTTTCTTCTCACTATTATTTTCATGAATCAGTGTAAGCAACTCTGGGTCCCACCTGAGTGGATAGTCTGTGTGGCATAGTGGGAAGAGCGAGATTCAGAGGTGGAGCAGCATCTGGCTTTGCATTCTGGTCCTGCCATCTATTAGTCTTGACTTTTGGAAAGACTCAGTTTACTTGTGCCTGGACTAGAGAGACAACAATGTTAATGTAAGTAAAACTCATTTGCTTCTCCCTAAAGTGGAGGCAAGAGATGACAAAATGCTGCCATATACTTTTTAAGGTGTGCTCAAATGTCATCTTGAGCTCCCACAGTCTCCCAACAGGGACCCCTGTTTCTCTCAGCCTCCTGTTCTCTTCCTCCACAGTGCTTAGTTCAGTTGGTATTCGTGTGCTTATTTGCGTGTGTGTGTGTGTGTGTGTGTGTGTGTGTGTGTGTGTGTGCTACGTCTCTCTTCCCTGTGGCTCGGTTTGGCTTTGTTCTCCATTCTGCTGGCATACTGTTGGCGCTCAATAAATCTTGGCTAAATGACCAGATGAAAGATAGGGCAGCAAGAAAGGACAGCGGCCAGCAGCGCTGGCTCCTCCGGACCCCCGTAATCATTTATTTGTTGCTTCATTTCATATTGCTTTTTCACATCACCTGTTGTCTTGTTAATTAGCTCTTGTAAAATGGCTAATTATTTTCATATCCCCTCCAATAGGTAGTAAGGCCCTTAAGTGCCCATGCCATAGATGAGAGCTCACAGATTGTACAGTGCTTTGCATAGTAATTATTTGTTGACTAAATGAACCAGGAAAATAAGAAGATGCATTCTGGGGGATTTCACTAAAGATTATAACTTTGGGAACATGTCATGAGGTCAGAGTGTATTTAGAATGGTCTCACTGTTGTTTCTTTCTAGTTCTATCTGTTCTACCCATTACAATGTAATCATGATCATTAAAATTTAGAAAGACGAGATCAGGGGGCAAGCCAGATGTCTCAGTAAATAAAGGCATTTGCTGCCATGCCTGATGACCTGGAGTCCAACCCCCAGGACTTACATGCTGGAAGGGAGAACTGAATGCCTCAGGTTATCCTCTGACCTCCATTAGAACACTGTGTGCATGCGCATGTACATGTACACACACACACACACACACACACACACACACGCACGCACGCACGCACGCACGCACGCACGCACACACACACACACACACACACAAATAAATAAATGTAACCAATTTTTAAAAAGAAGGATGAAGCCAGATTGATCCTCTGGCCTTATCTTTCTTTCTGTGCTTCTCTCAGGGGTTCTGTGTTTGGCCCATTGTAGTCCTGCTCTGGCCATACTCCATCCTATGATGAAGTTGCTCTCTATCTCGATTCCTTATGCAGGTCTCTGTCTTTGGAGAGCTGCCCTTTACCTTCCTCTTGGATTTTAGTATTCTGGTCCCTTTCTCTCTTCTGTTTCTAACTCCTGTCTTTACTGTCCTGTCTGCAGAGTTAACTGCATCCAGGCTCACAGTGGATCAGCTGCCTTTGGGTTCAGGCACTCCTTGTGGATAGATTGAACCTTCTTGGTGCTCTTTCTGCTGTTTTAGAAATTTGAAAGTCATGACCTCCAGTTTCAGCTGGACCTTGCTGCCGGGGCCAGTCTTATATTAATTCTTAAAATATTCCCTATACAATTCTGTTTTCCTGCCCACTTATTCCAGGGAGGCTGAGTAGTTTAAAGTACCTTTTCTGTGGCCACAGCGCTTATGATTGTCATAGTGAGAACTGAAACTCAGAGACTCTGGCTCCTTCATCATTCATACTCGTTCCTACCTCTTGATGTGTTTTATATGTGCCCACATGACCCCCACAAACACACGGGATGATGTTTTAATCATTTTTCTCTTTCTACAGAGAAAGTTGCTGTGATGTCTGATAAAACATTGAAATGTGGTCATTATGGTTTGGGTATGAAGTATCCTCTCAAAAGGCTTGGTCCCAAATGATAATGCCGTTTATCAGGGTTCTAGTAACTTTAATAGGTGCCATCTGTCCTGGCTTCCTTCAGTGATGAACTACGATGTGGAAGTGTAAGCCCAACAAACGGTTTCCTCCTCAACTTGGCTTTCGGTCATGATGATTCATTGCAGCTACAGAGTGACTAAGACACCATCTAACTGGAAGAAGTCAGAGAATTTTGTTCTTGGTCTCTTGGTGTTTTGTCAGTGGTTTCCTGTCCACCAGGAAGTGAAGAACAGCCTTTACCAAGTGCTACCGCCACCATGATGCTCAGCCCAAGTGCGTGTGGCCAAGCACTGTAGACTAAGCAGGAGCTAGAATCAAACTCACCTCCATTCAGTTGTTTCTGTCCAAATACATGTGACACCAAGTAGGTGGTGTCTAAGAACAGCCTCAGCAGAAGGACGGAAGGACGGAAGGACTCAAAGCGTACTGTCGTGCTTTTATCAGATGTTTCTATTTTGATCTTCTGCCATATTTTCTGTTCTCGAGACCACTGCTGGCCACAAGCTGTTTTTCCTACCATGTCCCTGTTCTCTCCTGACTGGAAAGCAGAAAGGTGACATGTAGCTGTGAAACTGTCTCCTGCAGACCTCCACCAGAGGAACTCTCCAGCTCCTCAGTGCAGCCCCAGTGTTGGCCCCGCCCCTTCCTTCTTTACAGACTTCTGGTGGCACCGTTTTCTGCCAAATTGAATAATGACTCTTCCATAGTCTCACCCCATCCTTCTATCTCCACTTACCCCGTAACGCTTGCCAGACTTTCTTATGCCCACGCTTTTTCTCATTTCACTTCCCAAAACTACAGTAGCTTCCCTCTGTTTTCCCAGCTAAAGCCCGCTGAGTCTTGATTCTGTGATCCAGGCTCCAGCCTTTGGTGGCCTTGACCCCTGGCTCGTTCTGTGTTTGTCCTCTTCCCTTCCTCCACCCCCTCTGTCTCCCACTGCATTTCCTCCCTTCCTGAATCTCCGCCACCTCTTTGTCTAATGGTGGTGTTTGACTTCTACACATCTCTTGACCTTCCAGCTGCAGTGGCCGCCATGGGCTTATTGTATCAACAGCTGTAAAAGTCCTACCCTGAGTAAGTGGTTTTCATCAAATAGAATCCCCCAAGATAACTTTTTATAGCCAGTGCATATTGTTTACAATGCAGAGGGAAGAAAGGCATTTTAGAAACATTTTCAGTAGATCTGATATGAACACTGTCCTTGTTTAACCAAATAATTTAATTAGGAAAACAACACAGCCTTCGCGATTTCTAATTAATTCATTGATAACACTTTCTCTGACCTAGATAGAGCTGTTAAAAGGAAAACAAGTGTAAAATGCTTTGGAAATGTGGCTATACTTAGCTTGGTAGATAAGCTGAATTTTGAGAACACAACTTTATTGAGGTATAACCGTGGGGTAGCATCCAAAGAAGACGGCTTAACTGCACTCTGATATTGACAAGTCAATTCAAAAATAGAATCTTTTCCTCTTTTCTTTAGCAAAGGCATGCATTTAGTTTTAAGTCAGTTTTCTTTTTGAATAGTGTTTTGGTAATGCTTAGCTTATCTTTTTAAAAAAATCACCACTAAAATTCCATCTTCCCGGTCATTTTCTCTCTTGTGGCCTTCTTGCTGAAGAGCCCTTTACACTTTAAGATGATCTCTCTCTTCAAAGTGTCATTGTGTGGGGTTGAATTTACAGGTGAACGTATGTAAAATATGTGCCCTTGAAGTCTGTGTTGGCTGTAGTGATTTTTCTAAAAGTGAGATGCGGATTGTGACGTGTTCATTTTTAGATGATTGTGACTCTTAGTGCATGGCTTGGGTCTTTAGAAGTACTGGCTTTGTGGTCTATTCACTCAACACAATTTCTGGCTGGAGGTCTCCAGGCTGTGTGGTGAAAGGGCCAGCAACACCCTAATCCTTCTGATGCATGCATCCTGTTGTCTTCTTGGAGTTTTCTCACTGGAAGGTCTTTCCCAGCTTTTCTAGCTCTTCAAGCAGATGATGTCTTTGTGTGTTGAGTCGTGACCAGGTGCTGGGAGATAACCTTGCCCCTTACCCTTCAGCCCTTATTTTGGCTCTAACTTTCAAGTGAGATCATCTTTCCAAAATTGTCTCTGGTCCCCTGCCTTGGCCATGGACACAAACCTTCCTCCCTAGAAAATTCTTGGTACCTCACCGAGTGGCAGTAGAGAAGAAGGGACCAGATTCTACTCCCAGGACCTTTCTTCCTGTAGTCTTTTTATTCTTTATGATGCTAGGACTCCCCTCTCATTTCACTCTCATCTCCAAGAGGTTGCATGTCTTTAGACAGGAGGAAACTTGTAATTAAAATTATTAAGCAAAATATCTCTTGAAATTATTTAGTAAGGGCATGCACTTATTGTTTGTTTATTTTTAATGTTTTTTAGAAGAGTCTAGTATGTAGCTCAAGTTGGCTTCAGACTTGTCATCCCCCTGCCTCAACGCTCTAAGTGTTGAGACTGTTGTCAATGTTAAGAATCCTTTGACCCAGTACACTTCATTTTTATTCAGTGTGTGTCTTCGTATCAGGTGCATGAAGTTAATAAGCTGTTTTTAGTGATTAGTGATGGGAAGGAGCAAATCCTAATAGAACTATGAGCTTTTCCAAGTCATTCTCGCTTTGTACCGAGTAGCTTCTATTGAAAACATTACTTTGGAGAGCCACCTTGGCCAGAGATGACAGGCTGGCTGAAGCAATAAAAGCAGTTCTGTTTGTGCTGTCCTGTTTCTGCATGTGCTAACAATTCTTACTCACGTTGCTGGTTGGTGACTGTGCACTCTCAGGTTTCCTTGTACAGCTGGTGTGCTGGGCTCTACGTGACTAACTCTTGCTCGCCATGTCTTTTCGTGTCTCTAGTGGCCCAGTGTTTCACAGAGCACGCAGCTACATCGGCAAGAGCAGAACAGCAGCTTCTGGTTTATTTTTAGGACCAGTCTCTGATGCTCAGCTTCTCGGAGTGAGCCTTGTGTTTCCCAGGAGCGCTCTGTAAATTGAATTTTTCTTCATTCACCGTTGCAGTTTAGAAATGTGTTGGTTCATGTTCTCAACTGCAAGAAATCTCTGTCCACTCAGGTCATATAAGTTGCCTTACTGTTAATTTAGGGCCTTCCGACATGCTTACGTCAATGCTTCTCTTCCACATTTGGTGTGATTTTTGGATCCTGCTTAATAAAAACTTAAATTCCACTTGAACATGCAGGAGGATTATGTATGAACACAGAAGATAATGATGTGGTGGCCTGATGGATGGCAGTACTTCTTACCAAAGATGGCAGCGTGTGCAAGAGTCCCGTGCCATCCCTGCTCAATGCCACAACATCCTCTGTGTTCTGATAGCCAGAAGTGATTGTCTATCTCAGATAGAACCAATATAGAAGTGAGGGAAAGATGGAAGGGCTTTTTTTTTTCACCTGTCTTACAAGTGCTGAGCATACCAGTTGCCTAGTTATCCAGATAAGTCAAGTATTTGGCGGAGTACTCCTGGTCTTCTTCATGTAGCCTGGAATATAATTTGTCTTGGAGATAAAATGACAGGATTATAAATCTTTAACTAGACTCTTTTAAGCCCAGTAAGATGGAAAGCTGCATTAGATCAGGCATTTCAGGCAAGAGAAGGAGTCTAAATTGTGAGCCATTTGCTTGAAATGAGAATACCTGGCTAGGAATTGTTGGGATGGATGTTTTTTGATCGGAAGCAAAACATAAACCCTAAATGTAAATTACTGATTCTCTCCTAGCACCTTCAGAATAATGCATTATGTTCATGCACAGGCTGCGGTATTATTGAGGCAGAAAGGCATTACTATATGTAGTAATGTGCTGTGAAGATTTTCATTATTGCATCTCAGCAGGCTTGGCTTTAGGCAGAATGATGAAGTAGGTGAAGTCAGCCTTCGTTACCCATTACTTCCTGCAAACACAGCCGCTTCTCTCCGTGGGCTCCATCTTGACGTTGCCCAGTGATTTTGCTCTTTATCTCATTGACTGGGGGCTATTTTTGTTGCTGTCGGGGAGTGATGGTAGGGACCCACTTTGGGCATTTTATTACTAATACGTCTGACTTATATTAGTGGACACTTGATCTGTCCCCGCCTCTGGGTGTGTGCTCTGCATGTATTCCTTTCTTCTGGGGACACACACACACACACACACACACACACACACACACACACACACTCCTCCATTGCCCTGACCATGAGTTCCACTCTCGTGTTCTTCCCTCTTTGGTATCACATTTATCTTCTCCCTCATTTGATATGTACTCAGGAACAAATTTACTACACATGTGCTAACATTCCATGATTTAAAGCTCTTAGCATCTTTAAGAAGACAGCTAAGTTGAACAGTCTAACCATGGTAATGCTCAGCCATACCTCTCTGTTGAATGTTCTATCCTATTTAATCCTTACAACGACTTCGAAAGGTGAGGATGATGATCTCTAGTTTATAGATGAGAAGGCTCTGTGGGGAGAGACTGAGTAGATCTCTCTAAGGCTTTGACCGGTAGTTGCTAGACCTGGGGTTTGAGCCTGGAGTTGGCTGTGCTTCTCTCTACTCTGTGCTTTCCGTGGGGGCAAATGAGAAGGACATGAAGAGGATGGAAGGAGAGAGAGGGACAACGTGGATGTAGTGGAGGGGTGAGCCTTTTCTTTATCCTTCATTTTGTCCGACTTCTGCATTGTCATAGTGAGTCTAGGGAGTCCTATTAGTCTTAGCTGCTTATGACAAAGGAAGTTTAGGGTAAAAGAAGAAATGGTAGATTGGTTATTGGATACATCGAACTAGGAAGTGGATCTCTAACAGAAAGCCTAGCAGGTTAAATCTTAAGACGGAAGTATCGCTATACTGAACAGAAGATAATGCTGTTACCACATCTTTTTCATGCCATGCACGTTTTACTAGAGGGAATAAGGATTTCCCCCTCTCATTTAAACAAACAAACAAACAAAACCTTTTATCTCTTGGTTCACTTAAAAATAAAACTTACTTTCTACCGAATTGAGTGTATTCTCTTCTGGTTGCCTTTGACATTCTTTCTACCTTAGACCAGCTCGTTGGAGAGACTCCCAGGAGACTTCTGGAATGGCAGCTTCTCCAGCTGGGTGACCTGTCAAGGATGGACACACTCCCCTGTCACTGGTACACTCTTCCTCAGGATGGCCTTGACTGTGAGCGTGTGGCCATCAGGGCTCCGGCACAAAACAGATCACACTCCTAAATTGACCAGCTTGAGAGAGTTTAATAAAGGGATTCTTTCAAAGGTGATGGCAGGGCATTACACAGGGAAATGACAGGAACAACCCAGTTCCCCAGGGCTAGTGACGACAGAGAGCCAATATTAACCTTTCATCTGAAAGGGCGAGGGGAGGGAGTAATGATCCGGACCTGGTGGTTGAGAGGTTTGCTCTGTTGGAGCTGCGACCTCCTGGGCAGAACTTAGTGCATGGCAGAGAGGGAGCAGAGGCTCAGCCAGGCTCTCTGGCTGCCCTCCCTCTGATCTGCGCTTTCCTCCTTTGGCTAAACCCTGCTGCCTGCCTGCTCAGGAGGTCCACATGGCACAGTGATAAATGGAGGAGCTCAGGGGCTCTCACTCACGTGCCATAACCACACCCCTGCCAGACGCTAGATGGTTTTCTCTTGGTGACTGTCATTTTCCAAATCAATAGCATTGGGACCTCAGCCACTCAGACATCAGTGAGTTGAATGTCAAGTGCTGTATTGACTCTCGGAAGAATTTTTATGTTGACTTTGACCAAATTAAGAACATCAACACTGGCTTGGTTTTACCTAATTTCAAATATGAAAGGATTCTCCCCACCCCATGGTACCTTACTGTTATTTGTGAAATATGACTACTTCACATATCAATATTTATAAAAATTGGTAATGTCAGTTAAAGGACTGAAAACCGAGACATCTACAGTGTTACAGAATCCTGAACCTGGAAGCAGTTTTCATTCTCTCATGCTCTCTTTTCTCCTCTTCCCCTCTCCATCTTCTTTGCCTCTTTCCTCCCTTCCCAGCCCCCCTTTTGTGTGTGTGTGTGTGTGTGTGTGTGTGTGTGTGTGTGTGTGTGTGTGCATTTTCCTTGTAAGAGTGGGACTTTCTACCAGAGTCTTAGCAGAAATCATCAGAGGGAAGATTTGCTTCTCAGCCTACCCGCTTTCCATCAGGTGTAATTGTTGGAAAGAAATTCTTTATACTGGGTAGAAACCAACTTGCTGTGCTCTTAACAGTTGCTCTGATTCTCCTAGCAAAAGCTCCACATCTCAGACTTCATCATCTTTCATGTGAAGACATGTGAAGAAAGCTTTCTTCCCCCCCCCCCCCCCCCCCCCCGCAATGTCTCATTTCCAGACTGAGAATTGCCGGTTTCTCCCAGCTGTCCTCATATGGTAAAGTTAATTTCAAGAATCATTTGTTGTGCCCTCAACTGTAGGCAAAGCCCTTGGTCCAGGTTCCAGGAGGGCACACCTGCAGACTACAGCATGTTGGGGAGAGGAATGTCAATAGCACACTACAAGGCAGAAGGTTGTATGTTGAGTAGATGTTTAACTTACATACTTAAGTCCTCATACAAATCACAGCTGGAAATGCTGAACAGAAGAACAAGGAAAGGATGCTGGGGGACCAATAGCAAGCCTTCCCCAGATGGAGCCCGACTCATCAGTTAGCTCATATAAGTGAGTACAGTCATTCTACCTGTTCTTTGTTCTGGCCATCTCATCATCATATCAGCACTTCAGGGGACCTTTCTGAAGCCAACATCCTTGATGTCTATCTAGCTCAAAAGATGCCATTCAGGGACTGCACACCTCTGTAGTGAAGGTGTATCACAATCCCAATGACTGGGGCTGGCAGGGTTAGAGTGGTGTGATTTTTTTTATATGACTCCCCGCTCCCCGACACTTGAGACTAGAGTCTTGTCTTGCATCCCCTATTGGCTTTGATGTCTGCTGCTGAGTCCCTTTGAAATAAGCCACAGTTTGCCTCTTATGCTGCTTTTTAGGACTTGACTATTCCCATCTACCAAATGGGGCCAGTGTCATTGAACCTCTGAAGCATGAAGTAGTAGGGAGAAAGGTGAAGTGATCATATTTCTTTCAAAGTTTCCTTGTTCTGGTGTTCCTTACAGCAAAGGCAAACTTCTTGAGAAGGTCGCTTGGAACCAGGAACCAGAACCAAGTTGGGGAAGTACTGTTGTCCTCTCTGGAACTGTGTGTCGGCAGTTCAGGCCTCTTTGGATTGTTTATTCGCATTCTTTCCATCTCTTCAGCCTTGGGGGTTTTTC
This sequence comes from Peromyscus maniculatus bairdii, assembly GCF_049852395.1. Classification (NCBI taxonomy): domain Eukaryota; kingdom Metazoa; phylum Chordata; class Mammalia; order Rodentia; family Cricetidae; genus Peromyscus; species Peromyscus maniculatus. The sequence continues at coordinate 88,985,090 of NC_134861.1, forward strand.
TTGATGTCTGGCTCTCCACAGAGAAGCACCTGTGGCGACTTCCTCCTTTTATTATCCAGTGCTAGCAGGTAGGGAGGCAGGTTATGCTGAGACAGACATTGCTTACAGTCTCCTCGGGCTCTGGATGAAAGAAAATGGAATTCCCCTGAATGAGTGGGGAGCAGTTCATTAAAAAACTCGAGTTGCAGAAAACTCTCTGTAATGGAGAGCTTTGAAGAACTGTCCTTTCTCCCACCCCAGAATAATATACTTTCAATCACATCTCTGTAACCTTTGGATGTGTTGTGTATTCAGCAATCCAAAGATGGTAAATGAAGGAGAGATTACAGATAGCCATTTAGCCTGAATAATTTATCTCAGGGAATTTACATTCATCTGAAGGCAGAATTGAAGGCTGATGCTACTGAGACACTTGTATGTCTCCAGGTCTAACTGGCAGTCACTGTGAGACAAATGGCCACAGCATCATCTTTGACAGGCTCTGTAAACAGTAGCAAACCGAGTTAAGTGCCGTGTGTAAGGCAGCTAGTGGAGGATACTGTGGCCCTCAGCAGGATCCATGGATAGATGTGGCTGAAAAAAATTTGAGTCAAGAACACCTCTGTATATACGGAGTCTGCTCCCCGACTCCTGTGGATATCACTATGTTCATGTTAAATTATTCAGCCCACCGGCAGGTATCAAGCACTTACTATGCACTAGACATAGTAATAAGCCTATAGAAATAAGAGCCATTTCCACCGTCTATGGAGTTTCTAGTTTGGTGGAAGAGGCACAGAGTAGTCATGAATCCACTTCACTACTCATTGAGCCTATACAGCTCCCAAGGCACAGGACAAGTTGGGTATTTTGAACAGACAGATGAGATCTTCAGTTTTGTGAGGCACTCAGACAGTTAATGATTATACAAATAACCATAGAATGATATGAGTAAGAAGTTCTATAAAACAGGACCTCGGCTTGTTGTGGGACTAAAAGGGCAGAGCAACCGTGCCCATCATTGTTTTTCTATTATACCATGGGATCACTGCTGATTTAGAAACACCCACAGGGGACACATATTGGGGAGAGCTTTGCCCAGTTGAGATGGGGTTATAGAAAGGCTTTTGGGAGAGGCAGTGTCCAGATCTCGGAAGACAGATAAGCAGTAGGGGTTCTAGGTCTCCAACCTTCTTTTCAGAGTGGATGTTCAAACCACTCCGGAAAGCAGATTGCAGAAGAGTATTTGAGAGAGTGACAGAGACTTTGATCTGCCCCATTCTGAGTCTGAGATAGCACATGCTGTTTGGTTACGATGCCCGGAAGGTGGAGAGATAGATGGATCTGGAGTCTAGCATTAAGATCACTCAGCAGTACTTAGAGGTATGGAAACAGAAGGGGAAGGGGGGATGTGGAAACAGAGAGGAACTGGAAATAGAGATAAGAGCAGCAGCTAGGGAAGTAGATATGTGAAGCAGAATGATGTCACTGGAGACACCTAGGTGTGGTTCTGTCCGTAATGCCCAGTTGTAGGTGAGTCAAGCTGGCTGTGGACTCACTGGGTTTGGCATCCTTGCCTGCCTCACCAGCAGGTGTGGTTTCAAGAACCAACAAGAGAGAGGGTGGATACAGACATTCTGCAGAAACAAGAATCACCATTTCTCCAGGTTATATCTCAACACAAACACCCAATCACTCACTCACTCACCCAACCAACCAAAGTAACCAACCAACAAACTAAACAACCAACCAGCCAAACAACCAAATCAACCAACCAACCAACCAACCAACCAATGAACCAACCCAATGAAGAACCAACCCAACCAATCAAACCAATCAACCACCCCAACCAAACAACCAAACAACCAATGAATCAACCCAACCAACCAAACCAATTAACCAACCCAACCAACCAAACCAATTAACCAACCCAACCAACCACCCAACCAACCAAACAAAAAGACTTCAAACTGCAAAACGAAGCTATTATAATAGAATACAAATAATCACTGGGCAAGGAGGCAAGGGGGCTGTTAGTTTCCACATAGGGGTGTTTGACCCTCCCTGAGATCACATTACCTGTGCAAATAAGTGGTCACTGTGTTCAGAAAAACCATTCCATTATTTCTCTGCTAACAGTTGACTCTCCTCTGGGTTGGGCTCAATATACTGGCCTTGCCTTACTCTAATGTTGAATGATCCCTTTGGTATGAAAGTATGTCATCTACTAGTTGGATCAAAAGAAACACAGTTGTCCTAGATTAGGTCTTGTTTCTGGACATGTGGTATAGGAAGGCATTATTTATTTGTTTCTGGACCCTTTCCTGATTTTTATTCTCCTTTTGGTTTTATTTAAACAATTTTATCACATCTATCCACAGCTCTAGAAGGTGGTCACTGTGTTATAAGTGTTTCTTATACACTAATTAATTAATTGAAAAAAATCAAACATCATCGACAGCAACCTGAAGATGGCTAGAGTATAGGGTATCAGGTGGGGAGGGAGACTAGCATCAACTTAGTGGTATTTTGATCTAGGTTGACTCTTGCTAGTCAAATTTCTTGTGGTGATACGATGTTGATGTCAACTGAGAACATGTTAGAAGTGCAGACTCAGCTCCCCAGAACCCTGTTCTCAAGTCAGCCTCACATGAAATCTGTACCACAGTGGAGTTTGAGAAGCATTTCTCATGGTGATTTTTAAATCATCTCTTTCACACCTCAGTCACCAACCTATGTAGTCCAAATGGTAGTCCTCTGTATCAGTTGGTACTCTCAGGAGAAAGAGAAGCAGGAGTAGGTATTTTTATGAGACTTATCATAAGAAATTGACTTATGCAGGGTTTAGTAAGCAAGACTCTATCTGTAGGATGAGTACTCAGTAAGATAGATTAGTAGATAGTCTGGGACCCCTGGGCATGAGCCAAAGTTATTTTCCAGAACTGGGAATAAGGAACAGTTGTGGGCCCAGATGTTCTTTGCAGTCTTGTGTGAGTGGAAGAACCCAGTTCTTTTTAAGGACTTGCTTGATTAGATTAGACCTAGGAAGATGGTATCAACTGATTAGGAACTTCAGTATATGTACAAATCCCTCTCAAAGCAGCACCTAGATTAGTACTTGATTAAGTAACAAGGAGAGGTTTATTCATGCTTCCTGTGGCTCTCCTCTGTCTTCTAGCTCAGCCAAGTTGGCATAAAATTTTTATCTTCATGTCTCAGCAAATAGAAGCCATGTAATTCATCTTGGTTTATATCAGCTGGTTAATGGTACCGTGACATTCAATCTAGAACCATGTCCTTTTGTGTCTCTGGAAGGATGGATGTCTTCACAGTGTGTTGATGAGTCCAGGCAGGTCAGTGTGGCGATGACTTGAGGCTCCTGTTGTGTCTTGTGTAGGACCCTGTGGCCGGTGTTACACAATAAGGGACAGGTAAAGGGAAACACAGGTCATTAGACTTGTAGTTTACAGCAGGTAGCTGCTTTATTGGCTTGAACTTTGTTAAAGTAAACTTGATTTATCAAGATTATTGCCTTGCAGAATCTAGATGGAATGTGTTTGTGCCAGGCTTTATAGATTGTGAGTGAGTTAGTTAGTTGCTGGCTTTTCTTATGAAGTTGCAGATGGTATTTGAAGTTCATGGTGTTTCTGTTTGTTTGTTTTTCTTTTTCCTTTAGAGATCTTTGAAGTCTCAGGGTACAAACTTTCAAAGAGACAAGTGAGTGTATGTTTTCCTAATCTGAAAAAGTGATTTGCTTGTCTTTGTTGTTGGAATGTATGCAGTAACAAGATGCAACTGGGTGCCTGTGTTTCATACAGTTTTATTCCAAGAACATATATTATTTTGGTAAGAATGTAAACATCTGCACCTGATGTAGATCAAGGCAACAAAATGCTTTTTGAAGCTTAGTGTGATTTCCCCAATTCTCCAAAGTTGTCAGACCTTGGTCTTGACTCCATGCCTTCATATTCCATCTCCCCTGCTCTGTTCTGATGAGCCATGTTTCAACCACGGCATAATTTGCTATTTTCTTCTCAAAATGTTTGGTGGTTGCTTTGTGGGTTCCCCTACTTACTGTCCTCTCCTCGAAACCTGAAGCTCATCATTGCGGTCAAAGGCTTCATGGCTCTCAGAAGGGCTCAGCCCTATGCTGAACATCCTACAACTGCCATGGGAAAGGGGATGTGTATAAAGTGACTACTCTTTCATAACATCAGAAAGGTGGGATTTTTCAAAACAAATAGGTTGGGAAAGTGGCGTACAATGGCTCAAATTGCAGAAGATTCATACTTGATTTTACCTTGCTCCCAAACAGCTTTGATGAATTGCTTTATTTATTTATTAAGGTCTGTATGAAGCAGCTGTTAGACAGACTGCTCAGGGAATTAAGATCTTACCCATACTTTTTTTTTTCCTCCTAGAATTGTGAAACCATGATAGGAGCCTGGCCAGAGAATACTAAATGGTGATCAGTTATCAGGGGTATCTGTTGTAAATGCCATCTGTTCCAGGCTTCACGTACCTTTAATGGCTTTCTTACAGAAGCACTCTATTTATCATAAAGCTCATCACTTGTCAACTAGGTGGCCGTCTATAGTAATTTGGAGCTGGCATGCTAAACTTGGATCACGTAAGACTTAATAGCATTTGTGATGTCAGGGCAGGCTTGAGTTCTTTCCCTGTCTCTGTAAAAATAGTTTTGTTTTTTTTGAAACAAACAAACAAATTATTTTGTTATCCGAAGCTTGTCAGCTAGACCACAGCAGCAATATGCAAAGTGACACAAATCTCTGCACAGATCATGTTGCAGCCTTGTTCTTTGGTGATTTCCCCACAGACAGCATCAAATTTGTGTTCTGATTAATTACTTTTCTGTTCTAACTCAATATATCAATAGCAAGAAGACCATTTTTGGTGGCAGTTTCCCAAGAGTAAATGCCCCCAATATTTTATGCATTATTTCTCTGGCTTTCCTCTCTCTCTCTCTCTCTCTCTCTCTCTCTCTCTCTCTCTCTCTCTCTCTCTCTCTCTCCCTCCCTCCCTCCCTCCCTCCCTCCCTCCCTCCCTCTCCCTCCCTCCCTCCCTCCCTCCCTCCCTCCCTCCCTCCCTCCCTCCCTCCCTCCCTGTTTTTTTTGAGACAGGGTTTCTCTGTGTAGCTTTGTGCCTTTCCTGAAACTCACTCTGTAGACCAGGCTGGCCTTGAACTCACAGAGATCCGCCTGCCTCTGCCTTCCGAGTGCTGGGATTAAAGGCGTGCGCCTCCACCGCCTGCCTCTCTCTTTTTTTCATTTTCTCACTTTATGATAATGAGCTGTGTCTAAACTCTTGTGTAATCTTTATTTGTATATTTTATGCCAATTTGTCTTATACTAATGTAGGTTCTTAGTTTCTCCAAATCAGGGAGCCTAATGTCTCGTCTGATTTTTTTTTTCTTTTTCTAAAACACAAAATAAATATTTTGGAGCAACTGAGCAAACATCAGGAGAGTGCCACTGCCTCTGTGTGGAAACGGTGATAGGAGGGGGAAGGGACTCAGTGTCTCCCTTGCTTCTGTCTTGGTGTTTGGAGGCCCAGGCAGAGCTGAGAAGCTTCAGGAATTCTCTTTGCTATCCTGCTTCTAGAAATGAATCCTTTAATGGGGTGATGCTAGCAGGGATATGGACCAATGTGAGATGGCTGGCCCCTACCTCTGTCCTGATTAGGTACCCAGAAGGATGATGTGAGCCTCATACCTGTTCCTCCCAGTGGGAAGGATGATGATTCATTGGCCTCATTTATAGAGGTGAGGAGGGCATTGGGCAGAAGACCAAGCTGGCTCACTGTTGGTCTTGTTAGACAGAATTACTCAATCACACTTTGCCCCCATAGTTTGCAGCCCCAGATGCTGTCCCACCACCTGCTGGATTTTCTTTATTTGTTTGCTTGGTTATTTACTATTATTACCATTTGCTAGAATGTATTGTTGTAAAGACAGGGTCTTTCCCTCTCTCTCCCCCATCCTTTTCTCCTTTTTCCCTTTTCCCCTCTCTCCCTCTTCCCCTCCCCTTTCTTCCTTCTGTACAAGATAGTGCCCGGCACAAAGTATTGTCTTAATAAGTGTTCATTGAATAGTTCAATAAAGAGTTATTATTTTATTATATGTTTGATCTATAACATTGTACTCCACTAGGCTGATAGTTTCAGGAGATGTTATGTACTCAGCCAGCTCCCTTAGAATTCATATTTTGAAGAGCCAGCCTTCTATGGAACTATATTAGAAGAGGAAGAACCCAGAGACCAAGTTCTTGTTCTCTGTTTGTCTCTGTCTCTGCTCTGTCTGTCTGTCTGTCGTCGTCCCCCCCACCCCCCCCCCGCCGTGTGTGTGTGTGTGTGTGTGTGTGTGTGTGTGTGTGTGTGTGTGTGTCTCCATACACAGTAAAAATCTTTGTAAGCTTACCTCGAGAAGGAAGCTATCTGCAAGCCACAGTCTGGGTCTTAGACTTCTTTGCTTCTAGAACTGTGATGAATCCATTTCTGTTGTTCAGGTTACTCGGTCTGTGATATGTAGGCAGCACAGATTAAGGCAAGGCTTGAGCCACAGTGACAGTCATGTTGTGGGTATTTTTTCTTTCTGTTTTTCCTTTTAGATAGGGCCTTGCTATGAGACGCAGACTGTCCTAGAACTTGCCATCCTCTTCCTGCCTTAGCCTTCACAGTGCTGAGATCACAGGCCTGGATCACCAGGTTTTATAAACCTTAACATGCTGAATCTTGCCACGTATAATTTGGGTTTAATTTCCTTAAATGTGCTAAGCTTTCCCCTCATTATTTCTTGTCTACTAATTTCGTCTGCCTTATCATCTAGCTTTTGAGAGCTGACATTTTATTACTCATAGGAGTTAGCTCTGTCTGATGAATTTGAACATTCATAAACAAGTTAAAATGTTAAAGTAACATTAAAGAACATTGAACGATATTCTGACTATCAGGCCTTGGAGGATGTGTTTGCATTATTTTTATATAGTAAAGTGCTCACTTATTCTTATTAGTCTTTAATCTGAGGGGCAGTTCCTGATTTACAAAGATCATGTCTTATTAATTGTGGTATCTGTAGCATCTACGGCAGTGCAATGTCTACTGTGGAATTCAATATTGACTCAAAAGTTTATTGAAGGAATAACAAATGTTTTCTTGATCCATGATGATTTTTTCCCCTAGTTTTTGATGTAAAAACTTAGAAGTCTTTAGAAAGCTTGAGCGAGTTAAGGATTTTAGAATAGTCAGCATTTCCTCTTAGTGAATTTTGCATTGTTCTCCTTGATTGTGATGTTCAAAGTGAAAGCTTAATTGATACGATCTCTCTTCCTTTCTGAATTGGTTTTTACAGCTTTATCTTAATGGCATCTGTAGACAAATATTCACCACTGTTATTGAGGATGACTCGTATTGCATTCATTCCAGTTTTTAGTATTTCACTAGTCCTCAGAAATGCTGTGTGTCAGGGTGGGGTGTATGTGAAGAATTAGAGTAATGGTTTCCTTATCACACGGGAGGCTGAAAACCTCACACAAGTCATTTGAGCTTGAATGATAATTTTTATCTTCCTGTAGAGTATAAATAATAGATGACAAGATTACGTATGTCGATGCTTATGGACCTTCCAAAACAGAACTTGGGGGTTATCAAAAACTTGAGGGTTTCTGTGAAGAGAAGTCTGAAGAACAGAAGTGGGCCGAGGAACCATTGGGACAAACAGCACAGAAATATGTGTGAGAGTGTGGGGATAGTGTGTGTGTGTGTGTGTGTGTGTGTGTGTGTGTGTGTGTGTGTGTGTGTGTGTGTGTTGGGTACTTTAAATAAACCTTCAATAAAGACTACAAAATTCCCCTCATCCCTTTGCTCAAGACAACTCATTGATTTTATCTTGATAATCATACATTTTGCCTAGGTGACTTATTATATATGCTTACCTTACCTTTTCAGCAACATTAGTCTTGGCTCTGAGGTCAGACTCCTGGCTTGCAGCCTGATTCCCTTACTTGATACATGGATGGCCTTGGACAAGTTACTGAAACTTTCTGTGCCCCATGGCACCAGAAACACACCGGGAAAGTGTGTTTAAGAATTATCCTGGACATCGAAGGAGCTCTGACATGTGCAGGACTGTCATACAGTCACCTCAATACTTGGCTGTTTTTATTATCATTCCCACCACCATCATTTTCATTTCTCTGAAGAAGCCTTTGATTAATTGAATATAATTTTTTTCTAGTGATAAAGGTGACATGGTAAAAGAATTTTAAAGTGGGATGCATTAGAAACCAAACAATTGGTTGGAGAGATGATGTAGCTTGTTTCAGGAGCATAAAGATGGGATAGTAAGACAGGCCGGAAAGCTGAAAGAGAAATCTTTTAGGGTAGGAGTGTGTAGCAGGTGATGTTGGTGTTTTTGTTGCCTTCCCACAGGCCCCCTCCACTTGTCGCACCTTCCACTGGGGACTGAGAGGGTGACCGTCCCATGGGTGCTCAGACGCACTTGACATGGCCCCCACCTTGACCACAGTGCAGTCTTCGTTTAATTTCCCGTTTTAGGACCTGACAGGAGTTAGCATGGCCATAGGAAGTGAAGCCTAGGACAGCAGGGTTGTTAATGCTCCTCCCACCCTCACCCTCACCCCGCGATTGTAACTGCAGAACGCTGCACGTGGACAATCCAGAGGCACCCTCTGCTCCTCTTAGAGTCCTACAGCAAGCAGCCCTGCTTGACTGTGACCTCTGTGACGTACCCTGAGGTTGGCTTGTTCTCTGGCTTGATCTCATTTTTTCCCTCTGGAGCACTCATTCATGCTTTCTACCATGTCCTTTCAAACGAATGATCTGTATTTAAGCCCTTGACCTGCTTTCAGGTTCTGCTTTGGGGGGGACCAAACGTGAAAGCACAGGGCATAGACGACCCTCAGGAGGTCAGCATGCATTCAGGATGGGGTTGCTCGTCTCTGTGGCACATCGCTTGCTGTTAAGACCCCTTAGAAATCTTAGAATGTTTTAACTTGTTTCAGCTACACTAAGACTTCTTGAGGGCAGGGACAATTTAAACCTGGGTTTTGTGTTCTCCAATTTCTATCACTTGGTCGTGGGCACACTTGTTGATGGATTGGTTCTCTAGTTGAATCTCACACGTCCTCTTGGGGCTGTCATTCAGAGTAATCTGCTTTTCGCAGTGAGGAGCCCATGGCAAATGACAAATGAGTTCTATTAGTTTGGGGATTTTAGTTTTGAAGAGTGGTGGCCCAGGTGATCTTTGTAGCCGAAGAGCCACTGTGCTTTCTGTTGAGTAATTTATCCTTCTAGGGATTGTCACTCGTGAGGGCTGTCCCCTTATCTTGATAACCGTTCATGTAATGGTGAAGTTCCTTGGCTTTCTGTTTTTTTGATCTGTTCTTATGATAAAGAAATTAATTCCTTAGGGAGGATGCATCTACCAGGCATTTGTCTACAGATCATGAAAGCATTTTTTCCTAGTGAGTGAACAAATCAGTAAAAAATGGTCAAAATAAAGTAGAATCCATCAATGTTTTGAAACATTTAGTACTTTGAAATGTCAATTTATCTCTTTTGACTTTAACTCATTTCTCTATAAGGAGAAATGTGGGAAGAGCTGTGGTGGCCAAAGTTTTTAGACTTCTGCCTCCTAGTTACACCTTCTGGCACTGACTCTCTGTCTCTCTCTGTCTCTGTCTCTCTTGCTCCAAAACATGTAGGCAGCAGTCAGCAACACTCCCACCTGAGCGGATATACCTACTCAATGTGAAGAAACTGGAGCCAGGCCTTGTCTTCCAGCTAGAGTAATCTGGGTTCCCCGGGAGCAGTGAAATGGGATTGTCAACAGGTTTCTAGCCCCTGTCAGAACCTTATTTTTGCCTTGGGTTGTTAGTTCTGTAAGTAGATATGAACTTAACCCAAAATGAAAAGAACTGTTTCCTGAACACAGCAAGTGTTCAGCCACAGATAGTCCCCAGCGGGCTCCTGGGAAGCATGAGTCTGTACCTGGGATTTCAATGTTTGCAGGATGTGGAGTCACTGACAAATAAGGCCGCCCCTCCGTCAGATGTTCCTGCCGGCACACTCTCCCGGAGCAGCCCTGACGATTATGAATTCTGGGCAGGTTGGAGTCGGGCAAAGATATACTTCAGCTGAGAGAAAATAGAGAGCAACTTCTAACACATACCCACGGCCTATCTTTCAACGTCTCCCCTGTGTTATTCTGAAGCTAGTAAAAGGATTGCAGCAATACTGATGGGCTCCTTCTGTGCAAGAAAGTAACAGGTCCATCTTTCCCCAGCCCCATGAATCACATTTTTTTTTTTTTTGGTTCAGATAAAGTGGTTGCCAAAGATGTTAGTGAAGCATCAGTTTGATGAAACACCTTCTAGCAAATTGCCATTTCTAATTATTCAGTGTATTTACCTCCACAGTCATAACTCATCACTCATAGGAGCGGTACTTCAAGGGGAGATGGCTCCTCATCTGGAGAATGTGATGAGAACATTGGAACTTTGAAGTTTCCAGCCTGCCCAGAATTGATGTTTGTCTTGTTTGGCTTCTGGTTTGGAAGGGAAAGTGAGAATCTTTTTTTTTTTTTTTTAAATCACCCCCAACTGTTCTGTTTTCAACCATTTCCATCTCTCAAACATAGTGAGTTCTCAGCAACCATCTGAGCTTGTCTTTATCTTTCCCTGACCCCAGATTTTTCTTACTGCAACTGTATGGAGTGCATGTATCATGACTTTTATTATTTACCTGATGTCTACGTCTCCACATTGGAGGCCAGGAACCATGTTTTTTCCATTCTGGTGTTGCTGGGAAAGCGGACATTTTCATAAAATAGACAAGTACTGTTGCATTAATGAAATGCTTATTGGGAAAATATTAAAATACTGGTGTTACTTTCTTGGGTATCAATCCCCAAAGCATGGCGATTTTAGGAAGAGCTCCAGACTGTAGACCAAGCTGTTGTTTCATGGGTTGGGGCTGTAGCCAGCTTTGGATTAGAATCCTTCTGAGTTATGTTCTCCATTCTTTTGCTGCTTTGACTAGAGAGCTGAAGAGCTGGCCTTTAAAGGCCTGTTGTCAAATAAATTCTAATAACATTATAAGGTTCCCAGTTATCATCCTGTGTGTGATGCACATGAATTCTAAAGTTAAGACCTGGCCAATTGCTTTTGAAAATTTCTAAAATGAAGAGCCAAATCACATTAACTTCAGAGACCAGTGTCTATTCATCTCAACCAACTACAAGGCCAATATTTAAGGTGTTACTGACGAGGAACTAAGGAGGCATCTACAGTACGACAGCCTTGAGGGCGTTACTGGAAGCTGTTGGAGACCCCTTCCAGAGGGTCAAATTTGAGTTGGGAGAGAAAAGGAAGAAGGAAAGAAATAGCCATCTTGGGGGTAGCACATTCTATGCTGTCACCTTTAATGGCTCCAATAATACTTCACATCAATGGGTCTTAAATAGGAGGGACCTTGCCCCTTCCAACTGGCCTCTCCCGGCTTCTGAGAATTGGGCAATGTCTGGAAACATTTTTGATGGTTATAATTGGGGTGTTGCTCGAATCACCTAATGGGTAAGCTACAGATGCTGCTGATGCCACCAAATGCACAACTACACATAGAATAGCCCCCACCACAAAGTTATTCATTGTAAAATGTCAGTAGTGTCCTGGTAGAGATACCTCATAAATTGTCATGTTTACAGATGAGAGAACAGAGGTTCGGTGTTCTTGGCTTGCGCTTTGGAACTTAGATATTCTGACTTTGGTAACTGTGTCTCTTTATCACACCAGCTTGCTAGTGGGTCAATGAATATTAAATGTGAACTCTGGCTTTGGTAACACACACCTCTTCACCACGGCCACTCGCTAATGGGTCGGTGAATAGCAGATGTAAATTTGGATGAGTAATTGGGGAGAGAGCTTTCTGGCTCTACTTCAAGGTTTAGTCCGGTTTGGAACACAAGGTGTTCATTTTTCATCCAGCACTCAGAGCTGCACTGAGAACCTGCATCAGGTGAGGGTATTAGGAGGTTATGTGGTGCTGACCTTCTTGTTCCTGTGGCTGAGGTCTAGTGACTGGCCTGTTTCTGATTTGCTGGGCTTTCCTCATCCTGAACTACTGCTCTCTGGGCTGGGTAATGATGGGGAGACATCTGAGTGTGCGTGTTCAAGATGGCACTGGGTGAGCTGACTTGTTGAAAGCAACCATTTTCTTTCATCCGTGTACGTGATTTCTTCAATCTAGGGTACCCTCTATTCATATTGCTAGTGCTACCTGGAACTTTGGTACTGAAGTCTTTTCTAAATCTGACTTTGGGGTAGAATTATTAAAGCTCTCTTTGGTGATAGTTTCATTTATTTCTGTGGCATCTAGGAATTTTACCAATGTTATTCCAAGGCATACGGCAGAACAGTGTAAAATTGGGTGGGCATTAAGAACTGGGACCTAAAGTGGACCAGTGAATGACTTGAGATAGGCAACATCTAGTCAGATGTGATCCTTCTACTACAAAAGAGACCTCGAAGATGCGATGACATTAGAGATCTTGAAACAGGGCTGTCCCAGTGGGTCCACTTACAAGATCCTTTAAATAGGAAGGCTTGTAATCATCAACTTCCCAGTGTGGCTACTGTGAACTACAGTAGTGACTGGCCTGCAACACATGCCTCCTGGTTCATTAGTGACAAGAATATCATGGGAGTAGCCAAGTACTTTCTGATTGTATTTAAGACCCCTTCTACACATTGAAACACATACCTGGCACCATTCTCAGGGCCAAGAACTGTGGCTAGACAGTCATAGGTTCTAGGGGAGAACCTACTGCTAATATTCTGATAAGTGGGCATAGCATTAAACTGACTCCAAATGACTTCTTGTTTTACCCATAGGTATAATAATGGTATAATAGTGATATTGATGTACCCATAGTGCCTCGCTCTACTGTCATCCAAGAAATTCATTTTTGAAGTAGATGGTGATGAATACAGAGGCTCACAACTGGTCAAGATGCAGAGCATAGGACTGTAAATCATTCAGCCTTCAACTGGACATCTCTACATGCCCCTCCTCCCAAGTCTGAGGGGTTACTGTGGAAGGTGTGGGGGGGGGAATTGTAAGAGCCCGAGGCAGAGAGTGACTACAGGGAACAGCAGGGAAGTTGTACGTGCGGACAAGCTCAAACCAGACAAAACACCAACACGGAGAAGAGAGGAGGTTTGAAGTCCCGCCCCTAGCTGAGACGGTTTTGGCAGTTGAGAGTTGCTGGGAGAGGAGGATCAGTTCACTGAAGGTGACCAGTGGAAGGCCACACGTCAAGGGGACACAGAATTGAGTGGGTAAGGGATGAGGGTGGATCTGAGAGGAGGAAGGGAGGGAGGAAGTCAATATGATCAAAATATATTGCATGATATTCTCAATCAATAAAAAACAAGAAAAAACTTCTGATAAAGAAGGCAGCGTAAGAGATGATGTGGTCATAGCAACAGCAGCTGAAATAAATGATATCTATCAAAGATGGAGTAAGGGCTGTAAGTCAAGGAACAGGTAGGCAGCCACTGGATGCTGAGAGAAGGGAACACACTCTGGCCTGAGAGCTTTGAGAAGGAACCAACCCGCCTAAGACCTTGACTTCAGCCCAGAAAAACCAATGTCAGCATTCTGACTTCTGTAACTGCAGGAACTTTTTTTTTTTTTTTTTTTTTGAGGAGTTTAAAGCCACTAAGTGTGTAACAATTTATTATGGCAGCAGAAGGACACTAATTTATGACTGTGTTAACATTCCTTAAGTCTAACAAATATGTGAGATGTCCAGATTATAAAGAGAGAACGGAGATTCTCTCCCACCCCAGTCATAGTGGCTATCAGCGAGAAAACAAATGGCAACAAGTCCTGGGGAAGATATGTGGGCAACGAGACACTCTTGCTGCTCCTGGGGATTTAAGCCTGTGTGGCCATTATGGAAATCAGCACAGCAATTCTTCAAAATACTGAAAATGGAGCCACCATATGACCTACCTGTACTACATGGGAGTGTGTACTCGACGGACTCCAAGTCAGCATACTGCAGAGAGACTCGCACACCCATGGTAATTGTTGCACTCTACATAACAGCCAGGAAATGGAACCAGCCTAGATGTCCATCAATTGATAAAGAAAATGTAATATATACATATGAAAATTTATGCAGCCATAGAGAAAGATGAAATCATGATAACGGGATTTAAATGGATGCCACTGAAAATCACTATGCTAAGCCAGATAAGGTGGGGTCACAAAGACAAATAGAAGCTGTATTTAAAATCGTGTGTGTGTGTGTGTGTGTGTGTGTGTGTGTGTGTGTGTGTGTGTGTTTATAGGTCATGAAACTAGAATGGGGCAGTGAGAGGAGGAGAAAGACATATTAAGGGCAGTGGGAAATACAGGGGTGATGGAGTACATGTAAAAACAGAAGGGGGACTAATTGAGAGACAAAAGAGAACTGGTTGGAGTGGAGAGGAAACATGGTGGAAGGCAGAGGAGGAAGGGAATGAATGAGACAAAAGTATAATGTGTGTGACGATGCCATGACAAAGCCCACTATTTGGTAGGCTGACACATAAAACAGCAGTGAAAAAGAGAAAAGGTTCATTTTTGCTCATGGCTTTGGAGGTTTCAGTCACTGGTTGGTTGAATCTTGTTTTGGGGCTTGGAGGGAGGCAGAGAATCATCCTGGAATCGGTGTGTGGTGGAGCCAGCTGTCACTCATGGCCTCCACGTAGTCAGTAGAGAGATGGGAAGGAGTGAGTCCCTGTTCACACTTCTTGGGCACATCCCCAAAGGCTTGAACACCTACCATAAGGCTGCACCTCCTAGGGGCACAGTGGGCTGGAAACCCTTTAGCAGGTACTTATGCAAAGTACAGTGATATCAAAGGGTGTTTCTATGACATTGCTATGATATTATTTCCATTATATACCATATAATATTTGTATTAATACACCTTTGTATGGATATTCCCTTATATTTAACACTTTCTTATTATGTGGTTTAATGACTGTGGCTTTATTTATGCATTTTTAGAGGGACAGTCATAGAGAATCATGAAATGATGCCATTCATGGGGGTATCAACTGTTCTACTCATAAAGTGCTGGTGCCTTGGCTTCTGATAGAAGGGTAGACACTGAGTCACATTTCCACTTTCTAGTAGTCTCTTGGGAATTTCCTGCTCCCTTAGTTAGTGTCAAAGCTTCAACTCTGAAAGGTGCCTCCATGTTTGCTTGTGATGGTCTGGAAACTTCTGGACATTCACAGCAGAACCTGTTTCTCCCGAGCTACCCCCACGTATGCTCCAGTTTTGTTAAGAGCAGACAGGTGGCTGTAAAGGAATCTATGGCAGTTGGAATAAGCAAGTTTTTTTTTTTTTTTCCCCTGGAGCTGAGGACCGAACCCAGGGCCTTGCGCTACCACTGAGCTAAATCCCCAACCTGGAATAAGCAAGTTTAAAAGATGGTACCAAATGTGCAGTGTCCACTAAATGACTACAAAGGATGTTGTATCCAGATGTTTTAGGCCTTCATTGAGAAATGAGAGGATTACTCTTCTAGCCCACACAGCATGCCTGTCACCCAGCCCTTGCTCATCTGAACATGGAATGGAGTGTCATAAGCCACCTCAATTGAAAGTGCTTCTTTTCTTTTGTTGGTTCTTTGGAGAGTAATCCAGGGCAAAGAGGAATGTTGCCGAAATCAGGCTTGATTAGAATCCTCTCAAGCCTGAGAGTAATTGGCACCCCTGGTTACTGTTAAACTCCAGTCTCAGATAAAGTGAGGTTCGCAGGGAATATTTACAGCTACAATTAGAAGGAAGCTTTTAGAACAAAATCTTGATTTTTTTTCCTTCCATTTAGATAGGGAAAATGTGATATAGTTCCACCTGTGTATTTCAGAAACAATGTAGAAATGCTGTTCTAAAGTGTTTTATGTTTTAAAGGGAGATAAAGTAATATTAGATCCTTGCTGCTGGCAGTTTTTATAATCCTCTCAACAATCTATAAAGCAAATAATGCTATTTTATTTTACTTGTCAAGAAACCATAGGTTAATGAGCTAAAGTGATTAGCAAAGTTTTAGTGAGCAATCAGAGAAGAATTCAGGTCTCTGAGACTCTAATTCAGTGGTTTTCAACCTATGGGTTGTGACCCCCAGGCTTTAATGGCCCTTTTACAGGGGTCACCTTAGAGCATCAGAAAACAAATATTTATACTGCAATTCATAACAGTAGCAAAATTACAGTTATGAAGTAGTAACGAAATAATTTTCTGGTTGGGGTCACCACAGCATGAGGAACTGTATTAAAGGGTTGCAGTGTTAGGGAGGTTCAGAACCACTGCCCTGAGTTAAGATCAGGCCTTATCTCTTCTTCCAACCTGACGCTCTTTTACCTTCTGGGGTTTGTGCAGGGTGTGTGAATGGCCAACACAAGTGTAATCAGCTTCCCAATTGATGCCTCTTTTACCGTGAAGACACACCCACATTGGTAATGATTTTCACTTGTAGAACTATCTTTAAGAAAATTACATGCTTGTATTGTACTTTTCTGCATTATAACTTGCTATAGAAGCAATCCATAGCTATTATAACAGGTCTTCAATGCAAGCAAGGTTCTGAAGTATAGATTTGCCTCCAGGACTTTCCCTGGGTTCAAATAATGTTCTGGTGGTGTAGAACTTTTAAGGAAAGGTGATACTGTGTTTAGGACCTATGACCCGAGAGGAATAAATTGAAATTTGTGTGCCATTAATTTTACACTGCTCCTAGCACTGCGGAGTTTGTTCACTGGAGGCGTTAAACACTTCTCTGAAATGAGGCAGGGGGTAAAAGCCGGACAAGCCCAGTTTGATCCCCAGAACTCATATTCGAAGCCAGATGTGATAGCCCATGTCTGTGATCCCAGCGCTCTTACTGCACAGAGACGTGGAGACAGGGGAATAACCTAGAAGCTCACAGCCTACCTAGCCTGGATTATGCAGCCCAGCCACACAAACAACAAAGACTCTGTCAATAAGGTGGTGGGCACAAGCCCCCTTCTAAAAGCTGTACTGACCGCCACACACATTCTGTTGTCAGTACACACACACACACACACACACACACAGACACACAGACACACACACACACACACACACACACCCCACACCATACCTACCCTAGGCATTCAAATACCCAGCACAAACCACAAGAAGTAGAAAAAGAAGCAGTAAGCTTGATCTTCTCAGTTTAGAGTCTTGAAATCTGAATTCTTCTCCACTTACTCACTATAAATCACACACACACACACACACACACACACACACACACACACACACACACACCCCACAACACTTATGTGCAGTTTTGTTTATCTTCAATGTAGTCTTGGCCACCTCAATTTCCACTTCAGTCACTCACGGACAAATAAGGAGACGGTCCCATGTAAATGGTTTTCTTGTAGTTACAAATAAATACTCATCTGAGTATTTATTTGTAACTCCAATCAACTAAGTATGTATTTAAGCCTCTTGGATCAGAGTCCCAGTGGAAGGAGCTGGCTGGACACATCAGAAGATGCCTCAAAGTGACTTCAAGACTCTTGGTGAGAAAGGAACTCCTGACCTGTGGCCAGCAGACCTACAAAAGCCCACTGGAACTCGCTTATCAAAATTTATCCTGTGTTAAAACCCACCTTCTCAAGTGGCTCATGGTTTGCTTCTTCAAACTTTGGTCTTCGAGAAACTTCTCTCTATCCTTTGTGAGGGGCAAGTCCACTCTTACTTCAGCATTGCCAGGAGTGGCTCAGCCTGTTCCCATCTTATCACAGTGCTGCTCACTAATGAAGAAAGCAGATGATCGCCTGCCAATCATAGCTGTGCATCCCTTCTGCCTGTATTAAGAGTGGGACCCTTGAAACCAAACTACAGAAAAGAAAGTATTTTTCTCTTTCTTATGCTTGCATTTCTGAACCTGCCGCTTCCACTGTTCTCCAAGACAGAAGGCTGTCTGCATTTCTTAGCCTCTTCGCCTCAGGAGGCTGAGGCAGGGGATATTTATTCTCCAAGATCCCACCTGTGAGGTACCTCTGGTGAGCTGGGTTCCTCTGGCTTTTCCATGTCCTGGGGACCATTCTGTCACGTCCTTTTCCTGCCTAGTGGTGTTAGTGGTTCCTTCTGTTTGCCTAGGGTTCTCTTTGCACCGCCCACACATCGGTCAGTGGTCTCTGGCTTACATTTCCCTCAGTTTCTTTATTATAACAACCCTTCTGTTTTCTGCGTGGGCAGGAACCTTGGGATTCTTTCTCTTTGGGCCATCCTCACCCTGTTGCTCACGTGCATGGCTTCTCTTTCCTCTTCCATATATTAGTACTAACATCACAGCGTCTCTCTCCCCAGTTTCCACTCTCCGTCATTACAAACTTCAGCTTAGTGGGAATTATCTCCCAAAGAAACATTAGAATTAGAAGCACGTGACCCGTCTGGCATTATGTTTTTATTACTTATTTATTTAAAACTGGAGAAGGTAGGTTGAGAGGAGAAACTTATCTTGTCTGAAGGTCAACATAGTTCTGACCTAGTGGCTAACCAGTTCTCACTCCCTCTGTATAATACAGAGCCATGGGATAAATGTTCTCAAAAGGAAGTTTTGAGAAATAAAGTTTCAGAAATAAAGGACAAAGGATGTTATCTCCTGAAATTGAAATCAGTAAGATCTAACATCAAATTGAGGGAATTATCACTGTGCAGAAATAATACATTCTGAGAGGAAAAAATGGTTTTGGGAAGTGAATTGCTGCCAAGTAAAGCATGCTTTACCATCTTTGGGAAGCTGGGAGTTTACCAAGACGTCGAGATGCTCTTTAATCCAGAGGGTTTAGCAACACAAAAGAATGCATCATCACAGGGGGAGGATTATTTTTTGGAGAAGAGAAAAACCAAGTCAGATTTATTTATACGTCTCTGATGCTGATTAATTAACTCAAATGTCATCCGACTCGACAAACCTAAATGTTCTGATCTGACTGACTCACAGTCGTATCCCTCCTATGACACAAAGTTTGTTCAGTTCGACAAATGCTGAGGTGAAATTGGTGTCATTGTAGACCCTAGCTGAGAATGCACTTCTGTGAAAGAGACCCATAGAACTGGGCACATTGTAACGTGACTACACTGTGACTACACTGTAGGTTTTCTTGGTTTGTGCTCACATAGACTCTTCCCTTTTACCTGTCAACAAGCTCCTGGGGAAATGACTCTTCTGTTGACAGCACTGGCCACACTGCGATGGGAACCAGACCAGAGGGGATGGCAGAGCAGTGATATTCAGTGTGGGCCCCTCTGGGATGGTTCAAGAGAATGTCCAGGGGGAGCCATGCGATTCAGCTGCTGGGTGACTCTATTCCACAAGAGAGGAGATAACTTCTTCCCAGGGCTGGCACACAGCAGGTACCCAACAGCTTAATGGATTCAATAGACACTTCATGCGAATCCAGTAAGTGCTAGGGACTGGTGTTGGAGATGCAGGAATCCCTAAGTCTGAGTCTTTAACCCCTGGGAGCATATAAGGATGTCGTCAAAGAGAATAGAGAAGTAGCCGAGGCAAGAGCTCAGTCCTGGGTCAGAAGTGGAAGTGGTGGGCACTGGGGATAGTTAATGTGGGCTGGGGGTGGTGAGTAAAGACACAGTAAAAGCCGGAAGCCAGTGAGCTGAGTAAAGAGAGAGTTAGCGAGACTGAACAGGGTCTGTGACTGAATTCAAGTCCATGGCTGCCGCTGGGTTATTTTCCTTGGGGTTTGTGTATTTCTATGGACAGGAGGACACGAACCTTTAACTGTTAGTATGTTGATCTTTCAAAGTAACTGCTCTTAAGAGGAAGAGCTGATCCTCAGTGAGTCATTGAGAGGGCTGATTTTCTTTATATTCTTTTCTCTTGACCTGTTTCTCAGTGGGTCCACTAAGTCCACAGAAGCCCTGCTGTCTAGAACAGCTCACCAACTCTGAGCCCTTGGCTTCCTGTAGCTCTTGTCCAGGCCTCTGGTAGTCCACCCGTCTCTTGCTCATGATGTCTTTAACAACAGTGGTACATAGCACACTGCTACTCTACTCGCCATGAGCTCCTGATTCCCTAGTCCCTATGGTGCCCTGGAATTTACTCTATCTTCTTGCTTCCAAGACTCAGCCGAGCACTACCACTTCCTCCGAGTCTCGTCCCTTCCCCTGTCTCTGTCTGCCTCTGTCTCTGTCTCTCTCCAGTGCTGTTGCTTGCACTCAGGGCCTTGTACATGCCAGGCAAGTGCCCTACCGCTGAGCACCATCCACAGTCATAACCCAGAGTTCCCCTTTGCTCTTGAGCTGAGCTGTTTCCACGCCGAGTGCTTCTGCCATAGCAATGAAAAATCCTGAGTGTACACGAGCCGTGTAAAAAGCTTTGTAGTGAACTGTACTACTTCTCCAGCAGGCTTCATGGGTCTAGATCTAGATCGCTTTGGAATGTAGCACCAAATGCCATACTTCGAATGCAGTAAGTAGATTTAACACACCCTGGAGGACGATACTATGACTTGTAAGAAACAGTATTATTTTTAGAGTTTTTCTGACCTCCATGGAGCCTGTCAGCTTTTTCCTGTGATCTCCTCTGTACCAAACTGTTCATATCCCAGGGACACTTGTGTACACTCAGAAATTGGGGCCATTGAGGTGGTTCATGGGCTGTTGTCAAGCCCTTGCCTCTCAGAAGAATGACTGACTCCATTCTGGGAAATAGGTTTGCCTGGTGGGGCAGCATGCGCGGCAGAGATGGGAAGGGAATACCTGTGTCCACAGCCATCTCATCACGAAGCAAGGGCATCATAGTGTCAGATCTCTTGGCAAAAATCAATGGCTGTTAACTGATAAAATCACCGGGTCTGTTAGGTGGCCGTGCCTGGAGAGAAGCAGAGAGCTGCTTCATCCCTGGGTTTGTGATCTGTTGGCATCCAATGCCCGCACCCACTGAGGCTTCCAACACTCAGGGCAGGCCTTACCGAGACAGACGTATTCTCTCATGTGTGTATAGCAGTGCCTATTGATGTTTATGGAGATCAGAATGGAAGTCCTTTCTAGAAATTGTGGGTGTAGATGGATGGGACATAAAGGATCTGCTGGGGTGCTGGGAGGACAGTGTGTGGAAAAACATGTGCTGGTCATGTATACATAGCTGTTTGTATGTGTAAAAGTACCATTGAACCATAAACCGAAGACAAATATACTTCGTGTCCCTTGTGCAGGAAGTCACTTTGGAAAATTTATATTCCAGCATTGAAGAGCCAAGGAGGCAGGCAGTCGATTCTTACCACTCACTCAAAATAACCCTGCGACTTAAAGGCCGCCTTCAAATGTGCCTGCTCTGTAACTAAAAGGCCACCCACCAGTGTGCCTGCTCATCAGGCTTACATATGGTCTGTGGAAAACTGAGCCGCAGAACATTAGGTTGTGCCCTTTTCTTTCTTCCTCCCGAGTTCTCCCCACCCATACTCCCACTCTGCACTGAGTCTCTAGAGTGACTTTCACTTCATTCAAGTGTTTCTTGAACTTGAATTCAAGAACTGACATTAAGTACAGTCTGCCCCTGCTCTCAAAGCCACAAAACCAACCAATGAGCGATCAAACGTTGTTTTAGAGATTGTGCCCAGACTGGATAGTGAAGGTTTTTTAACTTGTCATTATTTCCTGAACAATTTGGAACTGCAGCTGGTCACATTGTGGGTCACATTTAGAGTTCATTTAAATAGCGTGTGCAGAAATGGGTATGGGATACTATGCCGTTTTGTGTCAGGGACCTGAAACACATGGATTTGATGTTTGGGGGCTAAGTAGAACCAGTTCCCTGTGGATCCCACAAGACACATATTTGTCTTTTCAAATTGTCATAAAATACATACATAGTTTGCTACTTTAACTATTGTGGAGTGTACATTTCGGTATTGATTGCATTCACAGTGCTATACAAACAGAACCACTATCAATTTCCCAACCTTTAATAAAATCACTCTAAACAGAATCTTTATGAAAGCAATAACTCCCCACTCTCACTTCCACCGGCCCCTGCTGACCTCTCCGTGATGCTCCACCTTTCTGAATTTGCCTGTACTGGATATTTCCTATAAATGAAATCATACAGTATCTGTTTCCCTTTGTCTGGCTTATCTCATTGGCATAATGTCCTCAGGGTTTAATCCACATTGCTGCATATATCAGAACATCACCCTTGTTAATGACTAGCTAATATTCTGGTGTGCATAGGCATTCTGTTGTGCATTAGGCACCTAATCTCAGGTGATCTCATGGAGTTCTGGATCCATGTATGCTCACTGGAGTCATTTGGGAAGAGAGAAGCTCAATCGAGGAATTGCCTCCATCAGAGAGGCCTGTGGCCTTGTCTGGGGGTGTGCATTTTCTTGATTAATTATGGATGTGGGAGAGCCCAGATTGCTGTGGGCATTGTGGCCCCTGGGCATGAGGTCCTGGGTTGTGTAAGAAAGCAGAGTGAGCGAGCCATGGAGTGCCAGCCAGTGAGCACTGCCCCTCTCCTGTCTCTGCTCCAGTGCCCGCTTCCAGGTTCCTGCTTGAGTTCCTGCCTTGAGTTTCTACTCTGGCTCCCCTTCCTGATGCACCGTTGTAATGGGGAAGCTAAAATAAGTCTTCCCTTCCCTCAGTTACTTTTGATTAGTGTTCTATCGCAGCAACAGGGATGCTACCAGAACATTTGGGCTATTGTGAGTAATTTTGAAATGGATATTAACGAAGTAATGGCTTTAAAACTTATGTGAAAATTGAAGACTGTTACCATTGCAAATTAGCTGACCTTTAAGCCTCAACTCAACATTACCTCCCCTGTGGAGCCTCCTGGGTTCCTCTTGCCATCTCTGCACTGAATGAATTGTTTCTTTCCTTCTTGAGCACCCCAGGTGGTTCCTCTTGTCTGGACCAAGGGAGATCAGGTCAAGGCAGCTTGAGAAAGGGCAAGACTGGTAAATGAAAGAAGTAAGTCCAAACGGGTCATCCTGATGAAAGAGTGAAGGTCTGTCTTAAGGGAACCAGAGAATCAGAGCGTTCGGATGTTGAGACATGGAAACAAAATGACCTCTTCTTGGTGGTGCCGGCCAGGCGTAATAGCTTTCATGAGTCCAGGTGCAGCGAGTTTTCCTCCTACCATACTCAGTCCTTATTTGCATGGCCCCCAGTGTAGCACAGGCAATACAAAGTCAAGGCTCGAATATCTAACTTAGAATTTCTAGCCCGTAGCTTGGCATGCAGTAGGTACTTGAATTAGTTGAAATAGATCTACTTGCTCTGACAGAATGAATATATAGGGGCTTACTGCCTAAGACTGGATTCCTAAGAAATAGACTTTGAAGCCGGGCGTGGTGGCTCACGCCTTTAATCCCAGCACTCGGGAGGCAGAGCCAGGCGGATCTTTGTGAGTTCGAGGCCAGCCTGGGCTACCAAGTGAGCTCCAGGAAAGGCGCAAAGCTACACAGAGAAACCCTGTCTCGAAAAAAAAAAAAAAAACCAAAAAAAAAAAAAAAAAACAAAAAAAAAAAAAAAAAAAGAAATAGACTTTGAGTGTATGTCAGTGTGTGTGTGTGGAGGATGCTTTATTGATTCTTGGGGAGAATGCAGCGAGTTATGTATGACACAGTTACATCAATCTCAGGTGATCCCATGGAGTTCTGGATCCATGTATGCTCATTTAGAGTTGGCTGTACATATTGGCAGAAGGACCAGGACTTTGTTCCTCTTGAGAATCAATAAGTAGGTGCAGTTAATTCCCAGAAATGGAAATGATGCTGTAGAAGAAACTTGTCTTCAGACAAGGGCGTTACCCCTGGCAGTTAAAAGGTAGGGGGAGGGAGGGATGCTCTCATCCTACAGAAAGAAAGCTGAGGGGCCTACTGTGCCAAGAGTGTACCCCCAGTTTTAAAGAACCAAGGTCCTTCTAGCTTGTTGAGCCGCAATCCCTCAGGGATTATACGGTCAAGAAAGCTTGCCACATCTGTGTCCCAAGAGAGAGGGGAGACCATGGCATGTTTCTCTTCTTCCTTTCTCCAAGTGCCCTACACTTGGCATAAATGCAAAGCCTCACAGGTCCCTTCTACTGACTCGTTATTGGCTCGTCTAGCCAGGGGCACACTGGTTTTGTAAGTGAGGCCCGGGTCTTAGTTCCTCATTGTTTGTCCCTATGAGGTACACTGGAAGGGAAGCAAACTGTGAAGAGTGGTTCTTGGCATCTTTTTCATGGACCATTGTTCAGGTTTTCTAGAATAAGTGCATGGGACTTTTGTGATCAGGATAAATGTCGTTAAGAGATACAGGCTATAGATAATATCATTGCTGGAAGGAGATGGACTTTTAAAATTCTTTTTGTTTTCTGCATCAAATATGGAAACCCCAGAGAGAAAAAACTAGGTAGATACTCACACTTAGTAAATAATCTTCTTGGCCTAGGGAAACTTTTTCTCCCCATTTTTTTTGGTCAGTTTTTACAGGTCATTACATCTGTCCCTAGTCACACTTTGTGGGTGCTTTTTCAAGTTGGGAACCCTCATATGAATACTTAAGAGTCCCCTATGTACAGATAATCTTAATGGGGATTGGGGTCATTGTTTATGGTGACTGCTGAATTGTACGCAGAAAGGAACCTAACAATAAATATTATTAGGAAAACCATTGGCTTTAAGGAGTTGGGGTTGGGCCTGATGTTTTCTGCTGTGGCTCCCTGTGTAGACAGGATTAATTTAGTTGAAAAGACAGAGGGATGCAAGACTAAAGATAGTTTCTTTATTAAATCTTGCTCCCTTCCCTCACCTGTTCACTTGCGCTCTTAGATTTGTTTAGGCAAAGACACTGTCACATTCTGTTGGTAATAAATCTTGCTTAATTTTATGGCCTCTTGATGGGTTTGGAATAATCTAAATTCTATGACTGTCTGGAAGTCATCCACAAGCCTGTCATAAATTGTTTTGCTACATGGACAATTTTTAAATAACTGATTGTTTATTATGGAAAATTTCAAGCAACCACAGAATAGAGAGAATAATATAATGAACCTCATGTAACCTTCAACTTACTTCAAGAATTATTAACATTTGCCAGTCTTGTTTCATCTAACTCCCTCCTCCCACTTTTCTTCTGGTGCTAAGGATCAAACCTAAAGCCTTAGTGCCTATAAGACGGATGCTCTACCACCATCCACACACACACACACACACACACACACATACACACAGAGAGACAGACAGACAGACAGACAGAGACACACACACAGAGAGAGACAGACAGACAGATACAGACACACATAGACACACACACACACAGACACACATAGACACACACACACACACAGAGACAGACAGACAGACAGACAGACAGACACAGACACACACACACACACACACACACACACACACACACACACACACACATATGAAAACTTGGAAGTGAGTCCTTCATTGTATATGTGCATCCACACACATCGGTAAAAGTAGCACTCTTTGTGAGTACCTCACAAGACTGTCTGGAGGACTACCAGTGGGGGAGAATATTAGAATATTTTTGATTTTAGAGCAGAATATTTCCTTGAGCCAATCGGTTGCTTGTGCCAAGACAAATTAATTTTTCCATTCACAACCTTAGAAGCAGTCCTGTGTTGAATTCCAGTTGCAGTGCTGGATTTTAATCCATCTGCCCTCAAACAGCAGGCGTTGCTAGCCTTTGAATGAACAGAGAAACCCTTGCCCCGGAATTAGGGGACAGAGGCTTTCCTCCTGCCCATTATGACATACAAACATAGCCCTGTTCCTGAAGATTGATGATGGTGTCACAAGTGTGTCCCCTCTCCCTTTACATGCAGTGACTTGAAGTTTGCAAGGCCTTTCTGGGTCCTGGACTTCAAGGGACAGACAGCAGGGGTCTGGGAGCCACCCAGTGACTGTCTCGGCCATGCTTAATTCCAACCTGGTCTATATATTTTAAAAGTTTTCCTTGGGCTACAATATGCATAACATAATATTTTTACCTTCATCATTTATTGTCAGTGATACTCACATAGTTGTGCAGCCAGTTCACAGAATTTTCCTCTAGCAGACAGAGGCTCCTTATCCACTGAATAATTCCTCCCTCCCCAAACCTTGGAAACTCCCATCCTTTCTTTTTTTTCAGTCTCTATGGTATTTCATAAAAGTGGAGTTCCACAATATTTGACGTTTTGCAAACAGCTTATTTTGCTGATTTTATAATCTCAAGGTTTTTCAATGTTATGACATACGTCCAAATCACTTTCCTTCGTCAGGTGTGTTGCTGTCCCATTGTTTGTATAGACCACATTTTGCTTGCTTGTTTATCTGTCAATGGCACTTGGGTTGCTCACACATTTTGAGTGTGGGGGACAATGTTGCTACGAACACGGGCGTGTGTAAATGTTTCTTTTTTTAGGTGAGCCCCTTTGTTGGGGATTTGGTTGCTCATAATTTCCGCTCATTTCTGCCCTCCTAGGTTAAGGTCACGGTAGGACCTAGAATAGCATATCCTCATGGATGTCTTAGGTTTTTATTTTCTTGGCCTGCTGTGAGACTACATGTGATGACCATGGCTGCCCCTTCACAAGGTGCCTAAGACACAGTATGTGCTCAGCAGGTACTCATTAAACAAGTGGATGATTAATTGTAGTAAAATTAAACTGAAGGGAATAAAAGGTGGTTCTTTTCCATAAAATCGTTGAAATTTCAGGCTACATCCCGTCTTTGGATGTATCCTTGCATGTGTCTCTTCCAAACACCTGGTCCATGTCCCCACATAAGTTAACAACAGAATCAAGTAGCTGTTCTTCTCTGTACTTGTGGTCACAATGGACAAGCACAGCCTGTCCCTTATTACCTGCATTTTTCTCCAAGTTTAGAACATAGTAGTATCTCAATATATTTTCACAGTTTATGACCAAATTGGTGAATAGATGGATACATACATAAGGGAACAATTTCACAAATGAGCCAAAAAAAATGTGTGCTTTGGTGAATGTTATAACTCTTGAGAGCCTTCATTGAGATAGGAAAGAGAAATTGATGAAAAGGAAGAGGGTGTGTAGATCGCCCCTCATTGGACAAATACCTCTCTCTGGTTGTGGACACTGCTCTTCATCAGTAAGCCCAGCAGACCTGGTTCCTGATCCTGCGGATTTTCCTATCTGAGGCAATCAGACATCAGGAGATGCCTTTTGTCTCATGAAGGGACCTGGAAGCCATGCTAGTGAATAACAGGAGCCCACGTCAAGCAGGGAAGTCAGAAGCCACAGAGGAGGAAATGAAATCATAGACATGCGAGAACTAAGCCTGATGAAAAAGGACTGTGTCGGAGAAAGGAAACAGCCATGACCAGGGGAGACCACTCATGGTGGGAGCTATGGAAGCCCATGGTCGCTGGACATGATGGAGAAAGTCTTCAACATGAGACTGGAATAGAGGTCATCGTCATGGTAGATCTAGAGGAAGACCATCGACCTCCAGTTAAGAGCATTGGGAGTCCATTGCCACTTAACACAGGCATGCATTCAGTGTTCTTCAGAGAAACCAAGCCAGTGGGGTGGAATCAGATAGGTGAGAGGAGAGTTATGGTGGAATTGCCAAGGGCAGGGCGGGATGGATGTCCTGTTCTATGAAGGGGCGGGGGTGGGGGATAGAGAGAGGGGAAGGGAGAGAGAATTGGAGTTACGTTCAGAAGACGAGTCCTCTGAAAGCAGCTGCTAAATATAAACCCGGTGAGAGCGAGGACAGCAGGGCCGACCACCGCAGGGGCCAGGGGCACCCGAGAGCCACGGTGACACGAAGGTTTCTTCCTCATCTCCCACGCCTTGCCTGCTCGCCTTCTGTTTATTTTGTGACCTCTGCAGGCAGTTCCTCGGTGTCTTCGGAATCTATTGCCACTGTCAACACAGTCATTTTCTTGAGAAATTTTACCTGGTAGAGTGTCAGGTGATCATCCCCACTTCAGTAGACAATAGCTGTTGTCGGGAGCTGTCTCCCCTCCGGAGGGAACCGGAGCAGCTGTGTGTGAATACGCGTTTTGCTGGAGGGAATGTGATGACTGTCCATCGTGGGTGCTCACCTTCTCTTGATGTCTAAGGAACTGTTCTGGGGATAGAAGGACAAGGGGGTGGCTGCAGAAGGGTGCATTATTTTAAAGATAACTCATGGCATTGATCCAAGCCCAATTTTTTTTTTTTCACAGAAGGTTGTGACTTTGGGGAGTATCTAGAATTATACAGCCATACGTGCTGGTCTCTAAAATGTATTCTGAACTGTAGATGAGCAGCTGGTAAGTTTTCCAGTCATTGTGTTACAGTGTGAGCACTGCAGTGCTGAGTCCGAGTGGCCGGAACAGAAGTCACTCACCTCCAGGGGAGTGTGAGCACTGCAGAGCTGAGTCAGAGTGGCCGGAACAGAAGTCACTCACCTCCAGGAGTGTGAGCACTGCAGAGCTGAGTCAGAGTGGCCGGAACAGAAGTCACTCACCTCCAGGGGAGTGTTGCTTGCTGTATGAAACCTGACTGACCTCGTGCTCAGAATGACTCTAAGTGTGGGTCTAGCATGGTGGCATGGAGTCACTACGCTACCATCATTTTAGTTGGGTTGTCGAAATTACAGTTAGCCGAGGATCCATCAAACCAGCCTTCCGTGAGATCTTGAAGCAAATGATGATGTAGCGCCTCTGCAAACCCAGAGTCACTCATTCGTACCTCTGAGAAGTGATGGGATCGGGTGTCTTTGGAGGACGGATGAGAAGGTGATACACAGAGATGGCTTGCCTCAAAATATTCTGAACTCTGTCTTTTCTCTGTGTGATTTTCATATGCAAAATATGAAAATTCCATGGAAATGATTATTAAAATAAACTCTGTCTGCCCTTTCAATTCACAAAAATGTGAATTTAAAATTATAATATGCATTACTTTCTATCTGTACAGAAGAAACATTGCATTTCTGGGTTTCTTTTCCTAACTATGGGATTTCAGCCCAGATAGAATTCAGGAAGTACTTGTTTTACAATACATTTCTTTGTTGATTTTTCCCTTAATCACTCTAAAGATGATCTTGTTTTTTCCCCATGCTTTAAACCACATTCTATTTAATGTCCTTATTAGAAAAGATCAGTTAACACATCAACCAAATACACGCCTTGTTATACATCTGTTATCATTGTAAATTGCATGCTTGCTTAAGAATGACGTTTTCTCTCATTTAAGGCCATTTCTGTCTATTAGCAAATGAATTCAATTTGAATCTTCACAAGTATGTTTTACTTCACACCAGAGATCCATTATTTTAGAAAACCAAAGCATTAAACTTAAAAAAAAAAAAAAAGAAGTCATCTGCAAGGAATAATGAGAATATAATCAGAAACAATACATCTGCCTGCTTGCTTTCTTTTAAACGTAACAACTGGCCATAGGTAGTGTTGATATCAGCCAAGGAGGCTTTCCTAACATAGACGGGAGAGACATCTCAGTGGTAATGTACTTACTCTGCAAGCAGGAAGGCCTGAGTGAGGTTCTCCAGAACCCCTGCGAAGTCAGATGCAGCAGCTCATCTAATCCCAGCCTTGCTGTGCCAAGACTGGAGGTGGAGACAGAATCCCTGGAAACTTGTGGGCCAGATGCTCCTCCATGCAGCAGTGAGCAAGATCCTGTCTCAACTAAAATGGAAGGCAAGGACTGACACCCTAGGATGTCCTCTGGCATCTTCTTGAGCTCTGTGGCATGTATACACAAAGAGAGACACAGACACACATATGCATACACACACACATACACACACACAACACATACACACGGAGACCTACAGACATACAAACACAGAGAGAGATTTAATTTATAAAACAAAACAAAAACAAACAAACAAAAACCCACATTCATAAGAGCTGTCCACTGGTTAAACTGATTAGGCATCTAAATAAAGAGCAGGGTTTTCATGGTATCTGTGCAGACACCTGTTTCATCCTAGAGGAATCTTTTGTGAGCATGCTGACCCTCCTCTGGAGTTTGCTTGACATGTCAGGTTGAGTCATTGGCTTGCTGTTACCAGCTTGGAGCTCAGCATGCTGTTGGGCCTGTTTTTGCTGCCACTCCAGTGACAATAAATTCCACGATTGATCTTTGCACTGGCAGAAGTTAGGTCCTTTTGTTTCCTCTGCAGAAAATGAATTGCTTTGCTGTGTGATAGGCAGGTAGCCGCACACTAATACTTTCCTTCTCAGTCTGGAATCAGGTAATGGTGGCCCATCTTTCTTGCTGACAGTGGGGACGACGGGCTGGCTTGTCCCCTATCTTTTAGTACAGCTCAAGGACAGGAAGAGTGGCTGGAATTTTATCAAGCTCAAGAGCTGGGGGCAGGAGCAGTGTGGATGGGAATAGATAATTACCTCCCGAAGGCTCCTGTCCTGTTATCGACAAGTCAACCGGGGCCCTTCCTGCCTTTGGGTATCCCTTTGGAGTGTCACAATGGCACTTTTTTTGTAGATTCACAGGTTCCTGTTCCTTTCTGATGCAGAATGGCTTTGTGAGTCAAATCCAGACTCTGGCTGGTGAGCTGAAGGTGGGTTTTATATTTTTAGATGGCGAGGAAATAGGGACAGATTCTTTTGTGACACATGAAAATGGTATGGCAGTGCTCAAGTGAAGGTTGATTGGGGCACAGTCATGCAGATTTATTTACCTGCTCCTTGTGGCCATTTCTCTGCAATCTTGACAAAGTTAACGTAGTTGAGTATTTGCAAACAGATAGAGCAAATGGCTCATCAAGTCTGGTTGAGGCATGTTAGGTAGTTAAAAAAAAAATGTTGCCTACCACATGTTTAGCCAAGATCTTGTTCTTACCTGTACTGGTAATTTTACTGTATTATGGGAATGTGTGTGTGTGTGTGTGTGTGTGTGTGTGTGTGTGTGTGTGTGTGTGTGTGCGTGTGTGTATGTATGTATGTATATATATATATATGTTTTCTTCTTCAGAAGGAGTTCTTAAGCACATTTCTCATGTTTTTTTAAAAATTGTTGAATTGTATTGTATTGAGGGAACAATCAAAGCACTAGGCTATTAGAGTCAGTTCAGCCAGGAGATCATCAAAGTTGTGAGATTAGTAATGCCCATTGATTTGTACCAGCTCCATCCCCAGTCATGTTATTTAGGAGTTCACCTTACCTTGTTATTGTGGACAATGCAAAGTTAAAAACACTGGCCCCTCCCTTCCTCACTCCTTCAAAGAAATCAGCGTATTTATTATATAAAAATTATATAGGACTGGGTATCTTTTTTAGTTGAAAATCAGAATTATAAATTTTTTTTACTAAGGTTAAAAATATTTTTTTGACTGTTCTGAAGACTGAACCCAGGACCTCATGTATCACGTGCTCTCTTCAGTAATTCTCTGCAATTTCTTTCCCGCTCTTTCAAAATATCTTTGCTTATTATAAATATGTACACAAGGCTAACCTAATGCCAAACAACTTCTGGGCTGATTAATTGATAGCTGAAGTGAAATTACCTGAGGGTTTTTTTGAATATGCATTAGGAACTTTGAAAATTTGCATTTGTTCTGTATTTATGCAGAACAGATAAATAAGGTGGCATTTACGAGTTATCAGTTAGCGGAGTAAACATTTTAGTATGTCTTGGAAGGGACCATCATTTCCCCAATGCTGTTTTTTTTCCCCATTTGTTTATTTGTTTTTAATATACATTCATTCTTGCCCAGCTCCATTTCACTTCTTAGGTTGCTCTCTCTCTTCTCACCTGGAGAGTAGTGGTACCTTAAGTTGTCCAGTGTGTGTTGAATAGTGTCGTGCCTGGGAGTAACAGTCTTCAGAGAGCTGTGCAATGAGCCACCAAGAGTGACAAACCCCGCTTTGCAAATGAAAGCTTCCTCTTTCCTGCATTTGACAGTCAGCTTTAGCACAAGGTCCACGAGATCACTTTAGTTCGTGTTAATGATCAATCATAGAACCCAGGGATAAAGATTGAACTCACATATCTTGGATGAAGTCTAGGAAACAAATTATTATGTGTGCTTTGTCTTTGATTACATTCTGGAAGGGTGCTGGCCATCTTTGGCCCATCCATAGTACAGCCATGTGGAATTTTCCAAGACTATAGAGTGACTGCGATTACCCTATGTAAGTTCTGGAAGAACATGGATGAGCAAGGCAGAGTCCTGGAACTGTGCTGTGGCTCAGTGTAGGCTCTCCATGGCCCTGAGGCACTGGTTCATTTTGCTCAACTTTGGGAGAGCAATTAGAGTTTTCAGGCCAGAACTTGTGAGGGCTTCGGTGGAATCCACTAGAACTCTCTTGAAGAATTCACCTAGGACTGTGGCCCCAGTCAAATGACTAACGGTTGAGTCATTTGAAGTCACCACGTTCCTGCTGTCTCCTGGAGGGTCTTCATTTCACTGACTCGTGTTTCATTTCGCTGATGCCGTGAGCTCCTCTAGAAACCCTGTGTCTCCTTTTTAAAAAACATAACCAATCCTAAGCACTTAGCAGAAAGTAACTTCTCTGTGAGTGTTGACTGCAGGGCAGTGTGGGAGAAGGCTGCATTCCTCAGGGGAATGTTTGCTTTTACATGTGTATGCTGCGCGAAGTTAATAAGTCCCAGCTAGACTCCGCAGTGAGCAAGTGCAGGGGCTGCAATTTGATTCTCTTGCCGTTAGTAGAGCAAACAGTAGGTGGGATGGGCGTTAAGCTTAAATATCTCATTGCACTATCTAGGATGTACATGCCACCGGTGGGTTTTCTGCTCTCCGCTCTTTGGATGCCCCGGGTTCCCTGATTTGCTTTTCCTTGCCTCTCGTCTCAGCATTGTTCAGAAGGCGCAGCTCTGCAAACCACACAGAGGCGTTTCTACTTCCTCTGCATTTTGTTTCATTCATCCCATTGACTGGTACTGTCAGCTAATTGGAGTAGACATGGAAAATGAAAGCTGCGTTCTTCAGCTGCCAAGTCTCCTCTCTTGGCAGGGAGTGGATGGTGCCAGTAATTGTACCAGAAGCGCTGGTTGCTCTGGGTTCTAGCTCTGGATTTAACAACGGAGGCCTGAGAGAGTCTTCCTCAGAGACGCTGGGCACCTGCTTCACTTCAGTGGCTTCCTGGCCCTCAGGGAGGCTCGCAGTAAATTCAGTCATGCGTTCTTGTGTTGTTGGAGGATAACCAGCGTGCATTTTGCTGACTGTGGGAGTGGATTGCTTGGTCTGAGTACTTAGTCAATATGTCATTCTCATGAGAGATGGCAGTTAATTTCGTCTTGGTACATAACAGGGGGTGGGGATGGGTGGGTGGGAGCAGGACCCACAGTCCTGGGAATGAGGATGCTATAAACTCACATACCAACTGTAGTCCATGCCAAGGTTTAGTTGGGAACAGTACTGATACAGAACAGAAGCCCGTTTTGTAGACTCGTTCCTCTTGAGGGGCGGGTGACTTGTCTGGAAAGAGTTGAGTAGCTTAATGGAAAATGGAGAGTCAGTGTAGGTGATTAGTCATTAAAGCTGATTGTCTCTGTTTTTGGCCCCAACAGCCTTCCTTCTTTTCTTTCCAGCTTTAATTTATGAATCAACTGACAGTAGTAGCAATACTTGAGGGTAAGCCATGGCAGGTTAGTCAGGGGGAACCCAAAGTACAGGCACTTTGTTTGTTTCACATGGGGTGAGTGAGACCAGAGTGGATGCTTAACCTTCAGAATCCTCACAGCACATCTCACATTGTGTATCGATGAATGTGATTGTGAACTGCACATCAGGAGAAATTCAGGTGTGATGTGGTGCTGTGCATGCTCTATGCGAGGGTGTATGGCCCTCTGCGAAGCAGGTCATGAGGAGTGAGGAGCACATGGGGAATGTGTGGACAGATGTGAGGATTGCCTGGAGGGGCCTTGGCTCTGCCTGTGAGCACTCGACATTATGCTGAGAGGTCTCAGTGTGTTATCTAATTAATTCATTGAATTCGCCTTTTCCTGGTAAGTGCCCGTACATAGAACTTTCTTTTTTGTTTGGTGTATTGTTAGACATACTCTGAATCCCTCAAAATGTTCAATGTGCTTTGTTTTTTATATCCATTAGATCTATAGATGTATGTAACTTGAGATTATCTAAATTCCTATTTTACCATTTCCATCTAGAGCAGTGGTTCTCAGCCTTTCTAATGCTACAGCCCTTTAAAACAGTTCCTCATGTTGTGGTGACCACCAATTGTAAAATTAGTTTTGTTGCTACTTCACAACTGTATTTTTGCTATTGTTATGAACTGTAATATAAATATCTGATATGCAAGATATCTCTGATATGTGAACTCCCCCCCCAAGGGGACCATGACCCACAGGTTGAGAATTACTGATCTAGAGTCCTTTTTGTTTCTTCTTGAAGAATTTCCATTAGTGCTTCTTTTCCAGTTTGGGGTTGCAAGGAACAAATTCTCACAGGTTGTTTTTATTACTTAAAATGTCTTTATTTCACAGTGGTTTTGAAGGATATTTTAGTTGGGTATAAAATTCTACCTTGAGTCTGGTGAGACTGCTCAGTGGATAAAGGTGTCGTCTTTCATAACTGATGAGCTGGGTTTCATCTTTGGGACCAAGAAAATTGATGCCCCCAAATTGTCCTTTGACTTTCACATGTGCCTTTGGGTACACGTGTATCCCTACATATGAATTCACACACAGAGAGAACAAATAAAAACTATAAAGAAATAAAATTATGTCTTTGATGCTTTTGCTTATTAAAGGTTTATCTTAAAACTTTCACCATTTTTTTGAAGTTAGTTTTCATTTTTTTGGATGATAATTCCCTTGTCCTTTACAACTTTCAATATAGTTTTCTTGGCTCCTTTGTTTTTAAAGTGGTCTTACTCTGATGAAATACAAAGTGTTATTTTTCTTTCTGTTTGATAGTCATAGCACTTTTTTTTGGCATTTATGGCTTTTAGTTTTAGAAAGTTCTTGGCCCTATTTCTGCTGTGTTTTTTTTTTTTTTTTTCTGCTCATGTCCTGTTTTCTTGTCTTTAGAGGTAGATTGCCCATATGGTAAACTTTACAACATGTTCCATGAGCTTCTAATGACCCTTCCTTTTCCTGTCCTTTTGGTTCTTTATGGCTCAGTTTGGATATTTTCTATTGATTTATATTCTCATTTGTCTTTAGTGATGGCTAGTATTCCACGAAACAGGGTTATTCATTTGTTTGAATTTTTGTATTCTAGAAATTCTATTTAATTGTGTCTATAGGAGGCTGGAGAGATGGCTCAGGGTTAAAAGCACATACTGCCTTTGCAGACAACCTGAGGTTAGTGCCCAGCACCCATGTCAGGTGACTTAGAACCAGCTATATAACGCCATCTCTCAGGGATTCTATGCCCTTTCCTAGACTTTACATCCACCTGCACTCACGTGTGTGTTCACACACACACACACACACACACACACACACACACACACACACACTCACACACACACACACACAGAGTTTACACATCAAATAAAAAATCATCCATCTGAAAAATATGCTTATAGATTCTAGTTATCTGATGAAATATTTAATAGGCATAAAATATGTATCTATCATCTTTAATTATTTTCACAAATTTCCTAACAGCATAGAATATAATTTTTTCTTGACTAGATGAGATCTACATTCTGCTAATCTGGTATATTACTATTTGATAAGTAATTTGTGTTTGTGTTTATGTATAAAACTGAATTAGGATATGTAGTCAGATAACTATGTCATGGTTTTTACTCACATAAATACATTGTGGGACATTTGAAAGTCATGTGGTAAGTGGACATTTTTCTTTGGGAATGAATGTCTTGCTTATTATATGACATCTAGAATTTATCATCCATGTTCACTGATGTCATCTTTACCACACTGTTCAATATCCAAACACACTTTCAAGTAAGTCTTCCAGGACAGCATAGCACCTGTTCAGAAGTACTGCTTTACATGGAGATAAGGGTAGGTTCTTGTCAGGATCCTTGGACTCGGGGTGCCTGCCAGCCCTGAAGACAGACTTAGTCGGTTGTTTGCGGCCTGACTGAATTGGAGTGTAGCACAAACTCACTGGATGATCAGGTTAGCTGGGGCTGCTGCTGTTGGCCAGCTGAGGAAAAGCCAGCATTGGGAATGCCAGCAAGAACATCAGACAGCGCAGCAGAGATGTGCATGCTGGAACACAACAGCACCCGCCTGACATCCAGTCAGGACTCTCTAGAGCAAAGGTCCTAACTGAGACGTAGGCTTAGGGCTGAGATCTCAAAGAGTATAGATTGAAAATGGCGACAGCAAGGTTTCTAAAGGACAGCAATGGGAATGAAATGCTGTTACCTGTCAACTTCATCGCAAAGTAGCCATTCTTTATTTTTAGGAACACCCATCCATCCATCCATCCATCCATCCATCCATCCATCCATCCATCCTTCAATCCACCCATGAACTCATTCAAAAACATTAAGTGCCTGCTGTGTTTTATCCCCGTGGGGATACAAAGCTGCCTGAATAGAAAAAAAATTGTCCTTACTCTTGGGAAGGGAGAGAGACAACTGAAAACCTAATTATAAAATGAATGATAAGAATCTAGTAGAGAAGGAAGACAAAAAAAAAATTAAGTAACTTTAATATGGAAGATAATGGTGTAGCTATAGTTTAATTTCATCCGCAAACATTTTGAATGTTTAATTTCCCTGCGTCCCCACATTTGCCTTAGGAATATGAAATGAAGTCTTTGGAAGCTGAATTGATAGAGAAAAAAAAGTAATTACAAGCTTAAGCTGTAGTGGAATCTCCTGGCATCTGGACTGAAGTGGAAATAGGACTGACTTTCTAGTCATAATAGAATTTTTACTGTGGTTAGCATCTCCAGAAATTTATGAAAGTTATTTTGTCATTGGCGGCCTCTCTGATCAGACTTTCACTGTAACAGGATTGTGCTAGAATAAACAGAGAGCTTGATGTGAGGGGCAGATGAGCCGTGGATGCAAGCCTGGTTTCAGTTGCTTGAGAATTTAGAACGAGGACATATTACATGGATATCTTATTTTATTCTGTATTTTAAAGATACTCTATTTTTTTTTCCAGACTGAACTTCTCCAGAAGCAGTTATGACAGAACTTAAGAGTAGAGTATTATTTAAACACTTAGGCCACAGGAAATTCACACCCTCTTATATTGGGCATTAGAGATGCCAGGGAGCGTGTTCTTCAGTGCTAAGTGCTATAACCCTCCCTGTGTCATTAAAATAAAAGTCCATGGTCAAGTGACTGTGGTTGTGGCATGTGAGTTAAGTCAAAGCCGATGCCTGTTACGTGCTTCTAATGAGCAAGCCACTCTGCCGAGAACGTTAGCTCATTTCATCCTCACTATGAGCCTGGGAAACAATTGACCCAGAAAAACTGGTAGATTTGTCCGAAGTCCTCAAGCTGGGAGGTTGTTGAATGGGCTTTTGAACCCGATGTTCCCCACTCTACCATTGGGCACTGCTGCTCGAGCCAGGGCGGGGTAACCTGTAGAGCAAGCCGTGCGCACAGGCATGTGTGCTGGGAACACAAGCTTAGCATCTCTAGAGTCCAGTGGGCACAGTGTTAGCTCACACGCAGGTAACTAGCTTCCCGTAGAAATAGGACTCAGCCTCTCTGAGTCTCAGTGTCCCTTCTGAAAAATGAAGACAATGATTAAAAAAAACAAACAAACTACTATGTTAAGAGGTTTTAAAAATAACAATATCTGGGACTCCTTAGAGGGTACCCTCTTCCTCCATTTTTCCTCCTTGGGCCAAACAGAACTGTCAAGAGTTAGTCTGGTTCTTTAGAAGGGGAAGGGGCTTTGTTGACATGGTAGAGGCAGGGGCAGGGACAGAGGGTGATCTACTTCCTTCAGGAGGCAGGAGGAAGTAGCGTTTAATGTCTAGAGTCTGTGTGGAAGTTAGATTACAGTGGGTCACTTAAACATCACGGTCCCTTCATCTTTTCTAAGAGCAGACAGCATTGCCCTAGGGAGCCTCCCCTTGTTGATCTCTCAAAGTCAGCGAGTGTAAGTGAAGAGTGATGTATGGTGTTTTAGTACATTGTTATTGATACTGTATAAGAGGGAGAAAAGGATGGCTTCAGTCCCAGATCTGGCCTGCGTGTAATTCATGCGTCCTGTCCACAGCTGATTCCTTCATTTGTAAACTGGGGGTCCTGATATCTTGCCCAGTGCACGCCACAGGAGTCGGAGAGTGCGGGAGACTGGGACTTAGTGGCTCTTAGAGTTAGCTTGTTCTCGTCCTGGTTCGATCCCTGCCTCCACCCTCGGTGCAGTGCTGTTCCAAGCTGTCTGTTGGAACGTGATGTTAACTGGCTGCGCTCTTTGGGTCTCTCGAACGACCGCGTTTTAAGTTACACACAGTAGCTATCTTTTCGTCTGTGTTTCTTGCTGTTGTTTCTGCATCCCGGCTCAGTCTTGCAGCAAAATGACTTTGAGTTTGTCATTCTAGGATAGCTGGGCAGTAGGTCCCAGAATGCTGAAATGGGAGGGCTTGGGTCCTTGGTGTAAAAAACAAGATGCTTTGTAAAGAGTTCTGATTTGGAACAAACCTTGGAAGTGGGTTTTAAACAGGAAACGGCTCAGCATTTTGTATTTAACTTGTATTTATTCCTCTTGAATGGAGGATCTAATATCTTTTCTTGACAATAACTGCCCTCTTCCCCTTTCTCTTTGGGGCTGAGTGAGGAGCTTTCCATGAACTTTAAAATGAAACCAAATGAAAAAGGCATTGTTTATCTAAGCTGTCTGTGGAAGGGCACTTGGGAGAAGAATTGAACTCTAAAATAACCTTATGAAAGTTATTGATTTGTTTCTTTATGGTTCCCTGACAAACAAGGACCATTATTTCTGTGCCCGAACTGGAGCTGGGTCAAAGAACCCTCTTTTTATGGATTAGCTTTCCTGAAAACCAGACTTGCCAAGGAAGTGAACTTCTGGAAATGAAGATGTGAACTCCAGCTGAATGCTAACTTTCTTTTATTGCTTCGAAGGACATGTGGGGAGCACAGTTAATTTTTAAGCTTGTACTGAGTACACCAGGGTTTGTAGATAGCTTAGGAGAGTTAGGTGAATTGCCCACTGTTGTGTACTCAGTAAGTGATTTTATCTAAGTGCTGCTACTCTCAGCTGCACCTTCCAGGGTCTACTTAGGCCTAGGGTTGGTAGGAAGAAAAGAATACATGCATGCGCATGTGCGTGTGCATACACACATACACACGAGTACACATGTGCATGCGTGCATACACACATACACACACACACACACACACACACACTTGTTCTTCTGCCTTGTATTTTAGAATTAACGCTGTTTGAAAGACCATATAAACTAGGTAATTTATTGTTGCAGAAATAGAAAATACAAATACAATAAAGAAAGAAGCAAAAGAAGAAAAATCACCGAGCACCCACACCCAGGAACGAATTGTCTTTGATCACTGGCTTTATAATGTCATGACTCCCTTTCCATGCTTGTAAATACATGTTACTACAAAACAGTCACATTCTACACACTGCTTTGTAACTTGAAAGCATAGCTTTTAGAGAGCTTTATTCCCTTTTTTGTCTCATTTTAAAAATGAGACGAGTCAATCAATCATTTTTTATTATTTATACTATTCATATGGAAGAAAATTTATGTTGACAGTTGATATACTGATCTTTAGAATGCTTTAAATAACTCGCCTTCCCAAATTTGGGTACTAATGAGGGATATATACATTATTTATTTTTAGCACTAATCAAACGTTCAATAGATACTTAATCAAGTGAATAAATTATGTTTGATTGCCCCCACCCCAAGTGCCAAGGATCAGTTCAGCTTAGCGCTTTCGTGTGCTAGGCAAGTGCTCTACCACTGAGCTGTATCCCCGGTCCACTAACAGTTTTTAAAGCAAGATGGCTGTAAAGTATGTGGTGATAGAGATACGTCATCTGCAGGAGGACTTCATTTGCCCATTACTAAAAACATCGACACTCCTTGAGCGCGTATTTTCTGCTGCTTTTTACGTTTGTCCTAATCTAGTTCTCTAGTCTGTAATCCAGTGAAAAGCTGAGGCATGCGTCTCCTGTGGAGTGTGTCAGATTTGAAGAGAGGCTTATAAAGTGATGTAATTGCAGTAGTAACATGGAAAAATCTGTAAAGGTCTCTTTACAATGTTATTTCTTTGGGATTTTATGGCTTTATCCAAAGTTGGAAGCTGGTGAGGAGTTCCTGCATCCCTGCCTTCATAAAGCAATTTTATGGGACCATAGAAATTGATTCGTAAAGTTTTAGGCCTGAAAAAATATATGGCTATCTATCCCGGCCTTGGGAAAAGGCTTATTTTATTTAAAATTACCCATAAATTACTACGTCCATGAGCACATTAATACAAGGAAGTACTTTGACAGGTCCAGTGCTTAGATGAAGAAATATTTTCTTCAAGCACAGTTAGATACCAGTGAAATGATAGTCAACCCTGTTGGGACTGTGGCGGGCCGTCAGTTAAATGTTGTTTCCGGGAGCTCTCCCTCCCCAAGTGGAATGTGAATTCAGATGGGTAATCTCATGAGGACACTCAGTCACTTAGGCTTATTTACTCCTTCAGCCAATGTTCAAGAACTGGGCTACATTAAAGGGCCCTGCAAAGAGGCAGATGATCCATGGGATCTCCCGTTGGGAAGGCTGGACAGATAGGTAACAGGAGTCAGGAAGGTTTTCTAGCGCCAGAGAAATCTCACCTTTGGATTAATGTAAAGAAAAGTTACGGTTTTGTGAATGAACATGAAATCGCAGTGTGTTTTAGAAGAGTCTGTTTGGGCTCAACCCGCTAAGTCCTGTGACACAGGTATTATGGAGTCTGTTGTAGAATGTTACCTCTCCAGGAATGAAGGCCGCTGACCGCTTAGCCCCTCACTCAGCATGAAGTAGCCCACACTGGTAAGGCCTTTTGCAGACTGAGTTAAAGGAAGATGGGCTCAGGCTGGTGTAGCAGAGCTTCCCACTCGCCTAGGTTCTCTCAAAACCTCTGCTCTAACTGCATTAGAAAGTGCTAAAAAAATTAGATATCTTTTCGTGACCTCTGGGCGGTGGTAAATGCAGAAATGTGAGCCATGGATACATTCCATTTCTCTAACATGAAGGAACAAAAAATGTTTTTCAGCATGTTCTCTGTACCAGTTGGTTGTCCATTGCCAAAACGGTCAGCCCTGAAAATGTACATACTAGTCACATTCTACAGGCTGAGCAGGCTGTATTTAGGAATGTGTATGTATATACATATATGCATGCAATAAGAATTAATGAAAGAAGAGGCTGTAAATTTGAAAGAGAGGGAGAGGGGTGTATGGAGGGCATGGAGGGAGGGAAGGAAGAAAGGGTAAACTGCTATATATTATAATCTTAAAAATAAGAGCCAAACCACGTGAAAACCAATAGATGTCTGGGAGTTTGTTTTACCATCTCAGTTCAGGAAGAGCCATGGCTGATGTAGTGTGATATTTGGAGCCCCACCCAAATATTGCTAACACCGTATTCTATTATCCTCTTGAAACAAAACAGCCAATGGGAACCACCAGGAACGGCAACACCAAAGCCTTCCCCTCCAGATTGCTGCTCGCCCCTGCTACAATGTTCTTAGTCCTCTGAGTGCTAGTGTGCCACTCACGTAGTAGTTTTAGATTTAGCTTTTTGCCTGTGTAGAACAGAGATGAGAGGATGGAAAAGCCCAGCCTTTGCTTGTGGGGCCACACTCATTCTGGGAAAAGGAATCTCTCAGAGGTAGGTGCTGAATGCCTATAACATACTAGGAAGCATTCAGAGAAGAGAAAATTAATAGTCTCTTGGTCAGTATCAAATACGGTTCGTACATCATCTCATGTGGTCCTTTCAGCAGCTTTATTTATCTTATTTTTGCAGCTCTATTTTGTAGATAAGGAAACAGGCACTGGGACATAGGCACTTTGCCGAAGACCAGATGCACAGTGAACAGGGGCGACACTAGCTTTGAACGCAGGCAGCTGTTTCAGAGCCGAGTGCCCATGGTGCCCAAGGAGTTGGTGAACTTGGACAAGTGGACCGATTTCCTGGAACTATCTCCTCATCTGTAAAAGGGGAATGGTAGTGACAGTTCCAGCTTCCTAGGCTGTGGGCTGACTTGGCACAGTGTTCCGACTCTGAGTTACTTCCTGTAGCCTTCCAGGACTACGTCACCTGTTGGGGAAACCAACCACAGCTTCCCAGCCCCATGAGATTAGCGCTTCTTCCCCTCCTTCCCTCTCTTTCTCCTCTTTCCCAGGCTGGGATCCTCCTGCTTCCATCTTTAAAGTGCTAGGATTGGGCTGGAGAGATGGCTCAGTTGTTAAGAGCACCGACTGCTCTTCCAGAGGTCCTGAGTTCAATTCCCAGCAACCACATGGTGGCTCACAACCACTTGTAATGAGATCTGGTGCCCTCTTCTGGCCTGCAGGGACACATGCAGACAGAATACTGTATACATAATAAATTAATAAATCTAAAAAATAAAGAATTTGTACTGTATCAACCTGATAATAGAAAATAAATAAATAAATAAAATGAAAAAATTTTTTAAAAAAAGTGCTAGGATTACAGGCCTGTGCCATCATGCCCAGGATCTACACATATGCATACATGACTGTGCCTGCACTTATATGGATGTATATATGTACGATATATACACATACACACATACACATACATATATAAATAATTTGCGTTTGGGTTTTTATTTTGTTTTGTTAGAGACAATGTCTCATGTAGCTCAGGATAGCCTTGAACTTGATACATAGCTGAGGCTGGCCATGAACTCCCTTTCCTCCTGTCTTAGCTTTCCTACCGCCGGGATTGCAGGTCTGTACACCTATGCCTGATGTATTTGTTTCGTATAGTTTTGGTTCTAGTTTGTGTTTGTTATATTTTTGGTTGCGAGCCTAGCCTTTAACGGCAGAGCCATCCCTACTTCGTATTTCTTGAATGACTTTGGCGAGGCCCTCATGCACAAAGCCTATTCCCTAACCTAAGAGATTATGATTAGCCTTGAACTGAAAGTGCTTGCCTGGGGATACTGTGCTTATCCAGTATAAATCTGTTGCTTTGTTGGTCATGATTTTCTAGAAGAACTGAATGAATGGTGAACAGAATTGAGGGGCGGTGGCTGTATTTTAAGGAACCGGCGTGTGCGATTGGTGTGAGTACCAGGTTCAATCATCTGTAAGGCGGGTCAACAGACTGGAAACTCAGAATTTCTGTGTTAGACTCTTGAGACCAAACTCCCTGCTTTCCAGGAAACTTCAGGTTCTACAAGGCCAACTACTAATTGGGACCCACTGATGCTCTAGAAGGTTGTCTCTTGGTTCAAGGCCATACTTCAGCT
Organism: Peromyscus maniculatus bairdii; assembly: GCF_049852395.1. Taxonomy (NCBI): domain Eukaryota; kingdom Metazoa; phylum Chordata; class Mammalia; order Rodentia; family Cricetidae; genus Peromyscus; species Peromyscus maniculatus. The sequence continues at coordinate 89,028,578 of NC_134861.1, forward strand.
TCATCTACAAAAGAAAGGTGGTGCTCCTCTGTTCTTGATGGGGTTGCATTCTGGCTAGTAGTAAATTGGAAGCCCAAGTTGAAAATGTCATTAATAAACTAAGCCCCTGGACATTATAGCAACCTAGTTGACCCTTGTGATGGTGTGGTGGACTGAGGGCTGTGGTCTTCTGCCTCTCCAGCATCTCCAGAGATCACCATACCATACATTTCTATCTCCGGAAAAGATCAACACCCAAAATTGTAGCAATGATGTCTAATGAACAAGTGTATCTTTTGTACTAACCCCCCAGTAAACAAAAACATAAATTTGTGATCATCTGTACATAGCAACACAAATTAAGATCTGGTTAAATAAATAAGAGGGGACTGTAGCCTAGCCAGGTTGAGACACAGACTTTACTATCCACCAATATCTCAGCTCATCTAAAAACCTAATTTAAGTAATACTGGGACTCCAGTGACTATCAGAGGTTTAGATATGGCTCTTATTGTATTGATTAGTGCTTCTATTGGTTGGCAGAGAAAAATATGGCTGAGAAAGTTTAGGAAGGAAGGAAGAAAGCCTTCCCCCAAGAAACCCATGAACTAATATCTACTCCTTTAAGCATCTCTAGTGTGGCAGGCTTAGGAAAATTAATTAGTGCTCTCAGGGACTTATGGTCTGGTCTAGCAAGGCTACCAAGAGCTTGAACAAATGCTATAAATTGTGAGAGTGTTCACAGACACAGTGGAGTCCAAGAGTGGTTGAGGAGCTGTACCTGGTAAGGGTCAAGGACGAAATGGATTCATCCCTAAGATGGATCCCTGGCTTCATGAACGTGGTTTGAAGAAGTCAGAGCAGATCAGGAACTTCAGGAGGGGAGTGGAATGTGAGATCAGGGTGGGGAAGCCAGTGGCTGGACCTGGAACTGGGAAACTCAGCCTGCCCTTGGAGATCGGGAAAGGCCATGTAGCGTCTGCATTTTGTTCTGTTGGAAATAACGATGCACCACAGAGTAGGTATGAACAGAGAAGCACACAGACAGTGTTCTTAAGGCAGATGAGTGTTTTGAACTCGGCCAACAAGTAAGTATGGCTGTTGTAGAGGTGGAGCGGGAACATGTGTTGGGAGCCTGTGTCGTTTACATTCCTCATTGCTTCCATGCAAAGCCATCAGAGCCACCGCTGAACAGCCAGAAATAGATTTCTGTTGACTCTCTGAGAGACCTGGGCCAAAAGTGACTTTAAAGTGGGTCTGGTTGAAATAAGGATCTAACATGATGGAAGACAAGGAAGTATAAAGACATTTCTGAGACTTTGAACTGAGCCCAGATTCACTTCTATTCATGGTCATTATATTTTTCCTTTCCAAATTGTTGACTAATAACCCTAGACTATCAGTTTCTATTTATCTAATTCTCTTATGTTCGTGATAAAAAGAATGGTGAGAGATTCTTATGAATGGTACCCATACTTAGGCTTAATTAGTGCCCAGTGTTCCCAGCACACAGTTAGGCACAGAGCAGCCATCCATTGCAAACGTTAGTAGATCTGTCTAAAAACATTGTACTGCTCCCGCACATCCTTCTCGTCACTGGTAAATGTTGACATACATAACGGCAGGGAGCTGGCAATTGAAGTTAGCCATGCTTTTAGTATCTAGCGGTAAATCCTGCTCTTTGGATGGTGGCTAGTGCTAGTCAGTGTCATTTTCTTTTCAACCTGCTCAGATGGTTTCTGCTACTTAGCAGCATATAAAGAAATTTCAAGTCTGCAAGCCGCGTGTCTGTCCTCCCGAGGTTTCAGGCCAATCAATAGTTTTTACTCTGGGTATCGACAGCTCTCTGCTGAATGCCCTTGTCTTTGGCTACGTGGGCTGACTGTTGTGAAATGGATTACATGCTTTTATTGCCACTTGGGGTTTAATCAGTGCCCAGCATGTTCTGGGCATGGTGTACCTGTGACTTTCTTTTGCCTTTTTAATCACTCAAGACATGGGGCTATTGATGGTACTGCTTTTGTGAGTCGCAGACCTCAACTGATCAGTTTTTTAACTCAGAGCTTCTGCTTCCTTGCAGGATGCCACGATTTGGAAGCCTGATTCATGCCAGAACTGCCGTTGCCATGGTGATATTGTGATCTGCAAACCTGTTGTTTGCAAGAACCCTCGGTGTGCCTTTGAGAAGGTATGGTTTCCTAATTGTGTCCCAAACTTACTGGGAAAGTCAGCAAATGATCAGGTTTCTAAATCTTTTGGGTCATGTTTTTACATCGATTCCAGTCTCTAATTGGAAACTAAACGCAACAAAGTAGAGAATTTTAGCATTCCGCAGGTAAACATATCTTCATTTTCACTTATTAACCATTTATTCCTAGCAAAGCATGTAGTTAGAGGTTTTAGAGATGTCACTGCCTGTAGTATGATGGGAGATTAGTGTCCAGTCCCACTTTACAGTGAGAAAAGTAAAGCCTGGAGACTTGAAACAATTAGCTGTGACTATACAATTAATAAACTCCAGCTCCGGGATTTTACCCTGGTCTGACAGGTGCCGGAGCTGCTGACAGCACTCATGGCATCTCCGCACCATCCACTGGCTTGAAGTCAGGCCTGGCTTCGTAAAGAGGGGTTTGCAGAAAGAGTCTGGGTCTGTTGGCAGTGTTGCTGGGCTGCTGGACCCATGGGAAGCAGCAGAGCCCCAACTCCAGCCTCTCCTTATCCAGGACATCTCCCCTCTTCTCTTCTGCTCTGTAAACGTTTTCAGTTTTTTTTTTTTTTCTCAGTATATACCAGTTTTGTTGGAAAACTGTTTTTCTGGATGCTGACTCTTTTCGAGTTAACCTATTTTTTTAAAAGCTTAACTTTTAAATGCAAAAATTGAAACTCTCCGGAGAGGACCAATTATTTTCTTTAAAAAGCATTCTGTCAGTCTCACAAGCACGGTTCATTTTTCTAGTTTAGCCCCTTCCCCCAACAATTAATCTTGAGTCTTTCTGCCTCTCATGGTAATAAAGCACTCTCTTTTTCTCCCTAACATTAGAATGAAAACGTGCTTTATAGATAGTTAGGGTTTCTATTGCTGTGATAAAATACAATGGCCAAAAGCAACTTGGGGAGGGAAGGGTTTATTTGGCTTGCATATGTCAGGTTATGGACCACTGAGGGAAGTCATGGCAGGAACCTGGAGGCAGGATCTGAAGCAGAGGCCATGGAGGAACACTGCTCACTGGCTTGTTCTTCATGGCTTCTTCACTTCATTTTCTTATGCCCAGGACTACCTGCCCAGGGGGTGACACCACTCACAGTGGGCTGGTCTCTCCCACATCAACCATTAATCAAGTTAATACCCCACAGACTCACCTGTAGGCCAATCCTAAGGAGGCATTTTCTCAGTTGTGACTCCCTCTTTCCAGGTATGTCTAGGTTTGCGTCAAGTTGACAAAAACCAACCGGCACAGATGTTTTTTAATTTCTGCATGGTATATTTCTGAGAAGCAGGGAGTGTGTAGATATTTACATTTGCTAATAGTCTGTTATATGCCAAGGATCTTTCTACCATATGAAACAAATATTTCTAGGAAATTACTATTTATAAAGGCCATGAAGAGAATCCTTTTCCTATTTCATGGGGATATTTGTTATTATAGAAGAGACCCTGAATTAAATGTGAGTCCGGATTATATTGTTGAAAACTAAACTCGGTTTTTAATATATTTAATATATTACCATTATATGTTAATAGTTCAGAGTAATAGAGTTAATTATGGTAGTTCCTGTCAAATTAGTGAAACTCTGTGCCAGCTGTTTACCTATCTTGGGAATGATAACTAGAGTAAATAAAGAACTAGAAAAATGTAACGGCAAAAGAACGATCGATAAATGGGAAATGAAATAAGCAGGTACTTCAAAGGGAGTACAAATGGCCAATAAATGCATGGAAAAATGTTTAAGCTCTTTAGTCATCAGAAGAATGCAAATATAATCTTCTCTCATACCAGGGGTCAGTGAACTAAATTCAGCTACATCTTATTTTGTATTAATTAAGAATATCTGGGGCTGGAGAGCTTACCCAGTCAGTAAAGTGCTTGCCTCACAAGCTTGAGGTCCCAAATTCCATGTCCAGAATCCAAGTTAAATATACAACAAAACCCCAAACTGGGCATAGTGGTGTGTGTGTAATCTCAATGCCAGAGGGCAGAGACAGGCAGATCCGTGGGACTTGCTGGTATCTTAGCCCTTGAGAGGCCAAGACAAGGGGATTCCAAACTCACCCTCTCTGCTTAATCTTTTTAGCTTCTCATGATCACTCTGCTTCACATATTGAGCTGCCTGGATATTCTCTAAATAAAGGAACACACACACACACACACACACACACACACACACACACACACACACACACAATCAAATCAACCAAACAAGAACAGTGGAATGCAAAGACCCTATAATAGAAGTATATCTGATATATAAATATATATATACACAGACAGACACTCTCTCTCTCTCTCTCTCTCTCTCTCTCTCTCTCTCTCTCTCTCTCTCTCTCACACACACACACACACACACACACACACACACACACACACACACACAAAGTATATGTAGAATCATATAAAACAAAAAGAATTATTTTACATCTTTTAAATGACTAAAGTATCAAGGCCATAGTTTGGAAAAAATTATATGAAGTCTGTGTTCTGTGTCCATAAATAAAGTTTTATTGAGACACAGTCACCCTCACCTGTTTCTTTACTGTCTTTACTACCTTCATGGTAGTTATCGCAGCTCTGATGTGCACTGCACGTGGCCCCTGAATGCTAACATTGACTCTCTGACTTCTTACAGATAGTTTCTGATTCCTGTTCTGTATCAAACTCTGGAACTCACTTTTTCTCAACTCGGTAAACTCTTTCTCCCAACTCCTCAGGCCAGATAACTTAAATCACCCCTAATTCCTCTCTTTCCCCCCGCATCTCACATCCTGCACACTTGCAAATTTCCCAGCTCCTCCTCTCCAGGCTGTGCATCATAGGCATGCTCTCTCTGCTCTCTCGCAGGTCATTTCCCTGGATTCCCACAGTACCCTCTTAACTGGTTTGGCTGATTCTGAACCTGCCCTTTTCACAGTGACAATGGTATAGCAGCCAGGATGATGCTGTTCAAATGGAAGCCAGCTCACGTTGCTTCCCTCTTTAAACCTCTCCAGTGGCCTCCCTTCCCAATTAGAATAACTGCTCACAATGTACTTCATACCGCTTTGTAGACCTCTAATTAATCTTCTGTTAGCCTTCCACTTCTTCACTCTGCTTTAGAAATCGAACCTTATTGCTGTTCCCTGGACACACACACACACACACACACACACACACACACGTTTGTATGTTTGTACATGTGCATCCTTCCCCCACACCTGAGAAAGAACACTTTTAGTGGGAACAGCAAAGTGCAAAGTTCTCACAGCAAAAGCAGTATATGATGTGTGGATATCATGTGTACATATTTGAGTGTGTGTGTGCGCGCGAGCATATGTAATATATGTCTGTGCATAAATTCATGGCTTAATCCCTCATTTTCTTTGAGTCTTGCCTGAATGCTATTCTATTAATTTCAACTCTCCACCACCAATTTCACACATTTCAACTTCTTTCATATTTCCTCTCTCTTTTTCTTGACACTAATTGCTAGCTAACATACTATATATTTTACTAATTTCTTCTGTACTGTCTCTTTTAGTCATTGCATCTCCGTAATATCTGCAATCATACCTGACACACAGTAGGCCCTCAGTAAATACTGTTGAACGATGTATAGGAGGATGAATGAAAGATGAGGCTAGAGAATAAGTCCAACATTATAGAGAAGTTTGAAGCTATACTAGGTAGCTTAGAGTTTAATTTTTAAGATGATATAGTGTAATAACATCATGTGTGAGTGGAATATCCAGGTTTCCTTCTAGAAGGATCTTTCTGGTTTTCCAGAGTTAATATATGATACTATTAATGAGAATGTCAATCCAGAGGCAATGAGAATAACCCAGGAGAGAGAACAAATACATGAACTACTGCATTGTGTAGGGATCGAGAGGAAATGTCAAGTGAAATACATATCTAGGGTTAGACAGCAGAACTTGATGAAGGCTTAAAGATGAGGAATAAGAAAGGGAGGAGTGACTGCTGTATTTATGACCTAATGAGTCTCCAACTGATTATTTAATATATATATATAGCTCTATTTATCATCTACCATCTACCTATAATCCTATCTGTCTATATCTATCTATCTATCTATCTATCTATCTATCTATCTATCTATCTATCATCTATCACCTATCTATCTCACACATGGATACCAGTATTTGTAGAGTGACCCAAAGAGGAAAGGAAGAAGATTTTGCTTTGCCTTCTTAGTTTTTGATAGTTTCAGGATCAGGTCAGGAGGGGTGGGGATGACTCAGGCTGCAGAGAGAAGCTGAACTTATGTGGTTAGATGTGAAGAGAGCCAGAGAGCCGGAATCAATGAATTAGAAAGGTCCTTCTCGAGAAGAACAGAGTGGGATCCAGAGCATGGAACTGGAGTGGGTAGAGGTAGAAAAACAATCCTGTTTCCTAGGATTGGAAAGGAAGAGCCATGGGTGGGTACAGTACAGTTAAGTATGAGGGCAAGAAGGGAGTAAGGTGATATTGTAGTTCAGTGATGACCATCCGACGGGAGCCACTCAAGGGAGAAAAGACTTCTTGGAGGTCACTGTTCGAGTGGTGTCAGTCTGTCAAAGTCTGGGGCTATAGAGCAGCTTGACTCATGGGAGCCAAGAAGCAAAGAGAAGAATCTGCTTCCACTTATGAGTTTTGCCCTTTCTTCTTCCTATCCTATATCCAAGGCCCTAGCTTATAGGATAGTGTCACCTGTGGGGGACCTGCCCCCACTTTACCCTGGGTACTCTTGAGGAGAGAGGGATAAGAAAATATCAGGTGAAAAGAGAGACCTAGTTGACTAGAGGAAACACAGAAACACAGGATAGCTTTGGGAGGACCTGGGTCAATACCCAATGGCCCAGAACTTTATTCAAAAGGGGTTTTTATAACAGTGCCAAGGGGCGAGACAGAAGATCTCCATCTTGCTAGATACAGCCGAGTGCAGACCCTTCCAAACACCTGGTAACCACGCCCGTGGTCAAGTCATCCCTTTATGTAGCCCTGCTGGTAAAGCTCAGATTCTGTGACCTTGAGTAATTTGGGCCTCCACAGTCACCAACTCTCAGGGAGGGGCTCCTCATCCTATCCTCTGTGGCAATGCACTCGGGGGAAGTACTTTATTAATTTCCTAAGTGCTTCTCAATGCAAGCACGTGGGCAGTGACTAGCAGCTGCCACAGATTGTATGAGAGTAGAGAATGCTAGGGAAAGGGAGTGGCCGAGGTCAGGTAAAACATTAGTGGTGGTGCTGAGGACCTGCAGGAGCACATAACTACCAACCAGTGGGAGTTCCCACTTGCATTATGATGTTGTTCCCATGGCAGTTCAAGCCAACTCCTATAAAAGAAGAAGAGGCACAATACATCTTGGACTAGGACTTGGCTGTGCTAATGAAATAAAACAGCGAAGACATGGGAAGTGGCAGGTGCTGGGGAGAACGGGGCCAACTCGACACTGAACATATGCCAAGGAAAGATGTGCTCAGGCCTCTCTTTGCAGGAATGGTGAGTGGGAATGAAGATGAGAGCCAGCTGAACCCTGGGAACCTTGAATGCAGAACTGAAGGTTTCCGGTCTGCAGCAGGTTAGAGGGTGGGGAGATGTCAAGTTTGACCACGGCCCCAAGGCTCTCAGGAGAAATAGAGAGAAGGATTTCTTAAACTGAGATGATCATGAATGTACGAGGGTAGAGTGTGGGTCTTACCACTTTCACATTGAAGTTGTTCAGGGTGGTGCTTAGAAACAGAGGCAGAACGTAGATGCCAAGGCTTCTGTGAGTGAATGTGAGAGAATGATCAGCAAAGGTATTTACTTGGTAAAATTGTAATAAACTATGTAAACACAATTAATATGTGTAACTATTATAGCTTGTACATATAGTCTACATGTTTGGTGTGATAACTCTTTTATACATTGTTTTCATTTGTCAATCATGGTCTGAAAATATTAACTGGAAAATTCCAGACATTAATAATCCACATGTGCTAAGTTGTGTGACATGGGATCAGTAAGATGACTCATCAGGCAAGGACACTTGCTGTTGTGGATGTCAATCTGAATTGGATCCCTAGGAACTATAGGGTGGAAGGAGAAAGCCAACACTTATAATTTGTTTTCTGACCTCCATATGCATGTCTTGGCATGCATGCATCCATCCAGATAACCCACATAATTAGACAAACAAATGTAATAAAAACTTAATAAGAATTGTGTGAAATTATGCACAAAAATCTTTTACTAGTTATCTTAGGGCACTATTGCTGTAAAAAGAAACCATGACCACAGCAACTCCTATAAAGGAAAACATTTAATTGAGTTACTCAATTAGAGTTCAGAGGTTTATCATCATCATGGTGGGAAGCAAGGAAGCATACAGGCAGACATGGTACTGGAGCTGAGAGTCCTTACATCTTGATCCAAAGGCAACAGGAAGTAGTCTGTGATCTGGGATCTCAAAACCCGCCTCCACAGTGACACACTTCCTCCAACAAGGCCACACCTTCTAATAGTGCCACTCCCTTTGGGGGCCATTTTCTTTCAAACCACCATACTAGTACACTCCATCCTGTCAGGTTGTTCCTTGACCCAACGCATCCAGGCTGTGTATGCTTCTTTCCCACTGGTCATTTAGTGGCTGTTTTGATATGGCAGAGTTTACATTCAATTAACTCTTATTTTACTTCATAATTTCCTCAAAGCAAAAGAATAGAGATGGTGACAGTTTGTATATACTAAATGGAAATCCCAAAGTGTTCCCCTTAAGTGAATTGGTAAAGTTGTCAATTTATTATGGAAAGAAATGAGTGTTGAGACTATCAAGATCTGTAATACATTCACAATTATATAACTTTTATTATAGCATATTATTATGTTTCGAGAATTGTATTATTACATAGCTATTATTGTTAATCTTACCGTTTTTAGTTTACAAATTAAATTTGACTGTAGGTATTTATGAATGGGGGAAAAGCATAATACATCTAAGGCTTGGTATGTCTGCAGTTCAGGCACCTATTGGGGGCCCTAGGACACATTGCCTGTGGAAATGAGAGCACTGAGTATGTCTTAGCTATAATCATTAAGTTGTCCTCATTATTATCATTAGTTGATTCTTCCAGAACCTAAACAAACCATTTTGCTGGCTTCTCTGCAGTCTCTGTTGATAGGTCTTGTTCATGCAACCACTCCTCAGTGCTGTAGTGTAAAGCTTGGAGGGACTGTAGGCCAGTGTGCTCAGTGTGTGATGCAGCCACCCCAAGTCATGTGAGCAGGTGGCAAGAATCCCCGTGTCTCCATCTCCAGCTACTTGTATACAGCAGTCTTGCATGAGCACTTAGCTCATGTCTAATGTCCCCCCTCCCAGACATTCAAGCTAAGAACCCCCCTCCTCCTCTTCAAATGCCACTCACAAATAAATAATATTACATTTTGAAATGCTTTTGTGAAGGCTAAATCTGAAAGTTAGTTTGTTCTCGAGAATGTGGAAAACTAATATTTGGGGGCATGATATACCCCTTGGAATTATCTGTTCCACCTGCATTTCTCTCTTGCTTTTTGAATCTTTGTTGTCAAAAACAATTGGATTATCTCATTTCCTATCTCTATGAAATGCTTAGTGGAAATTATGCTAATGTCGTTTCCATTGCTATCTTGTCAGAGATTAAAGTGTAGCTTCCTTTTTGGGTTCAGAAGACACCCTTGTGAACCATTGTTAATGTTGCATAGCATGGGGGTTTCATACAATCTCATATAAATGTTATTCTTTATCCATAAAATAAGGATAATTTGATGATTGCTGTTATGGATGAATTTTGTAGTAGATTTACAGTTGTAAATTATTCCTCATTTCTCGCTTATTCTTTCAGATGTAGTTAGATGAACTGAGGGGTCTCTTGTTTTCATTCTGAGTAGATGCTTTGTAGACCTTCATCCTGCAGGTGGACATGTCTTCCTGGCTAATGCAGATCTTCAGGCACTGTGGTCAGATGACTCATTGCCCATTTGTCCACATCTCTGAACTATGGGAAAGATCTAATAGGTGGAGCATTAGATCCTAAAGATAACCTCTTTGTTCTCATTGTTAGTCCACTTCTTTTTGTCAGCGTGTGTGGTCCTGGGGATGGAACTTAGAACCACACATGTACTGCAGGTGCTCCCCCACAGAGCTGTATCCTTAGCCTCTAACTTTAAGCCGATTCTTCACAGTAGCAGATGCATTATTAGTTGACATCAGAGACAAATCCTGATGTATCTTCTTTTTTTATAATATCATGAGCTGCAATTATAGAAGCCGCAAGAACAGTTCTTTACTGGCACCCAGGAATCTTAATCAGTTTTCCTTGGTACATCATGCATGACCCCAGCACGGTACTAGTTCCTGTTAAAACTTTGTCCTTCAACTTCCGTCCCTATTCTCTGCTTCCAGAAGTGAACCAAAATGTTTAGACACTCAATTCCATATTCCCTGCTCCCGCATTAGACCTTGCTCTTCCAGCTCTGTAGCAGTTTCCTGCTCCAGAATCTTTTGTTCTCTTCCAACAGAAGCTAACAATACTTAGCAAAATAAGCCCCTTTCTCACTCCATCCGCTTTGCTTGTGTGAAGGATTTCTAGCGGAAATAATTCACCACTCCATTACATTTACATGTGAAAAGGCCCAGAGGATTGTTATTTTTTTTTGCTCCAAAGAAATTACTTTCCAAAAAAGCACCTCTTGACAGAGAATCCTTTGTGTTGGTGTATTTACTTTACCTTGTCTGTCATTGTTAACTGTGGAAACTCAGGAGGTTTAGGGAATCTCAGATACTCGGGTCTGATGAACTAGCATTTGCTGTTGTGATTTCATACTGAGCTGCTTTCAAATACCCAGGGAGAAGTGCTGCGGATTGCCCCCAACCAGTGCTGCCCCAAGTGTGTGCAGAGGAGTCCTGGCTCTTGCCACCACGAGGGAAAAATCCACGAGGTAAGTGTTCTGTGTGCTAAGGCTCAAGGTTCACTTATGGGTCATTGACAGAAGAAAGCTGAATGTTCAATCTGGCTTGCTAACAGGTGGGCTTTTCCCTTTTCTTCCTTGTGTAGTCTGACTACAGAACCAGATATGGGAGGCTCATTTTGTTTTCTGTGGGTGCTGAGGGTTTTTTGTTTGTTTGTTTGTTTGTTTTGTTTTGTTTTTTGTTTTGAACAGGATGAAAAGTGTCCTATTCATCCCATAAGCTCTATGTAAATATTTGTGCATTGAGTTTGTGTCTGCATAAAGAGTAGCTGAGAATGTTGATGCTGAAAAGCTTGCAGTGTTGAATAATAACAGTACCACCCTCCTTTTGGATATTCCACATGGATTTTCATTTGATAATTGTCTATAACCCTGAGCTGGTTGGTGAGCAGGGCAGATGTGACTACTCCCATGTTAAAGTTGAAAAATATTAAGATGCAGATAGCTTGAACCATTTGTCATTGTCATATTACTTGTTAGTAAATGACATAATCTAGGTGTGAATTTGGTCTTTTGACTCATAGTTCAGGGATGGTTCCCTTAAGATACAGTTTTTCAGTCTCAGGACCATCAACCTTTGAGGCTTTGTTTTGGGGTCATCCTAGGGACTATAGGGAGTCCAGTGCCTTCCCTGGCTTCTCCTCACTAGATGTGATGAGCAACCCTCAGTCACAACAACTAGGGAAGTCTACAGGCATGGCCAAAGTTCCCTTAGACTATTACCCTTCCCTCTCAGACTACTACCCTCCCCTCTCCTTCATCAAGAGCCAGAGTCCTGAGAATCTGTCCCTTTCCTCCTCAGATCATATTTCCTAGATCCTATAAGCTTAACTGTAGATACTAAATACTAATTCAAATACAACATTGTGAGATTTATAGTAGAAATTATGAAGATAGTTCCTTTCTACACTTGCTAAGGCTCACCCTGTTGTACCAGGTAAAGTTGAGCACAGTGAAGAGGGAGAGGCTCTTTGCTTTAATGCTCATCTTCCACCTGATACAATACGTTCCTGGAGTTAGCATCTCTGCCTATTCAGGAGAGAGCGTGGGTTAGCAGGATTTGATAAACCCACTCTCGGGTGCTATTCAGTATATGTACCTAAAACTCAGCGAGTACAATGCTCATGTCTCCAAGGGCCAGATCATCTTACTCAGCCCACTGTCTCCTAGTAACAGTAGGAAACATCTCTTTCCGTTCTACACAATGTCTTGCTGAAAGACACCCAAGCAGGACCCACACTGGGAATGTCACGATCCCACCTGTCAATATGTGCTGCTTGAGCCAGTTTGTTCTGTAGGGTGGTGGGTGTCACCTTGAACTGCCACATATGATCCCTGTGAAGCAGAGGTGTTCCTAGGCTGGCTGGTGATGGAATTAATGCCATTTCATCATGACGACTGTTGTTCAAGTTGACTGAAATCTATGCTGGATATTTGACATGCAGGAGAAACAAAATACAATCAGGATCAGGGCTGGGAGAGAGAAAGCTGGACACATCCAAATGACTTGATGCCAGAGATAGGTACTTAGAGATGTTCAAAAAGATTTAACAGCACCCTTGCAAGGGTTACCCTCACAATTCAGCATGGATCATCTGATGGGCACCATCTCTTTACTTGTGTTACATTTGTACACATTATGATCTTGTAATCTTTGAGTTGTCTGAGAACAGTAACAATCATTTAAATATCTTCATAGTTATCGTTGCCTGTTAAACTAACCTAGAACTTGGCACTGACCATTCTTCAAAATAGGTACTCAGTGAAATCAAAGGGTGACAAACCCAGGCCATCATTCAATCCTTTCTCCATCTTCTTCAGCGTCCTCATTCCAGCGTTATGGTGTCATTGTCATAAGTGGCTGGGCATTTCTATGGCACAGATCTGTTGTGGGGTAGTTATAAACCTCCTGTGCCTCTTAATTTTGCCCTTCCCTCGGCCTCCCTTGCAGCTCACTCCTGCTGCAATAATGCTAAAAGCTCTAGATGGATAGGAACATGCCCATGCATGGTTTCCTATGTGTGCTTTCAAAATTCTTCCCCTCGGGAAATACTATCGTTATATTTCTGGTACTTGATGTAACTGCAGAAAGGGTTGAATTTTGAGAACTGTGGCGTTGCAGGGAAACCTTTCATGTTCTACTTCTTCAAACAGACTGGAGAGTGATGCTTTTTAAAGTTGTGATAAAGTCACATTTTCGTCACAAATTACAATGATTATGATCTTTGTTTTCCCATTCTTGCCTCTCCTCCCCGCTCCCCATAGCCTTAGATTCTCTTTCAAATCCAGTGTTACTGATTTTCCTGAACAGGTTAACATACTCATCTGCGTTTTTCTGGGTCTGGCTTTGTCACCCACACTGCTAGGATTTTCCCTGGCTTTCGGTCCCCCACCCCCCACCTCTCCCTCTCCCCTTTTAGCCTATTTAGGAAGCCATTTTCAGAGTGCTTTCACCTACCTCTGAACAGCAGTAAGCCTCTCTTTGGCTCACGGGTTGCATCACAGGGGGCTGGTTATGGTTATGGTTCCTGGCAGCTGTAAATTAGCCTGGTGTTTTAGGACTGTGCTGTGGTGTTCCAAAGTAGAAGCTTGGACCTGGGGGAGAGATTTAGTAGAGACTTTAGGGTAGCCTGGGTATGACAGGAAGGGAAAGCTGAAGTGATGTTGTTCCCAGTGACTGTGGCTCAAGCTCAGGAAAGTTAACAGAAGGCTGAGTTCAGGGCTCCATGATAGGTACCCCTTGAGTGAAAGGCTAACCCTCAGAAACAGATGCCTCTGCCTGCAGAGGAGTCAACATCATACACAACTCTGAACTCAGCAAGCCACCCCAAGCCTGAAGACTTTTCCTTGAGTGAGGGAAACACTGGAGGCTTTTGGCTGCTTCCAGGTTGTTGAGGAGTGCTGTGTGGTGCATTACAGCCAGGACTGGGGAAACACAATTTTCCTTGATGGGGTCCCTATACATTCTCTTTGGCATCAATCCTGCCAACCTTGCCAACCAATGAGGGCATAAGGCTCAACTGTGTTTTTCTGAAGAGGTGCTCGAATGAGCCGAGCAGTTGGCTCGTAAAGAGGAGGGGAAGGCACCATTTGTCCCTTTTTCTCTTCCCCACTCATTTAATCCCAGCACACGATAGCCTAAGTCTAAGAAGAAAGTGCATGGAGATTCACCTCCTGTGCATCCCCCTGAGTAAAAAGGGGTAAGGAGCCTGGACGCTTACATTCCGTTTCATGAGGGCAAAGGAGAGCTGAATTATGTATGTGAGAGAAGAAATGAATATTAAATTCAGCTTTGTTCTACTCAAAGTAGAGGGTATAATTATATAATGCACGGAACACTCGGAGATATTTAGTATTCTGAATTTATAACCTTATGAAAGGAACAAATTATGTGAAGAAAAAATATTTTTTTTGTTCTGTCAGCGAGCCAGGCAGATACTTTATGACTATATCTGTTCTTTGGGCTTCTGTCAACACTCACTAACTTGTTAGTTGACTACACAGAAGAATATATCTAAGATGGCGTCTGTAGGATTTGCTTTTTCCAAGTGTCAAAAATCTCATGTTTTCAGACGGTATTCATGAGGGTAAGAGGGCACAGCAAAAGTTGGTTCTTGTGGGAGCCTTGCTTGATGCATCTGTTACTCCTTGATTTTATAGAGCTCCCCTTGCTGCCAGAGTGTTTATTAAAAATAATGCATTTGTAAATGGGTATGGAGAACCCTGTGAAATTATTTATATAGATATAAATAACATTTGGCATGTGCTGGACCCCTTGATCTCTAGGCTGAATGCTTTGCATACGTTATCAGTCCTCACACGCTCAGGGGAAGGACGAGACACTCATTCAGGGAGAGAGGCAAAGACAAAGATGGAGGAGGACATGTTTGCCTCATCCTCCCTGGAGATGAGGGGGTAATTCTCTTCCCTTGCCCTGTGCACTTTGGATCGCCTACAGGAGCCAGCTGCAAGGCTTTGACTTGAAACAATGGAGTCTCCCTCCTGAATGGTCTTTGGTATTCCTGTAATTCTCAAGTTTTTGCGAAGGGAGAAGCTCCTGCTTCATGTCTTGTCTCCTGAATGAGATGATAGATTCACATGATCACAGAACCCGAAGGTACTGAAGAGATTTACTAACACAGCAGCCCTTTCATTTTACAAATGAGAAACCTTGGTGATTGACAGGCTGTTATTACAGTTAATTTTTGTGGTCTGTGTCTGAAAGGTGGTATGATTATAGATGTTTTAGAAACAACTCAGTGAACATTTTTTTTTTTTTTGTAGTAACAAGAAGCAGGGTCTTGTTTTAGTGCACTGAAATGTCTAGACACTTAGAAATATGACCTTTTGTCTATGGCCATATAATGACCCTGTGTGTCCCCAAGCTCATCTAATGTCAGAAAGAAAGCAAGGCTGGGCTTGGTTAGCAGTGGCATGGGAGCAGTAGCTCGCTTTTAATGAAATGGAGCTGCTCACTCCAGGTTGTTTTATATATCTTTCAACTGGACTTACAGTAGGTGATTCCTTAGATAGTTTAAATAGTACTTTGCTTTGTCATGAAAAAAGTTACAGTATTCTATTGAAAAATAGAAAAATATGCAAGCAATAATAAAATCCCTAAGTTGCTCCAGTGTCCTGAAACCAGTGTTTTAAGTCTCTGGACTGTTGTTTCGTGTTGCTGGAAGAGGAGATGGCAGACGAGGCGGGTAAGCAGGTATGCAGGTTGGTGGGTAGATAGGTAAGACATGTATGTGTTCTCAGCCAGGTGGGAACTCTGTGGAATGCCTGGTTTGTGTCCTGCCTTTTAGATGATAATGCCATAAGTAGTTTCCCATCCTACTCTTGGAGAACATTGTTCTCTGTTAGTGGCCCTTTGGGTAGCTTTCCAGTTTTCACTTTCACTAGAGAGAACAAGGTGGAATCCTTAAACTGGAACTTTTTGGCATGTCATTGATCATTTCTTTTTTCATAACTTTTTAAAGTTAAATGATCAGGGAAAAAAAAGCATTTTTAAAAAACAAAACAATACCAACCAAACAACCAAGCAAAAACAAACAAGATAAACAAACAAAAGCCAAAGAAATCCGTGAGCTCATAGTAGAAAGGGTGGGGGAGGACTAAATGTCTTCTTTCATTTTTAGAGTGTTTAAAATGCTTACCTGTCAAGCAAACTTTGACTATATCCCGGTGTTGACTGTGGCAATTTGATGTGCATATACACTGTGAAATGATGTCACAGCCAAGTTAATTAGACTAGCCATACCACCCATGCTACACATTAGATCCTGGAATCATCCTCCCTCACAAGTGAAAGGGTGCATCATTTACACAGTATTTACGCATTACTGTTCTGCTGTGGATGCTATCAATTACTGCTGTATCCAATGAGAGCCCCTTCTGTGTGCACACATGAGCCCTAGCTTCCTCTTCAACGTGGTGCCTTCTGAACCTAAGTTCCTCATGAAAGATACACTGTTGCACCATCTCATTTTTACAGACAAGGAAGCAAGATTGACATAACTCCATTCCTAAGATAAAAAGGGCTGCAGAGAGACCTAAAAGTGTGTGGGCCACTGCTGGAAATGCTTGGCCTAAGCCACAGCGTGTGTGTGTGTGTGTGTGTGTGTGTGTGTGTGTGTGTGTGTGTGTGTAACTGCCCTCTTGCATTCCCTGGAAGTCTGTCTGGAGGAGAGCGTAGTGTGATAGTGAGCCGAGTCCCAGATCCCTAAATTACAATGGCTACCTGATACAATGGTTGTTGCAGTAATAACCCAACGTTTTCCTAATTCCATAGCATTAGACTTGGCCTGCTTGCAGAGTGAAGGAGTACTGACTTGTTCTGGTAAGATAAGGCTCCTTTGTGTCAGGATGGAAAACTATCTTGGATGCCAGTGTGAAAAAGCAAGAGAATTGCTTTTATAAATTCTAGATGTAATCCCTAGGTTCTTTCAGTGACAGAATGCCTAGAATGTGTGATGCTTTGACAAAAATCCATATATGATGTATGTTGAAGCACACCCATCACTGCTAGCTTTAAAAGAGGCAAATTGGAACAGGTTCCAGTATTTAGGAAACTATTCATCAAACTAAGTTTACTACATATCTTGGGGAGTGCACCATTGGTCCATCCTGCAATGGAGACCAGATGCTGGGGCAGCTGTTTTTCCAATCAGGCAGCACACACATCGGTGTTGACATGCTGGCCCATTTGGCATCACATCTGAGAATGAAAAATTTAGATACTTTGGGTACTGGCTAAATTCTATAACTGCTCAAAACCCGGAGAATGCGATAGCCCAGCATAAAGTAGCTTAGAAACATTCTGTATATGCAGATGGATACCCTCACTGGGATAAATCTTTTGCTCTATAGTTTGTGGGGAAATTGCATAGAATAGGGGACTCCTTTTGGCCCCTCTACATACTTCCTAGCAATGTGAGATGTGTGTGTGTGTGTGTGTGTGTGTGTGTGTGTGTGTGTGTGTGTGTATGCGCGCGCGCGCGCACGCCAATATGTAGAGAAAGAGAAAAGAAGAGATAGAATATAAGTGTGAATATGAATGAGATTATGTGGACTAATCAGGATTGACAGCCAAAGAAGGAAGCAGATTAGAGTGAGATCTATTGAAAGTGATAGAATTTGGGGGCCAGGAGTATAGCTCAGTAGGAGGTGAATGTGTGCCTAGCATTTGAAAGATCAGTTCAGTCTCCAGCAACCTTCCAAATAAAGAGCAACTTGATAGACTAGGTGTGGTGGCACACTCCAGTGTCCCTTGCTTCTTGGGGGGCTGAGGCAAGATTACTTACCCCAAGGAGTTTAGGCCAACATAAACAGCATTGTGAGCATTTGTCTCAAAATAGATGATAGAGCTACCATGAAAACCCCCCAAAATACGTTTGTATACATTTTACTTTGGGAATCATGATTTCTTCAAACGGTGGGGTGTGATGGTATTAACTGTCAACTCGACAATCTAGAATTAGCTAAGAGGCAGGTATCTGGGCATGTCTGTAGAGTATCACCTTGACGGCACTAATGGAGGTGGGAAGTCTCACCTGGTGTGAGTGATACCATTCCCTGGACGGGATTCTGGACTGCATGGGTGGAGAAGGGCCGAGCAGAGGCCTGCATTCATCTCTGTGCTCCCCGGTGACACCATTCCCTGGACGGGATTCTGGACTGCATGGGTGGAGAAGGGCCGAGCAGAGGCCTGCATTCATCTCTGTGCTCCCCGGTGACACCATTCCCTGGACGGGATTCTGGACTGCATGGGTGGAGAAGGGCCGAGCAGAGGCCTGCATTCATCTCTGGGCTCCCCGATGATGCAGTTGATGTAACCGAGTGCTTCAAACTCCTGACATCGTACTTCCTTGCCGTGAATCTGAACCTTGACCTGAACCAGAACAAACCCTCGATTCCTCAAGTTCCTCTGGTCAGATTATTTAATCACAGCAAGGAACAAGGACAAGGAACTAAGACAATGGGATTGGAGTCTTTTTTTTTTCCCCCATCTTTCTGAAAATTTCAAATACAAACATCTTGGAGGGAAGAGAAAGAAAACTCATCTTTAAATCAGTCTCCAGTAGAGAACCCTGCAACGTCTAGTCAACCTTGCCAGTTCAGTCCTTTCCCATCTTTCCCATGCTGTACAAGGTTTATGTCCGTCCGGTTGGCAGAAGTCTGGGGTCTGCAGCTAACCTTCTTTTTCCACTTGGCTTGCAGCATGGCACAGAATGGGCCTCGGGCTCGTGCACCGTGTGCTCTTGCACTCACGGAGAGGTGAGATGCTCACGCCAACCGTGCTCCCCGTTATCCTGTGGACCGAAGGAGCTGGAATTCCTGGCTGAAGGAGGCTGCTGCCCCATCTGTGTGGGAACAGGGAGTGAGTATGGCCTGGTGGGCAGGGATTCCCTAGGCCTTCGAG